>NW_028186105.1:1602729-1688085 GCF_003343005.1 Rhea americana
CGGCGCGGCGCGGCGCGGGCTGGCCCGGTAAGAGGCGGCGGGGGGTGGCCGGGGGGCCGGTGGCAGTGGCGGCGGCTCCTCTTTGCGGGAGTCGGGGAAGCGGCCGCGGCGTTTTTCGGGGCGCCGAGGGTATGTGAGCGGTTCGGCGCCTGCTGCCGGAGCCGCAGCGGGCAGCCCGGCGGCGGACGTGCCCGGCGGGTGGGCCTGGAGCCGCGGCCGAGGTGACCTGCTGCCTTGGAGATGGCTGCTTTGCGCTGGAAGGGCTCCGGTCACAGGCTCTGGGGGTTAAACAGCTGGGTGTTTTTCTTACCACGGCTTTTCTTTCTGCYGGGCAGATGGCTGCGTGTCTCCGCTTCCAGAGGGTTGGCTGTGAGTCTGTGCTGTCCTGGCTCCCTGGGCCGGCAGTGGAGGGAGCGCTGCTGAGCAGCGCAGGACAGCGCGGGATGCTCTTCTGCCTGCAGACCTCACAGCACGCTTTGCTGCAGGCAGAGAAGCCTCCGAGTTGCAGGGGTCATCAATGTATGCAGCAGTGCGGAGTGGCCGTTGTAGACAAATCCAATAAATGGCTATATAAAGTGTTATAAATGCATTCTTACCCATGTTTATTGGACAGTAGCTGAGTGTGTTGCAACCGGAGTTTGTCTGTGCTCTGTTACACACATGGAGGGACATCTGAAACCCAGTAGTGATAAATAGGCCAAGATCCTGGGGGCAGTCATCATTTCTTCTGTGAAACTGCATGATACTTTTGCTTAGCCCTGCAGAGGGGAGTAGACATGAAGTGCTTGGGCCTCATGTGGTTTGTGGTACAGCATATTTTTTTAAGTATCGTTCAGAACAATAGTTCAGTCTTTCATGGAGCCTCCTATATTTGATAGAGAGTTAGGTATATCAAAAATTAATCTTTGCTGTGTTTTTTTTTTTATCCTGTTCTAGTTATTCCATAATGTTCTTGTTTGGATAGTGGGTTCAGTTCCCCTGTAGCACCTAAAAACTCACTGGCCCATTGGACAGTAATCTCAGAGTCAGGAATGATAAGGCTGTAAGTAAGGCAGCAAGTAAGATAATTTCTTCAGTTTTATTGCAGCAGAGGAAGATGTAGGTTGATATCTTCTTTCCCCCTAGAATCCATGGGGTAACCTGTGCTATTTCTGCAAATAACAGTGTACAGCATTATGTACTTTTGGGTGGAGGCACCTTTACAGTGTTTTACATAACTTAAGTGCAACATGTACATTCCTGCTGCCTGGTGGCTCTCACTTGATCTGTGCTCATCCAGGCAACTCTCTTCCACTGACCTGCAGTCTAGAAGTGATTAGCTATAAGCAGCTCTTACAGACTGGGAGGGCAAAAGGAGTGCCACATGCTTGCCCTCAGTTATCCAACTTGAATGATTCTGAATAAGGATTGCTGTAAGAAAGGAGCCTTTTGAAGCATGACCCATGCTAGTTCTCAGTTGGTATAAAAGACAGGAGCGTAAGAGGCCTCTTGGGCGCCTTTGGGCGTACACACTATTGTCATGTAACCTTTTCAGGCCACTGATCAAACTTCATCCTAAAACCAGCTGTGCCAGCTGGGAAGCTTCCTGTTCTGATGGTTGATGTTTTTTTCCTGTCTCTCTGATTTTTTTCAACCTAAATGTATTCACAGCACATTTATTCACTTGTTGTGCCAGCATTATCCTTTCACTTCAGCAGTTCTGTTTGGCTCCTGTGATATATTTAGAGAGCAATCCTATCCATTCTCCGCCTACATTTGGCTAGGCTAAAAAAGCCAGGTTCTTAAGTTTCTTCTTGTTTGATAGGATTGCTGTTTCTCTCAATCATGTTTGTGGCCCTTTATGCACCTGTCATTTAAGTTCGTCATTTCTAAGTGTAGGTGACTAGAATTTTATATATGATGCTTTTGTCAGTGCCTGCACAGTAGTAGTGATATGTCACTGCCTTGTCTAGACTATATTTGATTTTCTTATGGCCACATCATCTCTGCAATCTCTGGCACAGCTTTTGTGGGTGACTGATTTTCTGAACTGCTCTTTTCCAAGTGTTTCTGTGCACAGTACTTGCAGCCAAGATCTCTCTCTGACAATGCCTAAAGCCAAGGACATGGGATAAGCAAAGCTTGAAAATGTGCCTTTCCCTCAACACCATCCGTTTGGATAGAGCTAGATCTTCCTATTCTGACTGTAAATTTTTTGTTTGTTGCTATGAGAAGCATCCTTCTTCCAGTCCATGCCAGCGCCTATCCAGGGAGACTTTGCCTGTGGAGCAAAGGTGGAGGGATGTCCATCTGGGACAGCCTTCTGATACACAGGGCTAGGTGCTTTTACTGGAGGCCCCTGGGCAGGTTACATTCCTGTGTATTTGTCCATCTAGGGCATCTGGCACCCACAGTTCCTAAGTGTCTGGAGAAAGTTTAGATGTTGGCTAGTTAAAAGCTTCTGGTATTGGATTATCTTATGCCCGGTAATGTGGAGAGGAGCGAAAGTTATTACAGCTTGAGTCTGTGTATGCTGCAGTCTGGTGCAGACTGGTCTTTCTTGTCCCGAGGGACAAGCTTTCTTGCTGAAAGCTGTGTGGGACTTTTTGTTTAGGATATTGTAAATATACTGGGGTGAGGGAGCTCTCATTCCTACCAGGGGAGGCAAATTTCTAGACTCAGTTGTCTGTCCAGGAGTCTTTGTCTCTGTGTCAGTGGTTGAGGACTGMGTTCCTGGAGGGACGGATGTAGCGCAGGGCTTGGAAGATGGGTTCGGAGCCCTGCTGGCAGGGCTTGACCTGAGAGAGCTTCTGGGCTTGGCTACAGCTCAGCTGCTATTCAGAGTTTCAGAAGCTTGTCTTCTGCTGCCCTACTTTCTATAATTCTCTCAAGAAGTAAAGAATATTTTTCTCTGCCTGGCATTATGAAGGAGCAGCCTCTCTCCTGTCGCTCCCTGCTTGAAGGGAAGTGTTTTTTCATACATCTGTATCTCCCCCCGAGTCTTCCTCTTTTGCTGAGTGAATTTGGCTGAACTGAGCTGTCAGCTCCCTGCCTTTTCGCACAAAGCTGAGCTCTCTGCCAGACTCTTAGCTATAAATGGATCTGGCCTCTTCCAGCCCCACCCTTCCCTCCCCAAATCCATGTGATGTTGTGGGAAATCAGAGCTGGGCCAGGCTTCCTCTTAATTAGGAAAACATAAGTTTCTACCACTGGCTTTTGGTAGGTTCTCTGTAAATAGTGTGTCTGGTTTAGAGGCTAGCTGTCAATGCCCCAGAGAAGGATATGCTGCTGATTTACCCATTTGCACTGTGAGAAGGTTTATTCTCAAGCTTGAGTGGAGAGCTTGGGCAGACTTGTAGGTGCGGTATGTAGTGACGAGCCCGGTGCACACCACCACCACAAACAAAGCTCTGTTTGATCTGAGGGTTATGTCTCAAGGGAAGGCCAATGTTTTTGCTACTGACTGCATCCTGCCTCCACATCCATGTTAGGCACTTAAAAAAAGAAGCTTTGTTTTTATTTATAGTGAACAACCCTGTCTGCTCTCTTAGCTTTAGGATTTATGACAGAGATCCTGAAGTCTTTTAAGCATTTTGCATTTCCACTCTGCTAATGGGCAGAGAGAATCAGTATTTTATGCAGCAGGGAGCTGGGGCCTGAAGTATGCAGATCAAGATGACTCAGGGAGTCAATAGCTGCCCTGAATTAAATTGAAGTCTTTTGTGCCTTCTTGAGCAGAGTGTTACCCTTCATCTGCCCTGCAGGCATTCAGGTCATTCATTTCCTTTCTAAATACAGGTTGGTATTTAGAAATCTAATTTATACTCTTATGTTTAAAAATTTTAGTCTGAAAATCTCGTAGTTCATGTGCTTTGCTGAAGCTAGTAAACCACATGGTGGACCAGCATTGGTCCATTGGTCATTGACAGCAATGGGCTTGCATCCTTTGGGCTTAGATGGCAACCCTTTAGCAGCTGCTTTGGAGGCTTTTTCCCTGCTGGCAATCAAGTCCCTCAAGAACCTTCAGGTTATCAATAAGGGAACATCGAATGTTCGAAAAGTGCCAGCCTAGCTTGTGGTTGCCCCATATTCTGCCTGCAGTTCTACTGCTGCTTCAATTTTTGCAGTGGCTGCAGATTCTGCTTACCACTTTTTTCCCGTGAAAGATGCCTGGTGTCGTGAGTTTTCTCTGCTGGTTGTACTACATATTGTATATGTTGCTGGAGTTGCAGTCTGACTGACTGAGCAATATGGGGTGGGCAATGTACAGGAATATGACTGCTCTCTTTTTATGTGAGCTGGAGTATGTAATATAGGGGTTATGGTTCTATAAAATGCCCTTTCTGCCTCTCTGCTGGGACTGTGGGTGTTTTGTATGGAACAGATATGGGATAAATGTAGTACTTCCTTCACCCTACCCCACATCCCTCCAGCAAGCTACCAYCTGGCAAGGGTGCCTTTGGGTCCCTGGAATAAGTGAAACGGAGAAATTGTGTGGAGTTGTAGCTGCCTACTGCTCTTCCCTGTGGTTAGCTCTGCTGAAGCTGGGCCAAGCATCAGATCCTGTTGATTTACCAGCTTGGCTTGGAGTGTGTCAGGGTAAACTTGACTGGGAGGAGTTTTCCTGCTTGCTCTGTCCCTCCCAAATGTTCAGGGAGGCTGGTTCCCTCAGTTCTGCTTTGCCTCACACAGCCTGTCTTCTGCTGAACACTGCTTCCTGCTTCTTCACCAAAGGCCTGGATGCATAGCAGAGTCTTCTCAGAAGTTTGTTGGGCATAAGTTTAGGACTCTGGTCTTCTGATTCTGGCATATGCAGCCTGGTTGGGGTTTTGCTTTTGGGAGCTGCTGCTCATCTGAAACCCATAGCTTCTCTCCCTCTTCCCATTCTTGAATATGCTTGCTTGACTGGAAATACTGCTTTACACAACTTGCATGTGTTGTGTCTGAGATTGGTATTTGCTGAACATTTCCTAAGCCTTGCTCTGAACCCTGCACTTCCTATCGGGTCCTCAGTAAAGCTTGGGTGGCAGTGTGCATCTTCCTCAGTACTGCTCAGTTAGTCTGTCTGAACTGTATTCCCTAATGGGCAGATCTTGGGCTGCTGTTTTCGGTGCATGACACTGGTTCAGATGGCACTGTGTGAGAACAAATTTGATGCGTCGTTAATCTCATCCCAGTGCTGGGGTGCAGTATGGCCCTGCTACTGTGGTAATGGTTAGGTGCTACAGTATACAGTTCCCTATAGGGAACTTTGAGTGCCTGGCAAAGCCTGTGGTGTATCTGGCAGGTGTCTGTGATGGGATGGAAAGTTTCTTTTTGGCGGATGTTGTTGCCAGGCTGCTCTCCATCTTTGAAAGGTCCTGGGGAACTGGAGAGGTGCCTGAGGACTGGAAGAAAGCCAGTGTCACTCCAGTCTTCAAGAAGGGCAAGAAGGAGGACCCAGGCAACTATAGGCCAGTCAGCCTCACCTCCATCCCTGGAAAGGTGATGGAACAGATCCTTCTGGATGTCATCTCCAGGCATATGGAGGAGAAGAAGGTGATCAGGAGTAGCCAGCATGGATTCACCAAGGGGAAATCCTGCTGAACCAACGTGATAGCCTTCTAGGATGGCATGACTGGCTGGGTAGATGAGGGGAGAGCAGTGGACGTTGTGTACCTTGACTTCAGCAAGGCTTTTGACACTGTCTCCCATAACATCATCCTAGAGAAGCTCAGGAAGTGTGGGTTAGACGAGTGGACTGTGAGGTGGATTGAGAACTGGCTGAAAGGCAGAGCTCAGAGGGTCGTCATCAGTGGCGTGGAGTCTAGTTGGAGGCCTGTGGCTAGTGGTGTCCCCTAGGGCTCAATACTGGGTCCCATCATGCTCAACCTTTTTTTCAGTGACCTGGATGAGGGGACAGTGCCTCCTCAGCAAGTTTGCTGATGACACCAAGCTGGGTGGAGTGGCTGATGCACCTGAGGGCTGTGCTGTCATTCAGAGAGACCTGGACAGGCTGGAGAGCAGGGCAGAGAGGAACCTCCTGAGTTTCAACAAGGACAAGTGCAGAGTCCTGCACCTAGGGAAAAATAACCCTAGGCACCAGTACAGGCTGGGGGCTGACCTTCTGGAGAGCAGCTCTGCAGAGAAGGCCCTGGGAGTGCTGGTGGATGACAAGTTGACCATGAGCCAACAACGTGCCCTTGTGGCCAAGAAGGCCAATGGTCTCCTGGGGTGCACTGGGAAGAGTGTTGCCAGCAGGTCGAGGGAGGTGATCCTGCCCCTCTACTCAGCCCTGGAGAGGCCTCATTTCGAGTACTCTGTCCAGTTCTTGGTTCCCCAATACAAGAGAGACATGGAGCTACTGGAGAGAGTCCAGCGTAAGGCTACGAAGATGGTCAGAGGGCTGGAGCACCTGCCGTATGAGGAATGTCTGCGAGAGCTGGGCCTGTTCAGCCTGGGGAAGAGAAGACTGAGGGGGGATCTTAACAATGTGTGCAAGTACCTGAAGGGAGGATGTCAAGGGGATGGGGACAAACTCTTTTCAGTTGTCCCATGTGACAAGGCAAGAGGCAATGGGCAGTAATTGAACCACAGGCAGTTCTGCCTGTACGTGAGGGGGAATTTCTTCCCTGTGAGAGTGACGGAGCACTGGAACAGGTTGCCCAGAGAGGTTGTGGAGTCTCCTTCTCTGGAGATATTCAAAGCCCACCTGGATGCAACCCTGTCTGACATGCTCTAGGTGACCCTGCTTGAGCAGAGGGGTTGGACTAGATGATCTCCAGCGGTCCCTTCCAGCCTCACTGATGCTATGATTCTTTTTGAGACTCTAGTAGGGTGTAGAATTGAAAACAGAAAGGAGGGGAAGTACCTGTGCATCTTAGTCYATTAGCAGCAGCTATTTTAAAGGTTTTGAAGACAGCTTGGCCTTTTAATACAGGTATCTAGTTGTGCATCGTCTTGCGTATTCTGTCCTGTAACAGCACAAGTTCAGATTCAGAGTATGAACCAGTAGCTAAGTATTAGTGCTGTACCATGTGAGCTCCCACAGGTCCTTGTGCCAGGAAGCTGTGGGATATCCTGCACAGATAGGGCAACACAGGCTCTTAGGAGCTAGTGTAGGATAAACAGTTCAGTTGTCTTGTGCTGTATCTTGATGAGGAAGGCCAGAGAGGCCAGGCTGTGTGGTGTTCGTGAAGGTGAGAGAAGGAGAGGTCTGCCTCAGTGAAGATTAGAAATACTTTTTCTGTCAAGTGCTGCCTGCTGAAATGCACTGCTGTATCCCTCTGTCAGGCTGGGGAGAGTGAGCCCGTCAGTCTGCCCTGCTCTGTTGTGGGCTCCAGTTTAGCAGAGGAAGGGCAACACCTCTCTGTGCCCTTCCCTGATCCTCCTCTGTCACTGCTCTAGAGTGAAGGCAGAAGCAAGTGATGTAAACATATGAGGAAAGTTTCTTGTCTGTGATGGTGGTGGTGGGACTCTGGTACCTTTGGTTTGGAGGTGGTGGTGGTAGCTATACAGGCAACCTTTGCCTGGGGGCCAGCATGGGTTCCTGTTCCTCCTGCAGTGCAGTTGTGCTTTTCCTGTACATGAGACTTGGAGAATTTACTCTGGTGATGTTTGCACATCTCTGCCAAGCTCAGCTGATGTCCCTAGGATGATGATTCTCCCAAGGGATGGCATGATGAGGTATGTCTAAGCAGCAGGGAGTATAGTACTCTGCTGCGCTGTGAATACCGATTCTTTGCCTTGGCTCCTTTGTTCCCTTCCTTCTCCCCAGGCAACATCATACTCACTTATTTGGCAACCATAGCTTTTTGTCCTCTATCCTACCTGGCCTGATACTTAGCTTATCCTGCCTGTGTCTTCCTTAGTGCTGGTGGCTCTCTGTGTCCCTGTTGTTTTGTTGCTCTGCTGATCATCCAGCCTGGAAGCTAGCTGCATTTCCAGTTCATACTTCTGTCTCCTCACTGCTCCTGCTCTTTCATTTCTAGTTCCTTTAAAGGGAATATGGAGATAAAGGTTAAGACTGTAGTTGCTATTCTAGGTGAGTAAGCTCACCTATTTCACTGTGATTGCTAGTGTCTTTGCTTACAGTACGCCTTGTAATAAGCTAGTCTTTGCAATGCATCAAAGCGCTGGTGCCTGCAGTGCCTCAGTCTCACAGGGATCCATGTGGAACATGTACTCTTCAGCACATTTATCTGTGATTTAGAAGAAGAGGTGAAGACTATGATGACTTAATTTTCTGATGATTCTAAGTTAATCAGGATAGTCTGTTTGAAAACAAAAGAGCTGCAGAAAGATATTCAAATCTACTAGCATGACAAAATTCCATGCAGATAAACGGAACACATTTATGCATGTAACGATGGATTGTGAATGATTTCTTAGTTCCCACAGGAAGCCTTCTGGAGGCACTGTGGATGGTTATCTGAAACCATCAGCTCAATGTTCAGCTGCAGCCAAAAAGGCAATCCTCCTACTGTAAATAAAGAATAAATCAGAAAACAGTGATACATAGTCTTGTTTTTATATAGACAATCATGATGTGTCTGCATCTTAAGTACTACAGGCAGTTCTGGTCATCCTCTCTCAAAAAAGGTGGTGTAGATCTGGGCATGATACAGAAGAGGGCAAAGAGGGTGGTTAAAGGAACAGAATAGCTTCTGTATGAGGAGAAATTAGACAAGGATTTCACCTGGAAAAAAGAGATGATGGTGAGGAGTAGTGAAGGTCTGTAAAATAGTGACAGGAGAAAGGAGAAGGTGAATAAGGAATGAGCACTCACTGCTTCTTGGAGCACATCCAACAAAATTATTTATTAGGTAGCAGGTAGAGGAAGTTCTTTTACAATATAGCTGAATTACAGAGCATGTTGCCACAAGGTGGTGTAATGGCTGAAAATATACACAGATTTGGAAAGGAACTAGATATCTAAATGGAAGATAGGTGTTTTAGTGGCTGCTGAAAGTGGTGATGAGTTTGCAGCCTCCAGCTCTGGAAGTTCCTTGGCTGCTGATTGTTGCAAGCTGGAAGACTATGGCCTTGTGAAAGATCAGTCTGTACTCTGTTATATTCTGTTTTTAAGTGTAGACCAGTGCCAAAATGTCTAGAATATGACACTAAACCAAAAGAACTTTTGGTGTGACTCAGTATGGTGGTTCTTATGACCAGAATGCACTGAAACAGCGGGGAAAGATTAAGCTGAATTGGTTTTCAGCTGATCTAATGGAATCTGTGGGAGTTACACACAGGATAATATGCTGGACCTCACACTGCAGATTTTTTTTTTTTTTCGTCCTTTATTAGTAAATCTGAAAGCACTAGCAGGAGAAAGACTGGTGCAGACCATTCTGAACACCAGTTCAGTGTGCTAGACACTATTGTGGCTGTTGCAAAAAGTATGCCAGCTTAAACCACTGCAGTGCAGCCTTGGAGGTGAGACGCTTAGATCTAGTTTTCTGGTCCCTTCTTTGCTTCCTCATGGCTTCTGATTAAGGGCTGATTTATATCCTCATAGAATAAGATTTAGATTCTTAGAACCTCTTTTTATAACTGTGGATGTTCTTGTTATCTGTCCAAATGCCTAATTTTTCAGAGAGAGGGAAGAGCAGGCTTCTGCTGCAAATTCTCCTCTCTCTTCTAAGTGCTCTGTTGTAATATCCATCACAATCTAAGCAGTAAATGTCTCCAGTCTTCCTCCACTGAGGACTGGGAAAAGCTGGAACTACACTGCTTTAAAAAGTCATTTTGCTGATAGCAGAGTGCCTTGGATCCTCATTTTAGGAGCCAATAGCAAGATTCACGGTTACTTGCTGTTCACCCCATTGTAAACTTACCAAACCAGCATTTTTCTTGAAGCTGACTGGGGCCACAGCAAAAGCAACCACAGAGTAGTGATCATGGGGCTTGTGCCTGTCATTCAGCTTACTGCAGATGGATTCCTAATTGCTTAAATCCAAGTCTAGTATCACAGCAAAACTGAGATTCTGGGAAAACCTGACTCAGAGTCTGGTCATAATTTTACCTCTGCCTTTTCCTGTGAAGAGCTGAACTGAGATGCAGACGTTCATGAGCTCTAATGTTTTTGTTTCTTTCAGTAGGCCAGATAAAGAGTTTAAAGCCCATGTAGTGCTTCTCAGTTCCCCGTTCCTTCTAGAGAGAGAAGGGGAAAAAAAAAAAAAGTCTCCTGGAAGCCTCGAGCTGTTTTTAAACTAGACAAATGCCTGGGGTGCTTGTCTGCCAGAGCCTCCAGCCTGTACATTGAGTCCCTTTTTAGCATGCTTCTCCATGCGTCTATATGTGGCTCCAATTCCTCGCTCCGGGAACGTGACCTCATCGTTGTTTTGGTATTTCCAGTGATTCAGCCGGGTCTGGGGCAGGGAGGAGTCATTCCTGGTACATGCTGGTGGCGTGTTTACGCATTGCTCGAATTCCAGAGCAGTGCAGCCCCAGCCCTTCCGGTGCCTTGACAGCTCGCACTGAGGTCTCAGCTAATGCATTGTGTTGCTGCTAGCAAGTGATCTGGACACAGCTGGTGGAATTACTGAACCCTGTGCTTTTGAGGCCACTGGGAATCACTGTCTTTGCAGCATACCTGTGTTGGTGAGGAGGAAGAAAGCTGAGTGCAGTAGCTTGTATGCCTGGGAAAGCTACAAGGAGTCTCTGCTTTATGAGTAGAAAATGAATCTTGCAACATGCTTATTACTATTTGCAGAATGTTTACATCCCATAATGAACTTATCCTCACAGCATCTGCAGAAACTTGGTAAGTGTTATGATCCTTATTTCACAAGCAGRAAAACTGAGGCATGGAACAGGATGGTGGTCTACTTGAGGTTTTAAGCAGCTAGAGGTGGAAAAGTGAATTCCTGTGAAGTGGTGCTGACTGTGGTGCCTCTGTTCTCTCCTGTAATAGCTGAATTCTTGCAGTGAAAGATGAGTGTGGCCAGTGGGTCAGACTGAGATAGAGCAGTGCTCGGTGGGAGGAGCAGCTTCCAAAGTGAGATGAGGCCAGGCTGTACAGATTTCTAAACTATGTTTTCTGTGGATGTTACTGTCCTCCATCTCTCCAGGTGTGGCAGAGAACAGTGGGGAGAAYGCCGGGTTCCCCAGCCAGGGTCACTGCTCCTGCTTGTGGCAGGCTGTGGATGCAGCAGGGCTAGGACTTGCACTTTGTCAGAGCTGCACTTGCTAGAGATGTGGTTAGCCTTACTGCAGCTTTGGTCCAAGCACCCTCAAATGCCTTGTTTGAGCCTGGGCTATTGTGAATGGTTTTCAAACCCTTTGGGTTCATCTAGTGGTTGAGACCAGTTTTGCTGCAGAAGTAGTTTAGTTGAAGTGTGTCCAGTGTTGTCTTGCCCAGTAGGGCACCAACCTGGCAGAGAAGGATAGGTAGCTTTGCCTCAGGAGCAGCCTGACCCAGTTTGTCACTATGCAGGAATGTCATGAAAGCTCATAATGTTTGGAGAAGCATCCTCGTATGTGGAGCCCTCTTGCCCGTTGTGATGGGTATGTGCTCGGAGACTACGTCCTGACAGTATTCTGTCCCCAACATATTTGGGGAGCCAAGCCTCGGAAGTTTTTCCTTTTTCTTGTGCAACGGAAGCACAGACAAGAAGGTATCTTGTCCTGGGGTCAGCTGAGCCGTGCTGTGGTGGAGGATGTCTGCCCTACAGAGGGGAAAAACAGAAAGTACCTTCCTTGTTGCAGACAGCAGCACCCAGGGGATGGATAGCATATACAGGGAGAGAGAGTGTTAACTCCAGTAAACTGTCCTTTCCGAGTTCTGTGAAGGGGTAGTGGCTATACCAGCAGTTTGCTGGAGGCAGAAGACAATACAATACAGTACGATAACACAGCCTAGCTGCTGTCACTGATAGGAAGCACGTCAGACTGGCCTAGTACCTGGCTTGCTTGACCCTTCTTATATATATCACCAGGACATACTTCTACTCCTCCTGCAGCTTACTCTGGGATCCCTATGCTCTCCTTGAGTYCAGGTTTTTAATGCATTCACTGGTGTGATTGGCCTAAATCAACTGTTTTCAACCTTCTTTTGAGGATATGCAGTTTTTTTTCCCCAATGGAAGTACTCCCAACCTCTGTAGAATAGATATTGGTTGCTTCAGAGCCATATGGACTCCCTCTTCTTTCTCACCAGTTGCACACAGAGGTCACTGGTGCGAGCTATACATTTGTCTGGCATTAGGGGCTTAGTGAAAATAGGCTATGCCCACTATAGTACGCATCCTAACACAGCTCCTTCTAAGCCTCATGGTGAGATCTTCTAGTACTAGTTTAAGGGGCTGGAGTTGAAAACTGCTAAACCTTTATTGGGCTGGTTCCAGCTATAGGGCCAACAAGGAAAAGCATACAAATGCTTCGACACATTGCTTCTTTGCTGACCTAGGTTCTGTTTCCTCACCAGTTAACTGAAAAGAGAGGTTAAGTCACAGTGGCTGCTGTGCCCTGTATGTGGGGAGAGGGCCTGGATAGCAGAGGTGGGTGCTGGGTCATGAGTTGGTCATGCACARTGATGGAGCAATGCTCAGATCAGCCTTTCTTCCCAGGCATGATGGGCTGCCAAAGCAGCACACACAGGGTAGAGTGTGGGGCTCAATCTCCAGGTGGTGGAAAAGGGGTCATAGCTTGTGTAGATTGGGGTGTGGGATTGAAAGTTGTATAGGTCTGCATTACTGCTAGCAGTTGCTGAGTATGGAGTTGTAGGAGCAGCTAGAGAGTGTGGCGTTGGGCATCTCCTCTTGCTAGCGGTCACCTCACCCCATCGCCTCCTCTCACAGGCAGCTGCCCTTCTATCCCTGCTGCGTGAGCAGGCAGGCTGTGGAGTCAGTCCGCACAGCCCCATCATGCTCACTTCTTTCTGAGCTCGCTCTAAATGTCTCTCTGTAACATGAGTTGCATTTCTGCCATAGTCCTCCCCAGAGTGCATCTGTATTTACACTGGGGCTTTCATTAGCAATGTGGCCCTTGCTTTGCCAGCAGCCCTTGCTTTTTCTTCCTTCCCACTTGCTTTGTGAGTGAGACAAGCACCTTGGCATCACTGTTCCTGAGGAGAGGCAAGTGACTGGCAGCAAGAGGAATCCTTGAGCCAGCTCCCATCTGGGAGAAGTGCCTTGTTGTGTTGCCTCTTGCTCGCCACCCTGCAGCAGCTGGGTAGCTGTCTGCAGAGACTCTCTGCAGCACGGCTTGCTGATCCCTGAGCTGACAATGGGACAAGCTGGTTTGCTTTGGATTGTCGCTGGCTATACAGGCTGAATTCATGCTGCTGTCATGCAGTTGCTGCTGTACCTGGTTCCCAACTGCAGTGAACTGAGTCCACAATCTGAGGAGATTGTATCTGGCAAGGTAGGAGATTAAGCCTTCCATTTGTACTGCTAAAAGTAATGTGACCAGTCCTGCCACCATCTGAATATTCCTGAATGAGCARTGTGTATGTGTTTTTATTCTGTATTGTTTTGTAGCTCTGAACAGTCAGTAAGCTGCTTGGGCTGTAGCTTGTGACATGTAAGGGCAATGCATACATCCATTTTGTTTTTAGCAGATCAGACTCTGGCTCCCCTTCTACCCCAGTTTGGTACTTTGGGACTCCAGAGGTTCTCTCTCTCTTCTCTCCTGTTTTGCAGCACCCTGTGCATTTTGTGACAGTTTTATAATCTGCTTTTCCAGGAGGTAGGTGAACTCTGAAAGTAGAGAACAGTCTGGACATGTTTCACGGGGAGAGAGAATAAATTTACGGAAAGTAAAAATCAAGGAAGTTCAGCAGGCACTGAAATGGCTCAAGATAATTTATTTTTAATGTCAGAAAATTAAACAGGGGAGCAACTTCATTTCTCAGGATAGTCTCAAAAGGATTTCTTTTTTTTTTTTTTTTTTTCTTTTAGTCCCTTAGGACTGAAAGATACAGAAAGATCTGCAGCTGCTGTTGTCTCTGGAGGAAGAGGAGAGTCAGTCTTGTCAAGCTGATGTCTTCGTTCTCAGCTAACCCCTCACTGTTTGGCATTTAGTGTTTCATATTCTCCCAGCTCTGTATACCCTAACTGGAGCTAAAGAAGGGCAAGAGCTGATGTCCCTGCTGGATGTCCCTGCTGTAGCCAAGGACAGATAAAATGAGAGGCCAGCAGCATTTTCTTCTGACTCAACTTGTGTTTAGGCAGAACGGTTCCCTTTTCTCTCCACAGCAGTTGAGTGTGCCTTCCCCTGCATATATGCAGCCATTCATCTTCCTCAAGCATGTTTTAATTGGGCTTTCCTTCCATGTGGAGGAGAAATATCCTAAACAAGACAGGCAAGGAGATCAGGCCTTCTGCAAGTGACGGTTTTGTTTTGAGGCCTTGCTCAAACAGAAAACCATGTCCCCCCCCGCTGTATCCCTAGTTCCKAGGTTCTAAGGAAGGAAAAGGGTCCTGTAACTCTTTAGTATGCCCTGCTCTGCTACCAGTGGGTGTATAAATAGTGCCCACAGTATACTATTTTGGTGACAAGCTCTTCTCAGGATTCATCCAAGGAGTTATGTGAACAAGTGTTAAAAATAACACTAAGCCCTGCCCAAATGCTGGCATCGTTTCAGCCAAAGTGTTGGGGAATCTTCCACACAGAGCAGCCTTGGCCCTTTGAGCAGGGGGAGCAGGACAGGGCCCAGGATGGCTCCCAGTGTTTTTCTGTTCTTGCTGCCCTGCTGACCACAGAGGTTGCTGACCGTCGGGTTCAGCAGATCTGCTGTTCACCCTGAGRATGCAAGATTTTCACTTCTAATTAGTTGATTGCTCCTGAACTTTCCCTACAAGTTCAGCGTATTATTTCTAATGACAGGAAATGCCAAAAGGGGTTAACCTGAGTTTTATCTAGCCTGCCACCAAGTCCCTGACAGTGGTCAGATGGTCAGATCTGTCTAGCTGCTTCTCCGAAAGGTTCTGGGCCCTAGCCATCGCACTTGTGGAGATTCTGCCCCTACATTAGGTTTATCCTGAGGACTGGTAGCTGGATTTAATTGCAGAAAGGATATTAAAGTTATATGTTGAATTAACAGCTATAGTTCTGGGCGTTCTTGCTATCCACATAAACAGAAAAGTAATTCTAAAATCCTATTATTTTCATGGCATGGTTGGTGCCTAGAGCGGAGACCTGGACCACACTGCAGAGGCTGCTGGGATACTGGGGAGTAGTGTTCCTTGGAATATGTAGCCAGGGCAAGCTGACCTTTCCYACTAGGGGAGCCGAATAATGGAGTTTGTTTTTCTCATGCTGGGCTTTGCCTGTTGTTGGTCAGGTGCACGATAATGTAACATCTGCTYACCTGCTCCCATGCTGCTGGAGTATCAGTCTCCCCTGCTCTGGGGCAGTGTGTGTCAGGAGACCCCACTGATCATTTGTGTCCAGTACATGGAACCCAGAGCTCGCAGAAGTGCTTCTGGGGGAGTTCGTACTCAGAGAAGCATCTGAAGACAGAGATGCCCCTTCTTGCAGGCAGGTGCTGAGTCTCCATTCTTGCCTGGTGTAATACGGGATATAGGAGAAGCTACCTCTCTGACATTACCCAGTGTGGCAGGGCAGACCCTCTTGCTGTTGCATGGCTTAACACATGGGGCCTTGTATGCAGAAGAAGGAAAGAGCTGAAATGTCTCCTGGCTGCAAGCTTGAAGGTAGTGCTTGGGCTCAGCTATGTGCTTTGAATTGAAGGTAGCAGTGTTGTGGGTGAGGGAGACTGCACTTCTGTTTTAGATACTGAGGTTCTGAATGGCAGCATTAATCCCTCTGTGTAGCTCTTTGGCCTTTGCATACACATCCTGAAATATGTCTGTGCTGGTTTCTGGCTTTATGGAGAAAGGATTAGATGCTCCTACAGTCTCTGAGTACTTCACTTTCTGAAGGGCTGGATTTATTTTAAGCTGATACAGAAAGCTGCTGTGAAAGCAGCAGGCTTTGAAATTGCTGAAAAGGTCACAATTGCTGTTCGGTGCTCCATGCTTCATCTCCTCTGATACGGGAATACTAATTCTGGCAGATGTCCTCAGGGATGGAGGGCAGGTCCCATTAGAACGTTGTGGCTGAGAGTTTTCTCCAGCAACTACATTGAGAATTAGAGCACAGCAGCAGCCATTCGTGTTTGGTCTTTGACTGTMTCATCTAGCTTGCTCAGCCCGTGGTAGTCATCTTCCCTTTCTTGCCATTTAGTGGAGCTTCTCTTTTTCTTGCTCTTTGATGAAAGGCTGAGTTTGTGCACAGACTGGTGTGCTTTCTTACCTGTATGTTCAAAGTACTGATTTTTAGGGTTGTCCAAAGATGAAAATACATCACAGAAATGAAAAGCATATTTGTTTTTCCAATGACCTGACATGGAGATCTGGAGAACCGCTGGCTGAAAGTCCACTACAGCCTGCTTTATTAGTATTTCTGTTTCTCTGGTTATTCTGCCTCACGGAGTAAACTTCTCTAGGCTTCTCTAAGCTTCATCAGAGGCTTCCTGCTCCTCTGAGTCAAACAGAAATCATAAGAAAATAAGACCTCCAGAAGCCATGTAATTGCATCTCCGTGACCCAAGCAAAGTTGACTCAGACTATGCCATTCTTTATGTTTCTTTGTTTCACCTGTCTCTAGAAACTTCCAGTGATGGTGACATTAGCTGCCGCATCCTACAGCCTGGCACCCCAGTCCTCTCCCTCCATCAGTTTTTGCCGATGCCATGGTGCACTGGGCTGGCCAAGGCATTTGATGGACATTTCTTAGTGGTCTTAGACCATTTCCAATTTCTGACACTAAGGATATGTGTGAATTAATGAGAATGTTTGCCTCTATGTAGGTCAAATAGCTTCTGAGACAGAACCAGTTGCAGATTATGCAAAATGTTAAGAAAAACAGCCTTATCTCCTGACGACTGTGCTTTTTTGGTGGAGTAATAGACAACTAGTTGTATCAGTCACGCCTGATGCCTAACCTAAACTTGACTGCCCCTAAGGCAGCCTGTTCCTGTTGTCAGGGGATAAGAGTTTATTCTCTTGCGCCTCGCAGCAGCCTTTTTTGCATTTCAGAACTGCTTTTGTTTTCTTCAGATAAGTAATACAATTGCTTTGCGCTTTCCTCCTTTCTGTTTTTTTCTTGCTCTTTTTGGACTCTAGCAGTTTGTCCAAATCTTTGCTGGAGTGGTAGAAACTGAGGCCTTAACCAATATTTGGTAGAGTGGGAGGATTGCTCCATGTCTTGCATATTAAATGCTTATTCATACAGTCCTACATACTGTTTATCTACTTAAAAGCAAAATGCCGCAATTACTCGTGTTCAGCCTGTGATCTGCAGTAACCACAGATCCCTTCTGAGTGAGCAGGTTGTGCACAATGATTATGGGTGGGGATGTCCCACGTATACTACTTAAGATGCCATGGTAATGATTATAATTTATATTTATTTTCTGTCTGAATGTAGACCTTATCTGTTTTGCTGGCAGTATCAGTAGTAGAGGTGGTACAGATGAAAGTAAGAGACAACCACTGCCTCTGACAGCCAGCAGGTTAAAAGTGTAAGAGATGGATGGGGCTGCCAGGATTTAGTTACAAGCCTGCATTGTGTAGGTTTTTTAGGAAGTTTTCAACAGTTCTCCCTTAACTGAACTGTTTCTCCTGTTTTTTGCAGTTTTTGCAAGTGCCTGCTTGGATGCCCATGAACACTGGCAATCTCATTGGTGGGACTGTCTTAAACATGCCAATGCTATGTGGTAGAGTTGCTGCTGGTGGATGGGTTTTGAGTGACACTCAACAATCTCTTAATCACAGAGGGTTTTGCAGAAGCACAAGCTAACTAGGAATTACTTTATTTGCCACTAAAATAACTGGGGAAGGGAGCACTGCAGAGCAGCAAGCATGGCCGCTTTGGGTGGTAAATGAAGAAATGTAGGAAAAAGCAGTATAAATAATAGTATCTTTAAATCAGGTGGTGATTACGTGCCCTCTGGGGTTTGTTGTAAAGATTGGACTGTGTTTGAGAGCTGGGAGGTCTTTTGGGGACACTTTGCCTTGAGTTGACAGATATCAAAGCCTAACTTGTGTCGCTGCTCTGAGCAGTGATGGCAAAAAAAAAGGGCTTAGACATGTGCAGAGGGAGGTGAGAGTAGATTTTCTGTGCGAAATCCTGAGCAGTTTCCATACTTGCTGTTTCCTTGACTGAATCTTACTGACAGGAGGCTTTCTCCATTCTTAGATGTAGCCTCTCTTGTGTCCAACAGACATTTTTCTTTTTTTGCCCTTTTCCTGTTTGCATCCATCCATTACAGTCTCTGTGAATTGAGGCTTGTTTGCAGTGTGATTTTGCTTGCTTTGAGGCAGCCAGGCGATGCCTCTGCAGCAGGATAGTGGTATCACTTTGAGTACATCGTGGGAACCCTAAGCAGTCACCTTTCTTGAGCTGTGCTCTTTATGTACGCAGCAGTCTCTGCTTGTCTTTAATATGTAGACAGTGAACCAGCTCATGGCTGCATAGACTGAACTCAGCCCTGCAGGTTCAGTGCTGCTTCCATGGAAAGTAAGTATAAAATAAAGTATCTTTTTTAATTTCAGGTCGCAGTACAAACTAGTGAATACAGCAGAGTCGTGGCTGCCAAAATTACCAGTTTCACTGTGTGATCTAAAGTGGCAACTTGAGGCTTTCCTCATGGCAGTAGGGAACTGTYGTACTAATGTGAAATGTACTACTAATGTAGTGAAAATGTACTAATAGTTGAGGTAAATTGTGATGTAGTGACAGCACTGATCACATTTTTGAAAGCTAGTTTTCATAAGGGAAGCCAGTAACACCTTAATATCCACTGCTACTATGGCCTGCACTGAACAAGTAGTTGGTTGCCAAATTAGAAGGCATATCTTTTTGTAATAATACCTTTTCTGCTCCTTTTGCCAGTGCTTTGGTTGTTGAAAAGGTTTATGTCAACAAAGTCTGAGTGAATGCTTGAACAAACAGGGCTGTTATCATAGCAAGCTCATGCTTCAGGCACTCTGAAAGCATAGACTGCATCAGTTACATCCAAACTTTGTTTTAATTGAAGGTTTTCTGTACAACTTTATGAGCTTTCTTTGTCAGATTGAAGCTGAGACTTCAGACAACAATTCAGGAGCTGTTCTGTTATTTCTATCTTGATTTCCCTCTGTCTCAACTGCCAGTCTATTTCTTTGTACTCCTGCTTTAGGAAGTACAGAATATTAGGCCTGAAATAAGGACACATGGATCCTAGGATCTGTTCTTGCTTTTCCTACAGGCTTCCAGTGTAGTACCAAGTGAAGCATATTGCCATGTTGCCTTAGTCTCCTACGTGTACAATATTGATAACACTGCTTTATTGGAAAGCAGTATGACCAATATGCAATATGACCAATATGATCCTGGGCTGGAGGGGACTAGCAACAGGCTGCTGACTCTGAGTTTGGTTTGGTTTTTCCATAGATGCYTCAGTATTATTGAGGTATGTGGAACTTAGCCCAGCCCTCTAGGGATCCATGCCAGAATTAGCCCTATCTAGTAGCTGTGACTTTTTATGGAGCTTGTAAAAGCTTCTGTTCCTGGGCAGTAAGGTGGAAGCTGCTAACAATAGGAAGGATCAAACCTTAATACGGGAAGACAGAAATYGTGTTGTGGCTTGGATGAAGGATCCACTTAGCATAGTACTTTTTTTTTTTTTCACCCAAAGTGGTTTCAAGTGGTCAGCTAGGGAAGAGCGAGAAAAAGGCAAGCAGATATAATACCTTAATACTTCCTTAGCTTCTGATCATGTTCAATTCAGAGGATTTCCTAAGTCTGTTGTACTTTAACTGTTTAGTAACCTGAAATGGATCTCCCAAGCGCTTGTCCTGCCTCCTCTTGAACACRTGTGAAATTCTTCCCTCTGCAACATTCTTTGCTTAGAAGTAAGGAGCAGCAAACTGACTAAAGAAAGATAAAAGAATGTTGAAAGAGGAAATGCTGGTAAAAAGGGAAGTTGTTAGTAGAAATTAGCCTTGGAATGGAACGTATTCAATACATGAAATACAGCTCTGAGCATTAGAAAGTAAGAGTTTGCTAATAATGTTTCCTGAAGACACAAAGCTGGGGACCATCGTCAATTCAGACGCAGTTCAAGGCTATTCRGAGGGAAGAGCTTGGGTGGCTTTAAAGAACACTACAGATGGGAACTGGGTAATTTAAAATTGCGTGGTCATGTCCATTAGGAGTAAGCAAAAAGTTCAGCTCCAGCTGGCAACTCGCTAGGGAAAATGAGGGAGACAGGAAAATCCAGCCTCTACCAGTCAAGCATGAGATAACTGTGAACAACTAATATTATGAAGCCATGAAAAAGATAGATGTCATTCAAAATGGCACATTGGACGAAGTATTTCTAGCAGAGATGGGGACATTTTAATGCTATTTTTTAAGGCATGGTGACATCTCACTTAAAAGATTGTGTATGTTTCTGGTCACTCACAGAAAGTTGAATTCAGACTGATTAGGTCCAGARAAAGGTTGCAGCTGTGATCAAAGAAATGGAGAGTCTACTTACTGCAAAGCAATTACAGAACTTGGATTATTTATTTTTAAACACAACTGGATAAATACTGAGGCTAACAATCATTTTTGAAAGAGAGTAAATAGGAGTGAGCCACCTATGAATAAAAGCAAGCTGGAAATTGTTTAGGTTCTTAAACATTAGAGCATGAATTTGGGAATTCTGCTATCTCAAAAAAGTATTTAACAAACAAAAATAGTCCATTTTCTGGAAAAAAACATCTTTCTATATCAAGCCATTTTCTAATTTGGAGGCAKGCTCCTGCCTTGGATTGCTAGCCCTGAAGAAATCAGTGTTGCCATTCTGGRGGTGGGCAGGGCTTGCTGGCGTAGGGTCGTCGTGAGCAGCCTGGTGAATCCTGCTGTTGTGAACGCATGTGGGCAACCTGCGTGGCCCTGCTGGCTGGTGAGCCTCTGCCCGTGGCTCCTCTCGGAAGCGAGGCTCAGGGGGGATCATTCGCGACCCCCTGGGGAGATGCGGGGGCTGAGGGCAGGCATGTCAGCGTGCCGTTGTCGCTGTGTGCCTTTCTCAGTCTCTTTGGATTCCTCCCCCCCCCCCATCAAAATCATCCATATTTTTTTCCCACCTTACACCAGATACAAAAGTTGTCAAGCATATATTGTTAATGATCAGCCTATATTGATCTCTGTGTGTTTGAGAGAGAGATGTTGTTTGACCTTGAAAGCAGAATTTGCAGAGATGGGGACTTTGAGGATTTTTTTTTAAGTTTTCAGTACTTCCTGCTTTCCTGAAGTATTTTGTCCCCCTCTACAGTAAGCGGGTACCATGCTGATTAGTAGCTCTGCCCCGCACGCCTCTTCGGCGTTCCTAAAACAGCCTGACTGGCGGTGGATGAGGTTGCTGTGGTCTGTGGATTCCGATTTCTGCCACAGGCAATCAGCGGGTGAGGGTGGAAAGGCAGCGAGCTGCTCCTGGGTTGCTCATGAATGTCCCGCGTGTGCAAAAGCATGATGTGCCTCCTGTGGCTGTGCTACAAATGGGGTCATGAGGAGTCAAGCTGTGGCCTAGGCATGTTGCTGCTGTTTCTGCTGTAGATAGCAAGGCACGGACGGTCCACTGTGGTGATGAGCTTGCTGCTGCTCCTGYGGCTTTTTATTTGCCAATGGTGCACTGAGGGTGGTGTGCCTAGACCAAAGTGTCCATCCTCAGGAGAAGGAGGCGGTCAGCTCCCTGTGCTGAGTTATACCAGTGAGTTGCAGCAAAGAGGCTGTAGCCCAGCGGCTATCTGGCTGTTGCGAGGGTGGGCAGACTGAGCGCTGTGCCTGACAGCAAGGCATGATTAAAGGCCTTTTCCAGTCTGGTGCTTGGTGCCAGAGCTACAGCCGAGGCAGCCAGCTGGGGTTTGGGCCTGAGCTGTTTTCACTCCATTGATCAGCCGGGAAGATTTGCAGCAAGTAGGTGGGAGGCTTAGGCTATTTTTGCTGAAGTGGATGATTTTGCTATACAGTTGTATTGAGAGTGAGAAGGTTTGTTCCTTCTTGTCTGCACGGATGTGCTGGCCCTATAGCAAATTTTGGCACAGTATGTGAAAGCAGGTGAATATTCCAGTGTCAAGGTAGAAGAACACTGTGATTTTTTTTTCCTTCTGGATAATCAGGGSTTGGATGGATGTTCACATCCTAGTAAAAGTCTGCAGGAGACCAGAGCGCTCCAGGTGCCCATGGCCCTGGAGCACACAGGGCTCTCCCTGAAGTGGTGAGCTGWGCTGCAGCCTGGCATTGGGAGTAGGATGCCTGTGCTTCCTTACTGGCATATATGGAAGAGAAAATGCTATGCACTCACTTCTCACACCCTTGGAGGGAGAAGATGGCAAAACCTCTGCCCTACATATGGGATGCCTGTGAGTAATGAGACTAACATTGACAGGCAGTTCTCACCTGCAAAGCTGCACCCTTCAATGCAGAAAGTGGGTGGGAAGCACTATCCACAGAGCAGGGAGTGGAGCTGGGTTAATGTAGGAATGACAGGTTCTGGCCCCTGAACCTCCTGKGTCTTGCTTCTCAAAGGATCTGTTACCAGCCTTCAATATCCCTGTTTCCCTCTTTTGCATGAGACTATGGAGTTAGCCATCCTCCCCTTCTCACACTGACTCATATCTGTGATCAAAGAGAAGTCATCTCCTAGAAGTCAACCCCAAGAAAGAGCTTTCTTCTTCGTTACTGCCTGTAATCTTTCATTGCCTATGATGCTCTGAAAAAATGCATCAGTTTTTACCACYGTTGCAGAGAAGGGCAGCAAATGTAAGTTTGCAGTAGGGGGTGCAATGAGTTTAGGGTGGGGGGAAGCCACTGAACTAAATAACTGTTTGGGAGAGGAGGATACAAGTGTTTACATCGGGAAACGTATGTAAATAGCTAGCTGGGGGTGTTTCTGAAGGAGCCATTTTTTGGCTACATTGCTCCATTTGATTTTTAACGAAACAGCCCCCTAACTGCACCTGGAGTGCTTATTTGCTACATGAAGGAGGCGTTACTGTCCGTGAATTGGTTAATACCAGTGTCCTGGGGCAGGGGCAGGGATGCAGGCAAACATTCAGCCTGCCAGCATTTATACCTCCCAGCGTCAGTGTTGGCAAAGCTCACGGAGGACTGGGGAGGGCACYGGAATAGTTTCCATTCTCCTCTCTGCTGTGGGAACGAGTTTCCTGGGTAACAAATGCTTCTTGTTCAGTACAGAGCTCCACAGTTGAGACTCTGTCTCCTTTCTTGCTGCTGCTCCCTGACTGTCCCAGCTGAACRGGCCCGAGATGTCTGCTTGAGCCTGTGTTAATTAACACTGACAATATAATGAGACYGGCCTTATGAGGGTCTGGGGGTTGYGCTCTATGGGAATACATAGCTGAAACTGTTCATAGTCTAATTTACTGCAGCTTAGGTGGAACAGGGCTCTCCAGGACTAGCTCTCTGCTTGCTGCAATCACCAGGCATGGAGGCACATCCCTCACTCCTGTTATGGGGCTACATCATCCCTGAGGCTTGTCCCTGCCACTTGAATGGGAACAGATGGGAGTGCAGGGCCCAAGCAAAGGCAAACAGTGCGCTGAGGAGCGTGAAGTACCACAGATGGGTCATGTTCATTGCCTGTGGGAAGGACCTGCTGCGCCTGAGCTTTGGGACTGACTAACAGATTGTTCCTACTGTTTTGGAGGTGAGTGGCAGATCTGCATCTGTGATATTGGCTCCAACACATTACAAAGGGACTGCCCAGTCCACAGAAGGCCCAAGGTCCTTCCTTTTGTCTTCTTGTAAACATCTCCTTCTGCACTCGTACCCACAGCACTGGGGAAACCCCAGACTCCTGTCTCTGGAGCCCTTCGTTAACTGCTTGGTGGGAACAGTCACTGTGTTTTTGGTCAGAAATCTGATTCGAACATTACCCAAAGAGACACTTTAAGGATTGATAGTGGTCTGGGATCCAGGATGATTGTCAGCAGCTTTCAGTGATGAATCTAATGTTGGCATCTCCAGAGGTAGAAGCCTATATGAAGTATTGTGGTGTTTAGGCTGTTTTCTTTTGTTTTGTTTGGCAGTTGCTTTGGGTGTATCATGGCATAGAGCAGGAAGTACTAAGGTGGGTCATAGTTCTTAATTTATTTGAACTATATATCTGTGTGACATTTTTATTCTGTTCTCTGACTTGCCTAGTCCCCATGAAGGAGATGGATTTTGGTTCAGACTTGTAGGCCTTGACAGCGTAGAAGGATAGTAATGGCAACTTAGCCCTCTGAGGAGGGTTAGACAGCAAAGTGAAATAATGTGAATTGTCCTTCTAGGATGGTTGCTGCAGCAGAGCAGTTTCACTGCTAGAAACATCCCTGCCAGAATGGCATTTGAGCCCATCTTGGTTTCTGAGACACCAGCTTGGTGTAGTTGTGCCCAGCCTGTGACAGAATAACAAGCTGCTGCATCAGGTAGGAGGGAGAGAGTTCAGGACTCTTCAGAAGAGAAATCCTACAGTAGCRATGTGTCCACCCTGGCAAAGCTGCCTCTGCCGTGCCAGAGGCTGCACTGACTTGCATATGGGGCAGGTTGCAGCAGCCTCTGGTGAAAGCGAGCTGACCAAAAATCCTTATGCATGGTCCCAGAATCACAAGAGAGCCTGGCTTTTTGCAGCTAGTGATCCCTCTGCATCTTGCCTTAGTCTTAGAAAGGAGGGTCTGGTACGGATAGCCTTGCAGGTGTGCCAGGATTTAGCCTAATTTATCGACAGCACTTTAATCCCAAGCTCTATCTAGTCAATAGCTGCTGGGATCTTGATTTAAGATCTCCTGTGATAGCTTGAACTTTTTACATCCTATTCCTGCTAGACGTACCTGACCATGATTGAACTATTTGTGGTTGTATCCCACTCCAGGAGTGGCTGCATTTCAGAGATGTTACGTGGATGCTGTTGGTAAAGCTGTTTAGGAAAAGGCATTACAGAAATAGAAGAGAAGCTTCACGAAGCTTCTTGTAGTAGTCCTGATCCTTCAGTCTGAGTCCTGCCCATCCTCCTCCTGTGTGCTGCTTTGCAGGAGAGCATTTTATCTCCAAGGGCTCTGGCTGCCATTGTGAGTTGTAGKAGCACAGCATTCCAGCTCCCTTTGCTTTCCAAAGCCAGAAGAGGAGATCTGACAGCCTGCAACCACACAGCATCTGAAACACAAGCTCGACACAGGATAAGATGCTGCAGCTCTATTTTACAAAACTTTACAGGCTTTGTCTTCACGTATTTTCTCGTGCTACCGTCCTGATTTTCTAATTCCTGTAAGAATCAATCGTCCATCTTCCAGCTCAGCTTGTTCTCTGCCCACCCCTTTGTGTCTGCTCCCTGCCTGGTCTCAGGTCCTGCAGACACTGACTGTGAGTTGGAACGGCTGTGCTGTGGGCATGCTTGCTCCTTCACATGCAGCAACGTCACAACAGCAGCAGCAGGAGCATTAGAGCTGTGATTGCGCAGACCCTCTGCAATGCCAGGGATGCAGCTGTGAAAAAAGAAAATTTGACTCTATGTCTCCCACAGCATCCTGGGGAGAGAATACGGAGCCCGCTGGAATCTGAGCGCTCAGCACTGGTCAGTGCTGTTGGAGCAGAGTGTGTTCAGTGAGAGGAGACGGGGAACAGAGGATCTGTGGAAAGGTGAGCTGGGAAAGTGATCAAGTGGACATTTTTCTTACTGATGATTTTCCAGCCATTGTCTTGCAAAGGARTTGGTTTGTTTTTGTAGCGATTGCTGGTTACCCAGTGGAGCTAAAAGATTTCGGGGCTGCTTTGTCTCTCCAGAGACTGTGTTGCTTTGGAGCCGTTGTGATTGTAATTGAGGTAAGAGAGTGAGGAGGCTGGTATTGCTGTGCAGAATATGTTTGTTCATTGTAGCTACGATATAGCGATTGTTGTGTCCGGGGCTGATTGTGCAGAGGCGAGCAGTGTTTCGCCCTGACAGTGCTCTCTCTTTGCTGCCATCGCACAGYCCTCTATTGTGTCTGCCATGACAGCCGAGCCCACACGGCTTGTTTTGGTCTCCAGAGCTGCCCTGCTCTCTGTGCATCTCTGGCGGTGCCGCTGCTGTGCAGCACGAAAGCTGTTCTGACAGCGCTTCCATGAAAAGCCAGAAACAAAGGACAGATAGAGAAAAGGTTGCTGTCTCTGTGGCTTTTTTTTTTTTTTTAACTAGCAGTAAATTGATTGCACAAAAAGTGTTAGCATAAAATAGAGCGGCAGGTAAAATTCTGCTCTTCTCCAAAGAAATCTATGCTGGTTGGAGTCCTTTGTGTTGCGTAGGGTGTGTCTGTGATGCTTGTGAAATGAATGCTTTCTCCTTGCCTCTTTTCACAGATGAGATGAGAAAGGTTATCTAAGAAAGGAGGAAATAKTATTTTTAATTACTGAGATGGGTGGTCCAGGCTTGGGTACCAGTTACTAGAGCTTAATTACATGGTCTTGTTATAACCAAATCCCTCTTTTCCCTCCCTGCCTTTCTTCTTCCCTCCCCCACCACTGCACAAATCCTTCCATCAAATTGCCTCTGCAAATGCAAAAGTAGAAGGGCTTGAACAAAGAGAAGGATGTACATGGGAAAGGGATCTAGATGCTGAAGAGGCAATGCGCAGGATGACAGTCAGAAGAATAAGGCAAAAAATATAAAAGAACAAGATTTTGGTATATGTGCTACAATAATGTGGCTGTAGAGAATGTACACAATGAGCAAATAGGAGATGCAATCTTCTGGGGTTACGGAAAATGCTGAGCATGTGGGGTTGCAATGCAGGTGTTTGGGGGGGAATRTGGTGTTCATGGGAGTTATAGCATTGGCTTATTGTGGAACATACATTCAGAGACTGGATTGATGGATGTTGTAAAGGATGCATGGAGGAGGTAGAGTTCTTCTACTTTTTACCTCTGGACACCTAGAATCTTGTATACTGATGTTGCTAATGAGCAAGTTTGGCAGCTCTAACGTATTCACAAAACCTTTCTGCAGTTTGCCAAGCTTGGCAGAGTGCTTGGGGGCAGCTCAGTATTGAAATTACTAGAGTTCAGGTAAAGTATCTTTAGGCCTGCCAGGAGCCACAGGATAGTAGGAATAATGTAGGTAAAATGCTAAGTGTTTTGGCAGAACAGTGGAGGAACCTTGGAGCCAAAAAGGCCGTAGAGAGGTGTGAGGGGCATTGCAGACCTGTAAGAGCAAGGAGTTGTGGGTCAGAGACTARTGGTAGAGGGCACAAAGGAGGAAATCAAAGGCTGTCATTGTCAGGGTTTTCTATATATCATTTGTACTGTCATTCTGCGGCCTCTCTCACTGCGTTCCCTGAAGTGGTCGGTGTTGTGTGCAGGCCCAACAGGTTTGTTGAAATGGGAGTGATTCTCAGGGCAGCCTTTTCTGCAGTGAGTTCCTTCGGGAAAYATTTTGTGACTGCAGATTCTTAGGCAGTTGCTCACTCTCCATTCTTATATTGTGGTAAGGCTCTCTGGTCTTTATGCTTTGTGAAAAAGAAAAACCCCAGAGTTTTTGTTCAGGGAAACAAATAGGGATTACAGGGCTTTCAGAAAAGCCATAGGGCAGAGTGAGTTCTGCCCACAGCTCTGTGCCAATGTTTTGGAAGCACCTTGGAGCTTCCTGAACCACAGCTCCTTCTCATCCCAGTCCTGAAACCTCTCCCTGGGGCCTAAGAACTCTCTTCGTGTCTCCAGGTCTTCCTCCCATTCAGCCTGGTGGGATTTGGTAGCAGGATATGCTCCTGCGGGAGTGAGAAGGGGGATTTGTACAGTGAGAGACAGGCTGCCAAGCCTGCATTTGTGCTGTGAAGAGGTGATGCTACAGAGCACGTTTCTGCAGGAGATAGCTAGGGGGTAAGAGCAGCATGTGTGCATTTCTTTATAGGCACATTATGGGCGAGAGGACAGGATGTGCGACAGGACGTAACTGTGCAGGATGCATGTATCAGGGTGCCAAAGAGAATTTGCAGTGTGTACTATGTTTGCCTGAAAGAATAAAAAGAGGGTGATGCAGCCTGCTCCACTGCATAGGAGGGAATGCTCCCTCCGACACACAGGCTGTGCCTATTTAGTTGTCATTCTTACAGGAGCATCTGTTAAAGCACTGAGATTGCACAAATATTCTCTACTCTGAAATTTTTACAGTCTGTGAGATGGGCAAGAGCTTCTGGGGACTGGAGCTGACTGATTCCCAGGAAGGAGATAAAATTGCTGCTGTGTGTTATCTTCACTGTCTTGATCCAGAATGCTGGGGATAATGTGATAAAGGATCTCTGGGATGGGCCTGGACCTGCACTGCAGAAAGGGCAGGTGCCCAGGAGAATATGCAGTGGTCTCACAAATGGCCTGCCCGTGGCTCCATTATTGCTCATCAGAGTGTCTGAGGCTGTAGCAGGAAACAAAGGCAAAATTCTCTGTTCCAGAGATCTTAATTTCCTTCCCATCTGATGATCCAGTGAGTCAAGATCTCACTCTGGTGTTGTTCCTGATAGCCAGGCAGTAATCTACCTTCAGCAAACCCATGTTGTGTTTTGCCCCATTTTTCATTTATTTCTCTGGCTCATTATTCTTATGTAGTGTTAAGAGCAGGCCAGTAGATCTATTCTAGCATAGGTCATTGCCCTCTCTATCAATACAAGTACAGGCTTTTACCTTTATTATTCACTAGTCACATGACTTTCCCTCCTTCCTCCCTTTTTCCTGATGGATATTTTTATCAAAAGCCCCGATGCCAACTGTGATTGTGCAACAATTCTGTCATTGTTCTGGGATCAAGAATATCTTGTCCCTCTAACTTGAGTGTATTCATACTCTTGAATTTGTGTCCACTTCAAATTATCATTTCCGTTTCTGCACCCTCTTTTCTCTGCATTGCCCAGCCCATCATTGCCCCAGCTTCCATATTTTTCTTCATCAGAGAGTTTAGCTATTTGGGTCATATTTAGATCTGTCTTTTTGCTCTACCTTTCCTCATTGCACAGTTGACCCAATTCCTCTCTCCTTGTTTTCTTTTTGTTTATGTGGCTGAAKAAATTTTTAGGTTTCCTTGATAAAATTTAATGATGCTTGGCATTCATGATTCTTTCTGTATCCCTTGCCATAATGTCTTAAGCTAGAATTTTCTTGGATGAATAACTCCTTCTAGTCTTTGCAAGTGCTCTGCTTACCCCTAATATCCTTTCAGGTGTGGTTATCCATTCAGGTTAGTCAGGAGCACAGCACTTCATTTTTTTTTTTCCACCTTGATGACATATGGATTCCAGATTACTTATAGTATACATTCAGAATCTTTTCTGTAGTATTTCTCCAAGCTCTTCATTTTCACTGACTTTTTTACCTAATATGCCAAAGAGCTGCTCTTTTAAAATTAAACAGGCTTCATTAGAGAGCTGCTCAATTTTTACCCTTCTGTTTAATGTAAACTGTATCAGCTTGAGCTCATTCAGTCCAAAGTCATTTCTGTATCACCAATGCTAGGTGATACCTCTGTACGTAAGGTTCTTATGGACCCAAGTGGTGATTAAATCCAACAAAAGCAAATGAAAAGCAAGAGGTGCTAAGATCTTTGAGACCCTGAGAATCTGAGATGGATATGCCTCCCTGGCAGTTGTGGAATTGAATGACAATACTGACTGAGAAGATTTGGGAGGATAAAGTGATTCTGGCAGATCGAGCAATGAGTCCTAATCCAGTCYGTAGGACCAAAAGAGCTAGAAGTTTAACCCCGCTCTAAAGTTATGCAAGAAGCTGCAAGATAAGGCTTCAAGGAGCTGAGGGCTCATGACTTGCAGGGGGTGAAATCCATAGCAATGATCAATGACAGCTGTGTTGGTAACTAGCTGTATTAGGGATTTCTCATGTTATCTGCTGAGCAGGTTCCCTGCATGCCCTAACATCTGTATATCTGCTATAGTTTTCTCTTTTCATGGAAATTACTTTAGTGTTTCTTTTCTGAAAGAAGTGGGTCAAAGCAGGGAACATACCTCTCAAGATGAGAAGAGAAGGCCTATCCACAAACCCTTCCTCTCCTTACCAGAGTTGTATTTTAGTCGTGGGAATTTGTAGGTAATGGAATTTTCTATCCATAAAATACATGCAAGTCTTTCTTCCTGGGCAAGGCTGCTGGTTGTTCAGGCATGCTACATCAGGCAACATGCTGCTGGGAGTTTTGTTCATAATATATTAATATCAAGAAACTGCAGGGAAGGTCAGGGCTTAGTGGTTCTTGTGCTATATAGAGCAATGTAAGAACATCCTTTGCTCCAAGAAGCTCACTAAATTGAAAACCTGGCAGGTAAAGCGAGCCAGTGAGGGGAGCTTAAAGGAGCATAAAGATGCAGGTGACAAGTTCAGGTGACAGAGAGAAAAGACTGTGGTCATTATAACTCTAGTAAACGGGACTGTTTAGCCCAGTGGCAAGGGGAGGTTGACTGGAGTATATTGTTGACTGGAGTGTTGGAGATGATGGAGGACACTGCCAGCCAAGTAGTAATAACAGGAGGCTGAGCCACCCTGGTAAATACTGACCACGATGCAGCTGGGTAACCATAGTGTATGTTATTGCACTTTCTGGCTCAAGCTCACATTCTGAATTTGAGCTGTTGGGAGAGAGACCATGTGCTACAAATATACAGCAGACTTTCATCTGATACTTCCCTTAGACCCACTGTTACCTCGGACTAGATGGTGCTCTGTTCTTGAGGAAGGGTGGGACACATGGTTGAAGGATGAGGACTGGACTGGGACAGTCCGCTTTCCCCTTGGTTCCCAATTGTTAAAGGGACTGATTTGTGTGTCTGTGGTCCCATTTGTTAGTTCAGGAACTCCACTGAATACTAGTACTAGAAAAATTGGCATACAGTTGCAGGAAAATGGTTTTGCATGAGAATTCCAGTTATTCTGTGATGTTTTGAACTAATGAGCTGCTTAACTGTGATGTAGTCAACCCTGGGGAAAAAAATTGTGCTTCTGAATGGTGGCTAACACAGACTCAGTTCAGTGCCAATTAGAACATCTCCCTTAGCTCCTTCCAGCCCTTAGGGAATGGACTCTTCAGGTGTTATTCTTGAAGGGAGAAGGGAGTCCTTGCTCTCACGAAGTTAGGCTAATCTCATTAGTTTGTTTTAACTCCAGATCTATGCTTGATTCTTTGTAAACTGGTACCAGCTGCAGTTGCTTCTGGAAAAGTGTGACCTAAATGCTTTCAGTGGGCAGGCTTTTTTCTGCTCTGCATTGGTGCAGGAGTAACCACATGCTTACTTGACCTCCTTTTTGCCTAGCAATTCCAATTTTGCCTAACTTGTTTACCAGGCCACCTTCTTTTGATGCCTTTCTGGGTTTCCCATAGCAATGAGCAGGGACACAGGCATCACACTACACTGCCATGTGTATTCTGTGTAGCTCAGGCAGCAAAGCAGTACTCAGCATAGTTGTCCTTACAGATGTCCTTCTCAGCAGGAAGAATGACCTATCTGGAGCATTATGCTAGTGCAGTTTACTGTTCTTTGTAGTCAGGCTAGTACCAGTACCTGCTCGTACTGCATTTTCCCTTGTAGTGCAACCCTCAGATCTTCTCCAGTAATTCAGATGGTAGAGTCATAAGCCCAAACATGAAAAGATCCAGTGGAGKTATAAAAAAAACATATCTGTGGTCCCAAGATATTGTTAGCCCATGCAGAATGTCTTTCTTGGTTTTGCTTAGATCCATCTGGTGATCCTTGGCTGGAATGACCCCAACTGTCCTGGACTGTGGCTTACTGTGGGTGTCCTCTCCTTCAGCACTTGTTAGCATGTGAATAGTTGCAGACACTCACTCACTTCTAACAGATTTATTGGCTGAATGTGGCTTAACCTGAGCAGTGGTTGTAGTTTGGCCCTTTGGAAGAACAGCAAGTAGATTTCAGCACACATTTATGCTTAGCTATTTTATATCACCAACAAAGTATTCTCTCTCATTCCCCTGYAGTGGCGTCTAACTTGGCCCACTACTAAAGTTTGTCCTCCCTGCTGCATGTCATACTGCTTGAAATGGCTGCTGAAGAGATCATCTTCCTTATCCAGATCTCTCYGCCTTGCATTCAGCTTTGTCTCCTATGTCTCATTTTCATTTCTGCAGACATTTGCTATTTATAATTATTATATTTATAAAGCACTCTGAAGGTGGTGACTGCATCTTATTACGGTAAGCCTGACAGCCTCTTTGTTTCCATGTGCTTTGCCTCCTTGTTTTCTCTTTGATTAGCTGCCTTTTTGTGAGGACTTGAGGAAGAGGAAAGGTGAGACTGCATGGAGCACAGAGGGGGAGCTCAGATCTTCGTAAGGGTCTCTAGATCTTGATACCATAGGGCTAGCCACTTCACAGCACAGTAAGAGGTATGGAGAAGAAGAACTGTCTGAGGAAGATGTGTCATAGCACTGACAAGCAGCAGCCATGAAGAGGATTAAAGCACTACAGTGATACCATAGTTGTATGTCATTGAGTTTAGGTCTTGGTGTGCCTTACTGAGTAATTGATACTAGTAGCCATTGATCTGTTGGGGTTTCTCTTTCACATGTGTCTGCTGGTGACTTGCACAAGCTTTAACCTCATCAAAAAATACCTCCCTCTCCATAGCTCTGACATCTCCCAGGCTTTGTGCTGCTGCTGATTGGGTAGTACAGGATGGAGAAACACTCCTAACTGAAGCAGTGCATTTGTATTGGTCCTGGAGATGCTGAGGAGTGATTTCCCTCTTCACCTAAGGGTAATTCACAGCCAAAATTTTGGTCTCCTACCATGTCGTCTGCTTTCCACTGGGCACAAGTTGAGATTAAAAAAACAAAACAAAACAAAAAAACCCCCAACTCTTCGCCTGCTCATCAAAGTGAAAGAAGAAACTTTTCTTTTGTGGAGTCAGGTCACCAGATCTCACTGATTTAATGAGTTAAATTCACCAGGCAAACTATCTTTCAGCCCAGACCTTAATCATTGAGGACCTCCTTATCTCTTGGGGGGTGGACAAAGAGATTTTGCATGAGGGCAGGAAAGACCCTTCCCCTTTTCCTACCTCAAGAATCTGTGCAACTTGACAGGGCAAAAGCCCCAGATACCACACTGCAGAAACAGTGAAAAGAAACTCCTCTCCTCAGAGAACAGATATATAAGAAAAATCACCTGGTTCCTTCTAGGCTAATTTTTTTGCAAAGATTTTGAGGTTTAGGAGCTTGATCTTACCATAAGAAACCAACTTGAGATGTTGTTCACTAAAGGACATGTTGCTAGCTTCCAAATCAGCTGCCATTAAGTTCAGAAGGGATTTCACTGTTGCCACTTCTATGAGGACCTTTTTTTGATGAATGCCTGCATTTGAGTTTAGGCTACATAAGAAATGGAATGGAAAATTATTGTACTGAGTATTCTAATGTCAATACAAAAAACAGAGGACCTCCTACTTTTTGTTGGGAAAGTGTGTGCGATTAGTCAGCCCAGCTCAGAAGGATGACTACAGAGTTGGAGAAAATTGAGAAACAGCCTAGTAAACTGCAGGAGATCCTGGAAAATTCACAAGAGGACAGACTGAATAAAACATATTTACTTGTTTTGAGGGGAAACTTAGGAATCATGATATGAAATAATGCTCAAGAGAAAGAGGACAGTGATTTATGTGCTTCTCAGTTCGTATCATGGAAATTTTTGTAGGAAATTAAGGAGGATTATTTGAAACTGATGATGAAAATGATTTTCACATACTATGATAATTAGTCCATGGATATTGCTGTTAAACTTCAAAGTCCAGCAATATTCCCAAATAGTTTGAGGCTTGTGTGGATAACAAGACTATATCTGGTTTATTTATTGCACATATTCGGAACAAAAATTGTAGAGTTTYGAAATCTCGTGGTTGAGTTGAAGCCAATCTCAGTGTAAGGGCTTGGGAAAGACAGTGTCTTCCTACACGTCTGTTGTAGATACGTCTTCCTACACGTCTGTTCTTCTCTCTCAAACATCAGGTACAAAAAGGACACAACACCTTCAAGTGACAATGTGTCCCAATATGGGTGTGTCCTTGTTGGGATGGACTGGGAACCTACATTCTTGAGTTGTCTTTCTGAGCCCTCCCTAACATCCTTGAAGGGATTAGAAGCAGAGCAGTCATCCATCTGGTAGTCTCAGTGAGTCCCCAGGGACTCTTAACTGCTTCTCCAGTATATAACCAAGGATAATCCCAGTTTACCCTCTTCCTGTCTCCTGTAGAGTAGATCAATGCCTACTCTACAGTCATTCCAAGACTAATTAGCACATGAGCCATTTTCTAGAATGTATCCTAAAATAAAGGTCTCAGTCAGTGCAGCCGATCACTGTCYCTACTAAAGCCTCTCTAGGAAAGGTTTGGTTTGGGTTGCCAGCCCCTATGACGGATAAATTTCTCCTCTTAGAAGAAAAGTATGTGTAATCATTAGTAGTGTCTGGTCTGCTTTACAAGCATTTTATTAAGGTTCTGGCTTGCCTTTTATTAGTTCTGTTACATGGAAAATATTCTGTTACGTAAATTAATGTTGCAGATTTATCCAAGTCCTCTGCATTTTGCTTCCCTGCCCCTCCACCTACCATGCATATCTGTGTACACAGACACAGGCACGTGCACGCGCACACACACACACACACACACACACACACACACACAAAGCCAATCAGAGAGATGGATTAATCAGAGGACCAAGGAAAGCTCCTGTATGTGAACAGAATGAAAAGCTTGGGGCTAGTCAGAAGAGAGGCAAATGTAGTATAGAAGATAATATTCTTCCTGTCCTAACACAAGGACAAACAGTGACATTAAAAGCTGGCATGTTCAAAAGGATTGACAGAAAAATGCCCCTTTGGCATGTAATTAGCTGTGAAGGAAGCTCTGGAAGTTACAAGGCACAAAAGCTGTGAGAATTCAGACAAAAAAATGGACACTGTAAGGGATGTCAGGAATCTGTAACACTGTAATTTTTAGGTGCCTAGCTTAGGATGGAAGGGTTATAAAACATACTTCTAGATGTAAACTGTTCGCTTGGGAAAGAAGCTGCTTGTGGGAATGAAGAATGGAGCAGCCAGTCACTTATTTGGCYACCTGGGTGTATTACATCTCATGTAGAGCATCTGAGCTCTCTGCTGGAAAAAATGAAGGACTGGGCTGCACTGACTGTATAATCCAGTCCAGACTTCTGTGTTCCTCTGCTCATATAAAAACTTTGCTGTAGCTGTTGATCCATGAAGGCTAAATATGTTCATCTGTCCATTACTTCCTTCTCCTCCTTCCATTTCTGAGCTACTGGCAACAGTTGCCCTAGATTTTTTTTTTCTTGAAAAAAACCTTTCTTGATAGATTTGTTTTGGCCAGAGAGGTCACATCAAGAATTAACATGTAGTGCAAAGAGACATTTGTAATCTTAGACAGTCTTAACCTAARTTTGGTCCCAGGATTTGTTCCCAAATCTGAATCGTCTTGTCCCATTATCTTGGGAATCATTCCCCCTTCCTTTTCCCACCCTGAACTCTACTGAAGTGAGATTCAGACAGTATTTGGATGTGATCAGTTACACAAGGCTTGATTGTTCAAGCACTTAGTCCAAAAGAGAGTCAAGAAATGCCTGGTCTTAACAATAATCAGGTGAACAATTTCCCTCTTCGAATGTACATGTTAAGCTATAGAGTCTTTTCTTCCAGCTAACTGCTGGGAATTACTCAATCCAACCCAGGAACCAAGAGCGGTTGAGTGTCAGCAGCAAAAATATATGTGGTCCTGACATCCTTCACAGGATGGGATAATTTGATGCATTAGTCTTGGTAAATGCTGCTTTTATTGGACCCTCGTAAGTTATAACATCCTATCATTCCTGAATCGGGGTTCTGCCTGCTTCTAGACCATTTAACTGTTTATTGCAAATTCCTGCTTTGCAGGGGTAGAAAATTTCTTCCTATGTATCCAGTTATTGCTCCTGGTCTTGGCAGAGCTTGCTAGAGCTGGGAAGGGTTAAAGTTTTATGCAGTCTTGGCAGAAGGATGTAGCTGCTGTTTGAAAAGCCATTTAGATGAGCACTGAAAAGAGGAACATCTAATAAAACCATCCTACTGCTGGGATTTTTTCTATATGTGTTTGGTTTTGGGGCTTCTGATCTGGTTACTCACTGTATATATTAAATTTCATTTAGGGTTGCATCATTTAAAAATAATGAGGCTCTGTGGATGCAGGTATCCTGGCTGTCTGACAGAGCTGATGTTCGTCACTGCTAGGTTATGCCCCATCTGCATTACTTCTCCCATTCACTGGGACATGGCTACCTAGTCCTGGTAGTGAGGTCATCATAGAGCTGCTTTGTACAAGTCTGAAAATGATCATACTAGGGTTTTTTGAAATCTCTTGCTGTATTCATCCATCTCAAGGTTCTGTGTAGTTAGTTACAGTGGGTTGTGAGGTCGGATGGTACCTTAATTATTTCAGAAGCTTGGTCCTCCTGAGGTTTTTCTTTATTCTCAGCTGACTGCTATCCACGTTTGCTGCCTGTCCTACTCTTGCTATGTTGCTACATGAGATCATATATCTATAATCTGCCGTCTCAGAAATGACTGGTTTTTGATAGAGATTCTTGTATATGTGAAGTTTTTGTCTGAAAGGACAGGAGGCATGATTTTACAGACTCTTTTATCTCAGCTATCTTAACACTGAGTTCCTTATTTCTTAGGCTTTCTTCAGTGGTCTTGGGTACTTTTCCCTTGCAGTGAGGCTTCAAGATTGTTCTGTAGCTGTGATTCCTACAAGCTGTGGTCTGGACAGAAATGCCATGCCGGTTTTAATCTGGATATAGAGTAAGCAACAGTAAAGATAGGCAGCTAAGGAGTGGCTGAAGTCTCCATGGCTGACCTGTATTGTAGTATAATCTTGTTTACTGTGATGACGGACCTAATTTGTTCCTTTTAGGGTTTAGCTTACTGTCTTTGCCAAGTCATGAAGGTCACAGGGGATCTAGAACTTTCTGAGGTGGAGCGCTCCTCATTTGTTTTTCTTTGTGCAGGTGAAACCTAGTTCTGAAATTGTCCTCCCTTAAGCCTTGGATGAATAGGACCTCTCTTTTGATAGGGTCAGGGCATGGTCAAGTTGTCTGAAGCTGGATAGCTGGATTCTGGTAAATGTTTGGGGGGAAAAGTCCTGAGGGCCCAGCAAGAGTGATTTGTGACCTTTCATTGAGAGACCTTCCTAAAACATGGCASTTTTGGGGATGCTTTAGATTCCCAGCAACCCTGAAATCTCCAGTGCTATTACATGAAGCAGCTGTACCCTCTCCTCTGCTTTTTATGATCTGGGGAGCCTTTGCTCCTGCAGAGCACACCTGAACAACTTGCTGAATTGCAGTTGCCTGTAGCCCTATAACAGAGACTTCAGGAGCAGCCTTGGCATTTTGTGTATCTCCAGGCACAGTTCAGCTTTGATCCATGAAGCCACACTGAGTTTCAGGCCTGACTGTGTCAGTGAGGTTGTTTATTCCATGCCTTGCTGTGGTTGTTGTGGTAGAAATTTTTGAACTCCCAGCAGTGTAGAAGTGGTGGGAAGATCTTCAGGCAGTACTTCTACTCTCCTTGACTCTGGTTCACCCAGAACTGCCTGCTGTATTGTTTCCACTACTTGACTGAAGCCTATGGTTGCTCAGCCATGTCTGGAAAAGGAGCAGATTCATCAGGCAGCCAGCTGATAGTCACAACCTTGCTTTGTGGCAAAGCCCCGATCAAAGTTGTACAGTCTCTGGCAGATACCAGGCACATTCAGAGCAGATCAGCCTGACCGGGGTGGAAAGGCTGGGTTATGAGATGTCATTGAAAATGAGGCAGGGAGTTAGGTGGCAGGGCTCTGCTCCCTGGCTGGCATCTAGGCACCATATTCTGTTTGTCAGAAGTTCGGTGGTAAAGAAGAGTAAAACTTGGCATCTTAGCTAGATTCTGCCCAGCAGTTTCGTTATCTTAGTGGATTTTTCTTATTTGCATGGGTCCCTAATGCTCTTTGGGAATCATATAGCAGCCAGGCACAAACACCCAGATGGATCCATGTTTCAGAAAAGAATTGAGATTCCTGTTCCTGTAAAATCATTAACATGCTTTCAGAGTGTTCAGACAGAAAGATGCTATAGAAATACAGCTCCTTCTGCAGCAGCTGCTGTTGCTACTCGAGTGTCTGTGATACGAAAGGATTTACTGTGTTTGCAGTTTAATTCAGCAGTAATCTAAGTGTGATATTAGCAGCTGGAAACATCAAAGTCTTTTTCTCCTTTGTGGATTTGCATATGGTAATTAGGAGCATATARGGTGGGGGTTGGGACAGAGGCTTGATGGCAAGAAGGAGGAGCAGACTCAAACCCAGCTCACCTCCGCTGATGCCTGTGAGTCAGGGCCTATAACTGGCTACTGCTGAGTGCCACATGCTGAATGGTGAGTCATGGAGCAAGAGAGCACAGAAACAGAAACGGGAGAAACTTGTCAGGTCACTGTCCAGCCAGCATGATAGCTGGCGTAGATTTGCTCCTTGAACAAATGTCTCTAATGTCTTCTCTAAGTCAAAATACTGAAGCAACTGGGGCTTCTTTACTTCTTACTGGRAGGTACCTGCCTCATGCTAGTTGTCATTACCTGGAATATACAGTCTTCCTTTTCTTCAATTTCTGTAAGTGCCTGAAGGGAGAGTGTCAAGGGGACAGGGACAAACTCTTTTCARTTGTCCCATGTGACAGGACAAGAGGCAATGGGCAGAAATTGAACCACAGGAAGTTCTGCCTGAGCGTGAGGGGGAATTTCTTCCCTGTGAGAGTGACGGAGCCCTGGAACAGGTTGCGCAAAGAGGTTGTGGAGTCTCCTTCTCTGGAGATGTTCAAGGCCCACCTGGATGCCACACTGTCTGACATGCTCTGGGTGACCCTGCTGAGCAGGGAGGTTGGACTAGATGATCTCCAGMGGTCCGTTCCAWCCTTACTGATTCTATGATTCTTTCCTTGCTCACCTATCATTACTGTTAGCAAGCTCCTMACCCCTGACTTAAGCAGCTCCTTGCTGCCATATGCACAAAGGCTGTAATTGGTTGTCATATGGTGTCACATACTGCAGTTTCCATTTTGAACACATTGTAATCATATATAATTCTGGGATGTAATGATACATTTTGGCTTCTTAGTCAAGCTGTCCTGGAAACCTCTGGAAAATCATCTGGCACCTAGCTGTGGAAAGAAAATGGAAGTGATCTTTTCAGTAATCATGACTTACTCAGGAGCACAAGAAGAACTGCCCTGAGCTGAAGCAGAATTTAGGAAATATTTAGTCTTTCTGTCTTGCAGCAGCTCCCTTATAAACATTAGATGCTAGAAAATTCATTCTAGGACCTGGCAGACCGACCTCACTATGCTCTGTGTTCCCTGAGGCAGGGAAGGAGAGCTGGAAGTTTAAGAAGAATCAAACAACTAGTATTTCCTTTTACACCTTTTCTTTCATTAAATGTGCGAAATGATTTATTAAATGATTTAATGAAGGTGTGAATTTGGCAGTGATGTGTTAGCTGCCTAGAAATGAATGAATATCCAAACAAATACCACTGGCTAATTCTACCATGCAACAACTTAGAGGCTTTCCAAATCCTATTTTTCTTACTCAAATAGCTCAATCCTGTCCTCAAGCCACTCATTCCATGCCCCTTGCTGTTCACTCAGACTGTTCTCTGAATACCCTCTAGTTTGCTGGAATTGTCCTGTTGATTTTTCTTAAACCATTCAGTACTTTTTGGCAGCCTTTGGAGTAGCAAAGCTGTGGCAGGGACTAACTGTGTTACTGGAATCCTAGAAACTGAAGCCTGAGTCAATGAGCAGTTGTTTGAGCCCCAAGATCCCCACACTGGGAGTCCTGTGGAATGTCTCAAGAGAGCAGGGGGGGTTGGACTAGATGATCTCCAAAGGTCCCTTCCAACCTCAACCATTCTGTGATTTGGTGATTTGACTTGTAGTTTGGATTCTTCTCTCAAGCTTCTGACGCTGAGATAAACTTATAATGAATGACCTGAATATATTTCTCCGCATGGAGCAAAGAGAAGATACATGTTTTTTTGAAGCATTTTTACTGATTCTTATTCTGTAGGGCTGTATAGCTTCTTTGGACATGTTGATGCAAATGCCCCACAGGAATCAGGAATTCTTACGGAACAATCTTCACAAGAGTGTGCAGCTGCAGTGCAAAAGAATTTTTGCCAGTTCATCAGTAAGATTGAATTCCCAGCCATTAGTCCTATTTTCCCATTTTTCACCCTTAAGTGACTTGATTTGTCTTGGTTCATCTGAGGAAGATRATGACAATGAAACCACAGTCATACAGAAAGAAGCAGCAAGCACCATAATGGTAGAAGATTTATGTTGTGCATTCAGTTTCATGGATAAAGTGGCTGGGATTTGTAGAAACAGTCATCTGTTCAGAAAAGCCTGCCTCTGATAAGGCAGTATCTCTTCCATTTGGCAGTTCTGAGGATCTTGCTCCTGCCTCTATGCTATATATAGTATCCTTTTGTATTTAAATCATATTTATCTCTTAAATCTCTGCATGCCTTCCCCTGCTATTGCATTGTATCTTGTGAGAAACTTGCTTCACTATCTCTTGAACTTGGTCACTTCATCTGTGCAGCTAACAGTGTTGAGCAGAGCAGGGTATTAAGCAATCAGTAATGGAGCTCCAAAAGTGTCATTAGGGCAATAACAGAAAGTGGGATATGTCCGGAGGTATGTGACTGCTACACCTAATGCATCAGCACTCAGAAGCATGCCTGGTATTTRCACTAGCCCTCTCCTAATTGAAGCAGAGCCATGCAGGCTGGTTTGGAGCTGGCTTGGAGGTCTTCTACAGCTTCTCTGCAAAGCTGCAGGAGGAGGAGGTAAAGAATTTTGACATTTGCAATCAAAATGGCTGTCAAACTGATGTGTTCAGAGTCATGATGCTCATTGTGTGCCTGCACCTGTCTTATCTCCTGCCTTGTACTGCCATGGCATGCTTTTCTGAGCTGGCATCACTGCCAGATGCTACATTTGCTGCTGTTTGTGTAGGACTGAGGAAGATTCAGCACATTGTGGGCTTATGGTATTACGAGTGATAAATGAGAAGAGTGAAATGATTTGGCAAAAAGTGTCTGATACAGACTGCCTATTCACATTTCTGAGAATTGTTGCTTGCAAAGGAGTGTGAGGGCTTTACAGCAAGCTGATCAAAGCCTGCTACTGCTTGACTTCCCCATAATCCCTGAGACAGATGGAAACCAGGAAAGGGATTCCAATGGAGAGATGGGTATCTAGGGGACAAAAGAAGTCATGTATCTCCCTAGGGAAGTTGTTAGAATGCTTCCTGCAATATTGACCCTCAGAGCCTTGTCTGGGAGCAGGCTGAGGGTGCAAGCAGAACAGGCATCTGTCCATTGCAGCATCTGGGACTGAATCACAGAGGGAGCCTTTGCTGCCATTGAAACCAAATAGCAGGGCAGAGTTGCATGATGCAGCCAGAGTTCCAGAGAGACAGTTGGGAAATGGCTGTGTGTCAGCTCTCTGACATTTTGCTGTCAAATGTCAAAGTGTGCCTGTGCAAACCTTGTCCTCCCACAGCAACATCTGCACCAAAGTGAGGCCTGTGTTACTCAGCAGGACTTGCCAGCAAATCCATGCTGGTGCTGGTAATGGATTCGCAGCAACCATTTACAGAGAGAGGGTCTAAACCTTACAACCAGCCGCAAAGGTACCAGCAAAGGCAGAGGAATGAATAGACAGGGACTAGGGGACCCAGGCACAACCTTTTTCCCTTGGTGGTGCAGGAGGAATAAGGTAAATTGGGGCTGCTTCAGCTGCTTCAGAATGGGGCATGAATATTGCCCTAGCTGCTGAACACCAGTATATGTGTGTRCTAGGCGCAGAGCCAGGAGCTGCTGTTACTAATGGTGGTTCTTGAACAATGTGAGCTTGGGAATGCCTCATGTAAAAGATCTCCCGGGAATCAGGGCTGAGAACTGACTTATCCCTTTCAGCCACTGCAGCAGAGAATGTGGGAAAGACAAGCCAGAGGCTTGTCAGACAGAGGAGTCACTGAAGGGGGAGTGAAGGGTTATATGGACATTAAGGAATCTATAGTTGGTGAGCCCCTAGGATCATGTGATAGCCTAGCTGAATGTGGTCCAAGTGTCCTCTCTACCTCAGAGCCTTATCCTGGGTGAAGCATCCCCTGGAGAAGGAGGTGCAAGGGTCTGCATCCCCTGTGTGGATCTCATGCTTATCTCTGGTAGAGTCTAGCCTGAACCACAGGTTTGTCTCCTTGCTAACACTGGTGTTAGTGTTAACTCTTACATCAATGCRTGTTTACTGTAAACAGCAGGTCCATTTCCATCTTTCTGTTTTTTCCCTGCCAACACATCCTATGTCTCTGAGACGCACTGTTATGCGTGGGAGGAAAGTACTTTTGATCAGTTTTATTTTAGTATCTTTTAATTGCTGTTCTTTTGCTGTGAGTCTGGAAGAACTGAAGCTTCCTTCTCTAGAGCTGTCTCATTGTTTACATTATCCTGACTTGTCTTATCCCACTTTTCTTAATTTCCCTTCTGGGCTCCCATGTGCCCTTGTAGCTCTGCTGCAAATTCATTATCATCCCATAGTCACAAATACTGAGGTAAAGTAGATGAAGGCCTAGATACTGTGGATATTACTTCCTAAGTTCTGGAGGTTGATGATGGCAGCAGATGCAGGGGTCTTGGTGTCCAGAGCAGGATCACAGCATGGGGCATCAGGACACTGTGAGCGCTGAGGATGCTTAGATGAAATGTGGGGTGTGRATTGCTGGCCAACAGTGTTTGGGCCAGAGTTTAGAGGCAGAGAACTTGATCCTTGAAGTTCTAGTTCCTTCTTAAATCCCTCAAGACTGTCCTGGTTCAGCAATGTCTTTTGTGGTTTCTCCGTGATCTTTCTGCCTTAGCCGCCGTTCCATGCACGCCTCTGCACTGGCTTCTCTGAAGTATGGAAGGGAATGCAAGAGGGAAAACACCCACCAGGTTTTCCAGGGATTACTTGCTTGGTCCTCTGAGGCAGCTGGGGAWGGAAGAGTGAACATATTCCCTGTTCTCCAGTGTCAAATGCTAGTAAACGTCATTCTCTAGCCTTATGACAACTTGCTATTTACTGACTACTGATGCAGCTGGGCTCTTAGTACCCTCCTTGTATGGCTCCTGGGATTGTGGACTGTTACCATGGTACTGCTCTGAAGTGCAGTAGATAAGTGCTACAGACAGTGTGGCAAAATGGCAGGAAATCGTGAGCCATCCGCCCTACAATTGTCATCAGCAAAAGGTTAATAAAATCCAAGGTGCTGTACAGGATGTATTTAACCTTCAACGGTAGCTCCCCAAGGGCTCACTAAAGTCATCTGTTCCTCATAACATGAGAAGCACTTGTGTGCCTAAATAGTGTGCCCACTTTGATTTGTTCCACTGGTACCATTAACAGAGTTTAGGGCTTCATGGGGGCTCCTTGACTTCAGAGACGAATGGGTGTTCCTGCTTTCCTGTTCCAGGACTGGCCTGGACTTCYATATCTCTAATGCTATGAGATCTGCCAGCACAGTTAAGGGTTTTGTCCTTAAAGGAAAGTTCAAGACTGAGAGGCAGGGAAAAAGATACTGAATCCAATGCAAGAAGATAGACTGCCCTCATCAGACGGCATTTATGTGCTGTCTGCTTGCTTTCCTGTGAGTTTGCAGTGTCATTATCATTGCAGAGTAGTGTCCTGAGCAGAACCTGTGCAGCACTTTGGTCACTTGAGTGAAATCAGTTTACTGGCTTCAGATAGGTTTGAGAGGGGTCAGTTGGAAGCACAAGTCTTATCCTAGGAGTCTGGAGGGGGACATACTTGCTTTTCATTGTAATGCTTTCCCCGAAGAAGGAGAGCTGAGGACCCTAGTAATTGTGCTGAGAAGAAGCCAATCTGTTTAGGGCATGCAGTCTTCAGTCAAACCAAGAATGCTTTAAACTGTTACTGCCTTTCGTGAGAGGTGACTTCCTCTGTGTTTTTTTCTTTTTCTCTAGGTATCTGAATTCTCTAATGAGAAGTGTCCTCCCAGCCTCTCATGCACACCCTAACCTGTCCATGGGTTGTGCCAGCTTAACGGATGTCCTGAAGAGCATTCCTCACCATGGATAGTCCACCAAAGCTGACCGGCGAGACRCTGATTGTCCATCACATTCCCCTGGTGCATTGCCAGGTCCCTGACAGACAGTGCTGCTCTGTGAACAAAAGGACCAACCCCTTCTGCCAGCCAGAGCTAGGCATTACACGGACCTCTGTCCTTCCAGACAGAGACCTTTCACAGACTGACTCCTTGGTATACAGCAGCTTTCTCCAAACCTCAGAAACCTCATCAGAGGCCTCAGACAACAAAGAAGGCAAAGCAAGGGACTTGATTGTCCCTAGTGTCAGTAAGCGGCACAACCCTTTCCTGTTGAATGAGGGTGAAGACCTCAGTATCTTTGGGGATGACTTAGGTCAAAAATCTTTCCACCTTCACAACTCCCTTGTGTCTGGAAAACCWCCCTTTCACCTGCACGACCTGTCCTTGCCCCCTTTCCACCTCCATGACTCGAACCACATTGTGAAGTCCTGGAACATGGCCAGTCGGTCTGGTGTAGTGGATGGGCAAGAGGACAAAATCAGCAGTGATGATGTCCAGAAGAGGAATAATGTCAACCGGTGCCGCCAGGCCTCAGAACGCATGGAGCTGGATGAATGCAGCTGCCATCGTGGGAGCTCTTCTAGCTTTTTGTTTGATGGTGGCGACCAGGAATGGAACCAGAACACAGGTGAAGCACTGAGGAATCAGGATGCTCTGCACAGCCGGACATGCAGCTGTTCAAGCTCAGAGCTCCAGCACTGTCGGTGCTACAGTTCATCAAGTCATTCAGAAGTGATTGACCAGCAGATGGGCTACATCAGTGACTCTTCCTGCAACAGCTCTGATGGAGTGTTGGTAAACTTCAGTGCTCTCTATAACAAAATGAATGGCCATTCTCGGTCTAACTTGAATTCAGCCAATCTGTCCTGTGACTCTTCCTTCTGCAGCCACTCAGACACAGGGGCTTTTTATCTGGATTTGCATTCATCACCTACAGAATCCAAGATGTCTTGTGAGTCGCATCATCCAGAGAGTTCAGGGAAGGTGTGTGGATGTCGCCACTCCTCCTCACCTGTCCTTGATGCTAACTGCAACTCCTATCACCTCCACTGTGAGCCTTGCACTTCAGAGAGCTCAGATCTCACTGCCTGCTTCCAGAGCCAAGCACGACTCGTTGTGGCCACTCAGAATTATTATAAGTTAGTCACGTGTGACTTGTCTTCCCAGTCATCCCCTAGTCCAGCAGGGTCTTCCATAACTAGCTGCTCAGAAGACCACACCAAAGGTAGCCCAGCCCAGCCCAGTGAATACTACCTGTTTAGAAGGCCTGACTTGAGACAAGAAGAAAGCAATGCGGAATGCAGTGAGGTGGAGACAAAGGGAGAAACCACACAGAATATGATTGAGGGTCAGGTCTATGTAAATGTGTCGCCACCTAACCTGAACACAGGCCGGCAGCGTTCCAGGAGCTAYGATCAGAACCTGGACAGGAGTCCTAGCAGCCGGCTAGGCTCTCTGGAGCGCATGGTGAGCTGTCCCGTTAAGTTGAGTGAAAGTCCAGCAATACCTATCCAGAGTTCTCCCCCAAAACGAGTGACGTCTTTTGCTGAGCTGGCTAAAGGCAGGAAGAAGAATGGCTCTTCTCCACCTTTCCGATCCAGTGGTGATTCCTCCTTGGAGTTCTCTCCTATTCCTGAGACACAGCGGGATTGCCCAACCTTCCTTGAAGAAAGAGCTCGCCGCAGCCAGAGTCTTCCGCCCATGCCCTTTGTCCATGGCCTAAACCGGAGCTGCGAGGGCTTCTGCTTGGATCACACCTTTAGAGATGGCCAGGCTTTGTGTTCCACCAAAGACTTAGGCTCCAGTGAGACCGTCCCTGGTGGGCATGGGGCAGGTGAGCAAGTCTCTCTCTCCTTGCTCACAGAGGCCGATGCCAGCTGCTCAGGTAACTCTGCCAGTGGCCGTGGAAAAAGAGATGTTAGAGTCCGAGCAGACGGTAAGGAACCTAAATAGGCAGAATGGAGACATAAAAAGAAAGGTTGCCCTTTGGGAAATAAGGGGAGCAACAGAGGAACCTGCATGACAGTGGGAGACCTTTGCCTCTGCAGTTTGTTCTCTGGCCTACCAGAGAAATGACAGTCAGAAAATGTCAGGAAATGACATTAGCACTCAGGATTTGTGCAATTTCTTGGAGAATTGTCTTATTCTGACTCTRTTCCATGGAGTTGTATGCCTCCAGTCCCATAAGGGACTGCCTTTARCTCCCAAGGCAGGGATTTGAGGATGCTCAACAGAGCCAGGTTCCCAGCAGAGGCAGGGAAGGGAACAATTAGGTATTTTTTATCCCTTCTTCTTTGGAGCTGCATGAGGGGGAAGAGAAGGTATAGAGAGCAGATTCTTCTCAATGCAAGGCCCAGGAAGCTCACACAGGGTCTGCCACAATTTACAGTATGAGCCCTGTAGACATTAGAGGAGCAGTGGTGTCTTTGCTGGGGAATCCCATTCATCTGGAGTATCCTGGCTCTATCTTCTACAGTGTATGGAATTGCAGCAAGGATTCCTRTAGAAAAGAGCATAGCCATCACCAGGGTAGTTTTTCTAGTTCCCTCTGCAGGAAAGCCCTTTACATGAATCACTTTCCACACTGATATTGCCATTACTTGTCCTGGTGAGGGAGCTGTACGACCTATGCAGCCCTATAGGTGGCTGAAGTASAGCTGTTCCTCCAGCACAGCAGATGATCTATATCCCTGCCTCAGGCAGTTCTTGTACCCAYTTCACAGGTAAGAGCCTGTCTAAAATGAGGTGCTGACCAGACTGCTGTGTTAGATAGCCTCTAATGGGCCAGAGCCCTGACTGAAGATTTCTAGTAAGAGATYGGAAGAACAATTCATTCACTGCAAGGGCAGTGTTTTGTACTGCAAGTGTTGGGGAGATTTTAGACTGTGGAGCAAGAGTTTGGGGGGGTTGATCTGTTTATATACTGAGCCTTGAACCTGTGATTGCTGCTTGGAAAGCAGATCCCTGCTGGGAGAAGACAACAAAGGGAGCAGCCCTCTTGGTTTGTGGAGGAATTGCTTGGAGGGGGCAACAGCTGCTCAGCGAGTGGGAGAAGGGGGCAACTGGCAGCTCTCAGGGCAATGTATCCCTGCAGTTCCCACAGCCATGGCCCTTGTGCAGCYTCTTCCTGTGACCTGTAGTGGGATGTGACCTGCATGTTAGTGCTGTGCAGAAAACCCCTGCCTGTAGCCACAGATAGACACAGAGMTGCCTTGCTCCACTTGAGAATAGCATGAAGCCTGGATGATCTGAGAAGGGACCGGAGGGAAAGMAAGCCCTGTAAAGTGCTAACTATAGGGAGAGAGACCTGGCACACCCCATAGGCTTCAGTTAACACTAGAGCTCTGCTKGGAATAAGTCCTGAAGGCCCTAAGCTCCTCTATGTCCCAGGGTATACTGTAAGCCTGGAGTTTTTTMGGGCAGAACTCTGCTCAAAGGCGGTTCTGGAGGAAGGGCAGAGGATGCAGAGCCTGCTGTGCTCTGCTGGGTTGCTGTGTGGCTGTAAATCAAGGAGCCCAGGCAGTCCTATGTGTGCATCCAGTGCTCTGTGCGTGTGCATGTACGTGTGTGTGTGTGTGTGTGTGTGTGTGTTGTCACAGTGTGTCATGCTTCAGCTGTGTCTCTGGATGTAGTGGCCCTATCAGGAGCTGTAAGCATAAGCAGACAGGATATGGCCCAGCATAGAATCATAGAATCGGTAAGGTTGGAAGGGACCTCTGGAGATCATCTAGTCCAACCTCCCTGCTCAGCAGGGTCACCCAGAGCACATTAGACAGGGTTGCATCCAGGCGGGCCTTGAAGATCTCCAGAGAAAGAGACTCCACAACCTCTCTGGACAACGTGTGCCAGTGCTCTGTCATTCTCACAGGGAAGAAGTTCCCACTCACATTCAGGTGGAACTTCCTGTGGTTCAGTTTGTGCCCATTGCCTCTTGTCCTGTCACACGGGACAACTGAAAAGAGTTTGTCCCCATCCCCTTGACATCCTCCCTTCAGGTACTTGTACACATTGGTAAGATCCCCCCTCAGTCTTCTCTTCCCCAGGCTGGACAGGCCCAGCTCTCGCAGCCGTTCCTCATAGGGCAGATGCTCCAGCCCTCTGATCATCTTCGTAGCCCTACGCTGGACTCTCTGCAGTAGCTCCATGTCTCTCTTGTACTGGGGAACCAAGAACTGGACACAGTACTCGAGGCCTCCCCAGGGCTGAGTAGAGGGGCAGGATCACCTCCCCTGACCTGCTGGCAACAGTCTTCCCAATGCACCCCAGGAGACCATTGGCCTTCTTGGCCACAATGGCACGTTGCTGGCTCATGGTCAACTTGTCATCCACCAGCACTCCCAGGTCCTTCTCTGCAGTGCTGCTCTCCAGAAGGTCAGCCCCCAGCCTGTACTGGTGCCTAGGGTTATTTTTCCCTAGGTGCAGGACTCTGCACTTGTCCTTGTTGAAMCTCAGGAGGTTCCTCTCTGCCCTGCTCTCCAGCCTGTCCAGGTCTCTCTGAATGACAGCACAGCCCTCAGGTGYATCAGCCACTCCACCCAGCTTGGTGTCATCAGCAAACTTGCTGAGGAGGCACTGTCCCCTCATCCAGGTCACTGATGAAAAAGTTGAGCAGGATGGGACCCAGAACTGAGCCTTGGGGGACACCACTAGCCACAGGCCTCCAACTAGACTCCACGCCACTGACGACGACCCTCTGAGCTCTGCCTTTCAGCCAGTTCTCAATCCACCTCACAGTCCACTCGTCTAACCCACACTTCCTGAACTTCTCTAGGATGATGTTATGGGAGACAGTGTCAAAAGCCTTGCTGAAGTCAAGATACACAACGTCCACTGCTCTCCCCTCATCTACCCAGCCAGTCATTCCATCCTAGAAGGCTATCACATTGGTTAAACAGGATTTCCCCTTGGTGAATCCATGCTGGCTATTCCTGATCACTTTCTTTTCCTCCATATGTTTGGAGATGACATCCAGAATCTGTTCCATCACCTTTCCAGGRATGGAGGTGAGGCTGACCAGTCTRTAGTTGCACCATACAATCTGTGCTTTTAATCTCCCTAATCTAGGAGATATAGATGTATCCAGTACAGACTTCAGGAAGAAAAAAAATACAGTATATTTACTTTCTGCATGTACTTTSTACATTGCTTACTAACTATAGTATAATACAAGTAATAATATGCTGTGGAAAGTTCTACTGTAGAATCATAGAACGGTAAGGTTGGAAGGGGCCTCTGGAGATCATCTAGTCCAACCCTCAGCATAGCCCATACAGGGATTGAACCCACGACTTTAGCATTAGCAGCACCATGCTCTAACCAACTGAGCTAAACCTGTAATGTAATGTGCATTTAGAAACTGGGAGTAAAAAATTACTCCTCTAAAATGATTTCATTTTCCAGGAACAAACACTTTTGGCCAGTTTGGTATATATGATTGGCCAATTTGTCTCTTCAAACAGCCCAGCAAATTCAAAAGCAAAGTGAGCAGGCTTAGATTCTCGGTTTTTTGTAGACATTTTAGAATAAATGACATCAACTATTCCAAAGATAGGACACTGTGAAAGTATTTACGATTACAATGGATTTTACCAAACTAATTAAAAATCAAAATGAAAAAATATTAACGAATGCAGTAATTAAACTTTCTTTCTCCAGAAGGCCATTGTGGTAGGTCTGTAGCCTACTACAGCAAAAGGCAGTTTCACACTCTTATCAGCAAGTCCTTGGTATACCAGAACCTGTAGTGTCAGCAATGCTCTGTAAACTCTGTAAATGGTTGTTCTAGCAAATGCATATATCCTTCTGAAAGGGAAAACGTTGCACACTGAAAATAAAATAGCAAATGCCTGTCAGTAGATAAATACAAAATTGTTTGCTTTTAAAATAAGGAGTATTTGTAGTTTAACTAATGCTTGTAGCTCAATATTTGTAGCAGTATTTGCAAATGAAAAGATAGCCTCTAGGAGATCCATGTCACTTGCTAGAGCAGGCCTGGCTTTTCAGTGGTTGGAAACTCTTCTATTTCTGCTTTGGGTCTGCCTTGCCCCTGGGGAATTCCCTTCTTGCCACCACTGGTGTTTGGAACATCCTGTTTGTGTTCTGATACAGGCAGGAGGAGGAAGGAAGCTGTGTAATCAGAGGAGGAACAGTTAAAAAGGAAAGAGGAGTGAGGCAGAAGGGAAAGATCTGGCAGGGAAGCAATGGGCCTTTCCAGCAGCACTGGATGTGATGTGGGTGCTATTACTTGGGATGCTTCTGCTGGGTTGGGTGAGTCCTCAGCATGTGTGGGAGGGAATTATCCTTTGGGATATTAAATCCCACTATGCTAAGTGCAGTACCATAGTGTATTGGTCCTATATGGAGGCAGGCCAAGGAATGGTGCATGGGACTGTGGTTTTTGGACATATAGAKTTGCACTGAGATTTTGTTGTCTGTGCTGTCCTGTGGAGATCAGGTAGAGATGGGCAGGGGGGAGTGGAGCGTGTGAAGCTCGTGACTCTAAGAGGAGAAGCCCCRGTGCAGCACCCTAGTCTTCCAGGCAGCTGGGCACTCCATGTTTGGGGCCACTTGTYTTTACCTTGCCAGTTCATGATACATGTGGCCAGTTCCAACTTGAATCAGTCTGTTTATTTTACTGGTTCATCCTCTTTCTTTTGCAGCTGAGAGCACATTCTATTTTGCTTGTGATCTGCCAGGCTCATGATGATTGTTCCTCTGCCCACCCTTACACCTGGTCCCCCTTTTCTCTCCCTGAAGGTAGTGGCACAGACAGCAAACCTGTGGTACGCTACAGCAAGGACCAACGTCCCACGACTCTGCCCATCCAGCCCTTTGTTTTCCAACACCATTTCAGCAAGCCACCCAAGGCACGTGCCCTGCACAGCCATTTTGCTTCTAGCCTTTCTCAGCTCTACAGTTTGGCCAGCAACCGGTCTGCCAGCCAGCAGACCTCCTCCAATTCCCAGTCCTCAGCCTCAGCCACTTCAGCAGAGCAGTCAGTGGTGGCAGGGAGCCAAGCTCACAGCACACTCCTGACCCAGCGCTCAGCGGATGGAGCTGCCTCTCTCAATGATGGCTGCATTAAGAAGCCTGCCCCTGAGACAACTCGGCCATCCCCCTTGGGGAGTTACTCTCCTGTGCGATGCAACGTGCCTTTCTTCCAGAATGCGGACTCCTCCTCTTCCTCGCCCACTGCAGAGAGAGCTGGAGAGAGCCAGCCTCCCAGGAGCAGGTCCTGTCCCATCTCTGCCAGCCTCCTTCCCACAAGGTCTTCCTCAGCTGTCAGTGCCAGGCAGTCTGCCCAAGCCACCAAAGCTGATGCCATAAGGCAAAAGGAGAACCCCAAGCCAGTTCCGAAGAAGGAGTCACCGCTGGAGCCAAGCCCACCGCTCTCTGAGTACCGACTCCACAGTGGGTCCCTCCTGCCCCTCTCAGTGGGTGGTATGCCCATGAGCAGAGTGGGAGGCCCTGCAGAGCCCCAATGGAGGAGTGGCAGTGAGACCAGCAGCTCTAGTTCCCTGAGCAACATGGGCGTACGGCCCTTAAACGGTAGGTACCCATTCACCAGGCCGTGCCAGTCTGGGAGAGCTCTAGCAACCTCACTGTGGCTGTTCCCTGTGGCCTCTCATATAGCCACAGCTGAGGGTGAAGTTGTCCCTGGGTGCTGCAGTGCCCTACAGCCCTATCCCGGTCTGTCTGCAAAAGGAAGTCATATGCCAAGAGCATGACCCTGCAATCCTGATCCCTGTACTGTGTCTCTGGAGAAGGCAGCATGGGGCTGCTGATCCCACAGCTTCCTATGTCAGGTGCTTGCACACCCAAACTTGCTCCCTCTGTGCCCCCAACAGTGAAGCCACTCAGGCTTCTGCGTTGCTGTGCCGAGCTGTGGCCTCCACCTGTCTGTCATGTATACATTCTAACATCTTGAAATGCTGCTGGACTGTAACTAACTTACTCTTTCTCTGTCCTTTCTCTTTATCCTCTCTCCCYGTTTTCCCTCCTGTATGGGGCACACTGCTTATGGTGTTCTAGCGAACCACCTATCCCCTCAAGCACTGAAGTGGCGGGAGTACAGACGGAGGAATCCCCTGGGCCTGGACCGTGTTTCAGGGCTGCCTGGCTTAGCAGGAAGCCTAGACAAGAGGCAGCAGGAGCCTCGGCTGAACCGGGGAAACCCCATCTTTGAGTTCCCTGGTACTCTCAACACCAGCCAGTTCCACAGCAGGCTGAACGGTGCGCATATTCCTCTTTGCTGGGAATATCTGGGGATCACCTTGGGGCTCAAGTTCAGCATTTCAGCCATGTCAGGCCTCATTTTTGCTCTACCTGCTCAAAACAGGAGGTAGGCTGCATCTGGTCACAGTGGGGTTGAGAGGTACCAGAAGAAGGTGAAGATGACTCACTGATGGATATAAGCTGTGTGGGGCTTCCCTTATCCACAAGCTGAAAGTAATGAGGTCTGGCTCTACCAAATTGAAGGTCATGAGGAAAGTGAATGGCCCAAGAGCAAGCTCAGACCTCAGCAAGTGATTCTGGACTGTGTCCAGCTTTTCTCAGCCTTTGGAGATCTAATGTCCAAGTATCCCAGGGTGTCAGCCCATCTGCCCCAGCCCTGGAAGCATGCTAAGTGCTAGGCTATAGCTCTCATGTGCTGGCTGGCAATATTACGGGGTTCTGTCTTCTCTTTCATGCTCTGCCATTAAAATCTTCCCCATCCTCCAAAAATTGTGCAGAAGTTGCTGTGAGGGGCAAACAGCTTTTGGCTGAATCTTTGTGAGTCTTTCAGGAAAAGCCTTGGGGTCTGTCTGTGGGAGGGAGAGTGTTCTTGACCGCAGCTTCACATCATGAAGTGAATTYCCCAAAGCTCTACACCTCACATTGCCAGTCTCAGCAGTTTCTTCATCCCTCCTTCACTGGGAATCAACCAGATGGAAATTTAGCACATGGAAGAGCTCCTGCAGGAGTCTGACCTTGGAGATGGAGAGAGGTGATCCCAAGGAATGGGCAGAAGGCATATTGCTTGCTGCCTGTGTGGGATGAGTAGGGATTCTCTGTGTGCTCTGCTTTTGACTCAGTTCCGTTGGTATTGAGCCTATCTGTACAACAGTCCTGAGAGTCTGGTGCTATGAGGTTTTCTTAAGCACCARGCATTGAAAATGAACCTCTTACAGTGTCTTCCAGTGTCCATGGTCTTCTGCCAAACTGGACCTAGATATTGGGTGGCCTGTGGAGTTGAACTGTAGAAGCTCATGTTAAAAACTATTACTGAGGGAGTTACAAGCCTGTAGCCTTGCAGCTTTGTCTCAGGCTGGGGCAAACTAGTGTGAAGGCTCCTGCTGGTGCAGGTGCAGATTGCTGCAGAGAAAAGTGTAAGAGAGGCTTTGGTATAAGGATTTGGGGCTGATCCTTCTTCCCCCTRTCTTGATCCTGCAGGACAGTCTATGAGGCAGCTCCAGCTTACCTACACTGATTTCTTCCCTGACTACTTCTCACTAGCAGAGAAACCCCCTGCTGAGTTCTGCCTCTCCCCGGATGGCAACACAGAGTCTATCTCCATTGACTTGCTACAGAAGAAAGGTGAGTTCATACTTCTTGTTTGGGAGTAGAGAAGTGTGATGTGGCAGAGCAGTGCTCATCTCTGTCTTACCTTATCTCTGAATAGACATATTGGTTTATTTCCCTGCCCTTCTCTGCTATTGGTGTCATACTAGATATCCCCTTGTCCTGACAGCTGTTTCCGTGGCAGGTTCCTGGGTTCTCTGCACTGTGCCACTTGCCATGGAATACGTTTGAGGTGCTTGTCCCAGGAAGTATGATGAGAAAGGATCTTAAGTCCACAAGAAAAGGTGAAGAGAGTAGGCAGACACAGGAGTATGACCCTAAAGCAGGGCATGCTGCCACCCTGTTTCACTATACAGGGGTTAAGCTGTGCATTCATATGATATTGCAGATGCTTCAGATTTTGTAAATTAGTTGAAAGCTTTGTTGGATTCTAAGCCATATGGAGAAGTGCTGATATAAATGGATATGAGAGATAAACCAGAACAGGGTATGGCTATGATGGGGCCTTGCTAGAGGCAGGCTTGGGTATGAGGTTGTTGATAGCTACCTCTGTATCATGTCGGAGAGAAGGGATGTGCAGAAAGGTTCCTGTGCTTCTACCAACTCTGTGTTGGCAATTACCGGATGGCAGCCTTCCCTCTATTCCACTTCTGTATCATGTTGATACAGTTGTCAGATGACCCACTGCTGGCTTGTTACTGAAAGTTATTACATAGCTTGCCAAATGCATGGCTCTTGCTTTGTCTCCATGCAGAATCAGAGCATTAAAGGACTCTGTACCTTGGACCCATCTCTGTTGCCAGAAGGGATAGTGCATGGAGATGATGTCCCATGTCCTTTGGGAATCTTCACAGTGTGTCTTATGCTTCAGCCATTTCTAAAGCTTGGGTCTACAACTGAGCTGATATTTGAGTTAGGACAGGCTCTGCATGTTTTTGGCAGAGAGGAGACGTAAGATGATCTTGGAAATGCCCCTGCTTGATTTCTTCATGAAGTGTTTGGCTTAGGTCTTTTCCTAGAGGCCTCTCAGGCAGCTCTTTGACCATGTTGTTGTCCTCTAGGTCTGGTGAAGGCAATCAAYACTGCCGTTGACCTGATCGTGGCTCACTTTGGAACCAGCAGGGATCCAGGGGTGAAGGTAAGTGTTGCTTTCTCTATGGCTTCTGAGTGTCATAAGTGACATGGAAGGGTGGATAGGGATTGACTTTCCATTCCCTCCCAGCACAAAACCTATGGGGCGTCAAACAAAGTGAGTAGCAGTAAAAACAGAACAAACAAAGGCAGTAGTACTTCATGCAGCAGATAATAAATCTGTGGGGATTCTTGCTGCATGATGCTGTAAACGTTTACATAGGTTTAAGGGAACACTGGACCAATACAGGGAAGAGAAATTCATTGGGTCTGCTAAACACATAGGAACCATGTCTAGTTTAGACAGTCCCTGAACTGAAAGTACTTGTCAGCTGGGACAGCATTAAAGAGAAGTATTATGTGTGTTGCTCTGGTTTGACTCTYTCTTATGGACTTATATGTGGCCCTTAATGAGAGAATACCAGGCCAGCTGGACCTCTAGTCTGAGGCAATACAACTGCTCTTTTGTCTCGTATAGTGGAGAGTTATGTCTCCCTCCTCAGCCCTCGTTGTGATCCTGTTCAGGCACTAGTATCAGAGCACAGTGAAGTATCCCCAGTCCCTTGACATACCACAGGTCTCCACGATGATAAAAGGCGCATCTGTCATTGCCCGTTGGTTCCTTCTCTGACACCCTTCCTGGGAAGACCTGTGTTWGTTCTGTGACAGAACCCTTGAGAAAGTGCAATGCCTTCTGTAGCCAGATACARCAGTAGCTGACTCTGCCACAGTTTTTATGCTACCCCTGTATCAGCATTTGTTTTGTTGTGGGGCTGGGGATAAATGAAGCAACAGTCTGTGCTAGTCATGGGACATCTGGAGCAGGTGGGTGTCCCCTGTGGCCCCTTGCCACAAAATCCCTAGCTTCAGAGTGTATCTAGGTTGCCTGTGGGACTGGCTATCTCCGGTTTGTGCTCCCTTTGTGTCCCGTTTCTGGAATAACACAGGCAGAACAAGCTCGCTTCTGCCTGCACCAGCCATTTTTTTTTTCAGTCCTGAGACAGCCAGCTTGGCTCTCGTGCCTCCTCTCAAAGYTGAATATTCTGCTTTAGTCCTGGGGACTCTGAGGCAGCAATGTTACACTGTTTGGACATGACRGCTGCCCTGGAGTACCATCCCCAAGGACAAACTTGACTATGACAGATTCCAAACCCATTCAATCTTAYCTCAGAGCGCAGAGTAACCTGACCCTAATTAAGGTTATCACTGATGCAGAGATTGCTGTGTAGCAAAACTGGAGCTGTTTGGATTTCCTGACTGTATTTCCACAGCTTCTTACAAGCTTCACTGTGAATTTCCTATGCTTGCAGTATTGGTCTGGGGAATAATTGTAACATTTTCATGTTATTTTGCTTGGCAGGCTGTGATGTATGTACAGCCTCAACATGGTTTTTATATGGGGTTTCATTATGCATTAGCATGCCAAAGGCTGAGCATTCACCTGTCAAAAGGCAGCACCTGTCCCTGATGCTCTTACACTCAATGGGGCTGGCAGGATTATTCCTGACCCAGAAGTTCGGTCTCAGTTCAAGGCCCTTGTGGACCCATGCCAGCTGGCGGGTGAAATTCCAGCTCAACTGGTAAAAGCTGTGCTCGAAGCCCAACTGCCCAGGGCCACCAGAACGATGTGCAAGACGCAGGGCTGACCCATTTGGATTGATCCCTTGGTAATTCAAGGACTTCATGCAGCGGAGTGTGTCCCTGCTGTGCTGATGCTGGGCTCTTAAATTCTTCCTCACCTTGGCCTAGGCCATGTCCAGCCATTTTGCCTCTATCCTGTTTATTTATAGTAATCCCTAGGAATTACAGCCTGGCATGTCACTGAGTTAAGTGTTCCTTAACCCCTCAGTGCTGGAAGCTCCTAGGTCATTTGCTGCTTTCTGCTTCTAAAATAGCAGCAAGAAAATATTTTATAGCAGCACAAAAAGTCCCTAGTCTCTTCCTCCTCCTGCAGGGCAGCCTTGCTATACTCTCCCTACTATATATGCTATAGGAAGAACTTCAGACATCCTTTCTAACTAGAGCATCCTCCTGCCAAGCTATTGCCTCATCTCTGACTGRAGTAGACACTGCAGGGAAGAGCCCAGGAGTGGTGTGTATGAGGCAGCAGGGGTGAAGGGGAAGAGCCATCCTGTGCAAGGAGCTGCTCTGTTTCGTCTTGGCCTGGATATTGGCCTACTGGATGTCTGTGGTAGGCAGATGGGGCTATTTGCATATGTCAGTGCTCTGCAGAACAGTTACCAACTCTTTCCCTGTTGCATCTTCTCCCTTAGGCCAAGCTTGGGAACAGCTCCGTGAGCCCCAATGTGGGGCATCTCATCTTGAAATATCTGTGCCCTGCTGTCCGGGACATCCTGAGTGATGGGCTCAAGGCTTATGTCCTGGATATGATCATTGGCCAGAGGAGGAACATCCCCTGGAGCGTGGTGGAGGCATCCACCCAACTGGGTATGGAAACTGTGCTATGATGCCTGCCCTTCCTCAGCACTGCTGTCCTGTGGCTGGAGAGGTGCTGGGGAAAGTTGACTGTAGTRGTGGGGATGTAAAGCCATCAAAAAGGATAGGAAACCCTCCCCCCACACCACCGAAAGGATGTCCTTTTTCCTCCTCTCTCCCAAAAGAATATCCTTCTCCTTCTCTCTATGTTTCTAGGGTGCTTCTAGACTTCATCTTTAGCCTTGCACAACCACTATATAAGGCAGAGCTGTGCTCTAGCTTGATCTGTAAACAAATTTGTGCACACAACTCACTAGGTTTGAGCGTGCCCATATCACCTACATCCTCTGCTATTAACACCTTGCACCTATGAGTATGGTAGTGACTAGCATCCAGAGGTTACAGACGGCAGGCCCACACTGATCTCTGCTTCATGAAGAGCTTATATACAGGCCTGGGAAGCCTCCTAGCCTGACTGCAGCAAATCTCCTGCTTTTGCTGTGATTGCAGAGAACCCAAATTGTAACCACTYGCAGCACAATTCTGTGTACTTGCTGATACTGATCCAAGGGTTGTGGTTGTCTTTGAAATGAGGAGGACATGTCCCTGGAGTAGTTTCATCCACTGAAACTCCCCCAAAGTTTTGGAGTGACAATCTGAGGCAGACTATGATGCATCTCCCTTGTGGAGTCCAGCTGTTTGAATGGAGTGAATTGATCCTGGTCATCAGTGGAGGGGAAATGCACAAGCAAGCAGAGGCACCCAGGCCCTTCCTGCCTTTTCCTGAGTGCTCCTTCCTATGGTGCCATTTTGACTTTGCTGACCAGAACTAATCCCATCATTTTGCTTGTTTCCGTAGGTCCCTCCACCAAGTTGCTGCACAGCCTCTACAGCAAGATCAGCCAGTACACGGAGTTGACCAACCACACCATGAGGTTCAATGCATTCATCTTCGGCCTTCTCAAGTAAGCAGACTTCCTGGGCTGACTGCATGTCACTTTCCAGGACTGGTAGCAAGTGCTGACCTCACCCGACATGCAGGTGCAATTGCCACTGGAAATATTTAAGAAATCTGGGAAGCAGCTCTCCAGCTGTGTGTGAAGGAACAAAGGAACCATGAGCCTGAGGGAACTCCAGAGGGATCAGAACCTAACCCCTCCAGGCCAGGACTGAGAGGGGCTGGCTGCAGACCACTGAAAAACTCTGACAACTTATTTTAGTCCCAAAACATTAGGTAGGAGGAATCTGTGTGGGGGATTCACGTAGAAATGGAGATAATGTATGCAATTTAAATTACTCCTGAAAATCCTTGTATTGCTGCTTCCTAGGATTGCAATGAATCCCAATATGTGAGGCTCTGAAAGAGAAATTTCCCTGATCCAGGACTCAAGGCTGACCCTTTAAGTCTGGATAAGGAGTGGGCACACTCAGTGTTAAACAGCAAGATGAAAGTGTTGTTCTGTCTCTTTCCCTGTGATGGGATGAGTGCTGTTAGGAAGCTCTTTCCATGCTCCACTCTAGTGGTCAGCAGGAACTGACATTGGCAATGGAGTCCCCAAGATTTCCAAATGTTGGGAGACCCCTCATAGCCAGTTATGCTGTGCTTACCATGCCAGGGGTAGCCCAGCTCTTCTCCACAGGCACAGAATGCTAGCATTCTGGGGGCCAATCCTGAAGCCATGCTCTCATGTTTATAGATGATTTGCCTCTTCTGTATGAGCCCTGCTCGGCAAAGTTAAGCTCTGCCAAAGACAAAGGTACTAAATAGTGAGGAAACTTGCTGGAAATGCTGCTATTTAGGGCCACAGTTGCACAATGCCTCATTTTAAAGCTAAAGGGGAAGGATGGCTCCTTGACAGGCTGGGTGCCTGTGGTCAAAGCATGCTGATCAGAGTAAGCCACTGTCTTTTCACTAGATCTCGAGGTTCACAGGGTTGTGCTATGTAAATGCCCTTTTCTAGCCACACTTCTTGTAGAGCAGCTAGGATGATGAGGGTGAGGGGATTTGCACTGCTTCTTATGTGCTTGTTTTTCCTTCCTGCAGTATCCGGTCCTTGGAGTTCTGGTTCAACCATCTCTACAACCATGAAGGTAAGAGCCTGAGTGCTGTGTGGACTGGACTGGAGACCACATTCTGCATGATGTGAGCATAGATCTAAGTTCTGGGACCTGTTTGTTCCCAGGTGGTCTCTCAGCCTACATTATTCCCTTCTATTCTGAGCTGAAAGACTAGACTGTACCCAGCCCCTGTGTACAGGTTGTTGGAGGGCTGTTCAGCTACAGGGAGGGAGGTGGAAGTTGTACCCCCATGCGGGTTCCTACACCTAAGCTGTGGAGAGTCTGGCCAACCAGGTCTGTCCTTTCCAGTTGCAGCCAGTACCAAAGGCACATCCTTCAGTCTGCCCTCACAAGATTTGGTACTTGTGTGCAGATCTAACCTTCCTTAAATTTCTTTATTTTTTGCAAATTTCTGCCCAGCACCTAGGAATCTGGGATGACTGGAGGTGTAAATGCTTGGCTGAAACCCTTCAAGCATGGGAAATGGAAAGGAAAACCTTCTGATAAACAAAGAACAGACTTTACTGGATGTGTCTCTTTTTTCAACTAGAAATGTATCTGGAGTGTGTAGACACCCTCTGGAGTGTGTAGACACCCAGCAGCTCTGACCAATCTGCCTGACACCCAGAAGCAGCATGACTAAGTGCTAAGTGCCTAACAAGACATAGACACTCTTGACATGCTTGATGCCCTGTGAGTGCTGCGGGCTTGATGTGTGCTCAGCCCAGGCCCCATGCACTGCAAAAAGAGCCCAGCCTAGTGTCTTCTGGCAGGCTTAGGGGCTGACAGAAGATGACATTGCCAGTGCTGTGTGTATGCAGTCAGCACTTCTCCCTGGAACAGCCAGGAGAGCAGACATGCCTTTGTACTCAGAAGTGGGGCAGAAAACACCACCCTTGTCCTTGGAACAGAGGGACACCTTTACAAATCCTCCTTTTCCAAGTCTTTTCCAAGCCAAAATTAAGAGCTGAAAGGATGAGCCATAGCTACTGGTCTTTGGAGTCTGAAGGTTGGACAGAGGGGAAGGAGACAGGGTGCAAGTGCCGTCTGTGATGTGTTTGTTATTCTACTGGGACCAAATGGCCACAAACCAACTCTCTGGTGGAGAGGTGGTCAGTGGTGGTGCAGGTATGGCCAAATGAAGTGCAAGGTGAATGTTCCAGATGGAAAGAGCTAGTTGATTTTCTGTTAGGATCCACAGTTCAACCCAGTCAGTTCCTTGAAAAGAGTTTATTCAGCTCTTCCTGAAACTCTTTCTCTGAGGGGAACTTGTGTTGGCTCAGTTCTGCAGCTCCTGTTCATATCTGGGAGGTGGAAAAAGAGGATCTTAACATGTGCCAACCCTTTTTGATGCTCTTTATTCACATGCTATGCCCATGGCATTTGTGATGGAGGTTCTCCTGGTGGATAGTCTGACAGGCAGATTCTGTCAAAGTTCAAGCTGCAAGAAGAACTGGAAACACCATCTGGGCCATTTGTCTACTCACAGAATGTCTGGTGCTCCCTGACTAGTGACACTGTGCTGAACCTCATGCTGCAGCCATGGTTGTGACCAGAAACTAGTGTTCAGACTCTTTTCCCCATAGCTTCAGTAACTTCTTGGTAGCCTGGTAGTGGGCAAAAGGGGGTGAGGACCTCTGATCTAATCACTGTCTTCTGCCCTACAGATATCATCCTGGCACACTACCAGCCAGCAGGCTTCTTGTGCCTGTCTCACAGTGTATGCCAGCCTCTTTTTGAGGAGCTTCTGCTACTGCTCCAGCCTCTCTCTCTGCTGCCCTTCAACCTAGACCTCCTTTTTGAGCACCACCTGATGCAGATGGGCAAAGAGCAACAACAACAAAAGGAGCTGCTGCGTGTGAAACAAGACCTACTGCTTTCTGCACACTCCACCCTGCAGCTGATGCAGACACGAGGCAGCAGTGAGGATCCTGATGGTTGCAGCACTGCCCCTGAGGCGTGTAGAGCAAGTGCCAGAGATGGTGACATGTCACCAGGCCACAGCCCCAACCAAGTTGCAAGCGAGAGAGTCAAGGGAGTGGGGGCCTCCTGCAGAGATAGTGACAGGGAAGAAGAGAGAAGGAGGGTGCGAGACAGCACTTGGGAGGGGAAGAAAGATAAGCAGGCAGGCTGGTGGTATCAGCTTATGCAGAGCTCCCAGATTTACATTGAGGGGTCAGCCGAAGGTTCAAAGTTTATTCGCTATGAAAAGAAGAAGAAGGCTTTGAGTGCTGTGCCCAGATCAGCTGAGGCTCTCAAGGCACCGCCCCCTCGTGAAGGGGTGGTGGAGGGTGCAGAGGCCTGCCCAATTACTGAAGACATCTTGGAGGAGAGGGCCAAGGCTGCCAGCAGGCCAAACCCTGAGGCTGTGGCAGAGCCCCCGGAAAAGCCCCAGCAAGTACCAGCCAGTGAAGAGGCCAAGGAACGAAGCTGGCCCTTCTGGATGGGCAGCCCCCCAGATTCAGTGCTTACAGAGCTGAAGCGCAGCAAGGAGAAGGAGACTGGGACTCAGCAAAGGCTGGGGGCAGCAGCAGCCCCCCAAGAGGAGAACAGCACTAGWGCATCGGAGGGCAGCCAGCCCATCAAGTGGGGACACTTGTTCGGGTCCAGGAAGGTGCAAAAGGAGCCCAGACAGCCCAACAGGTAGGGACACGAAAGCCTTAGGGCTAGGAAGGGCTGGTTAACTTGGGATTGTTGCAGTGCAGATGGGAGTCAGGCCAACAGCCTAGTCCTGTGCTACATTATAGTAGTACATCAGCCCTGCCTGCCTGCCTGCCKTAATTCCACCCATACCACTGTTCCCCACTGCTCTCACCCTTTGTCTGTCTCCCTTACTCCCTTTGTCTGTCTCCTCTTGTGCCTGAGCTTGGCCACTGCCTACACTCCTAAGACCCTCTCGGGGGGAAGGTGGGGAGAGGCCTTTAGTATGRCTCTTGCTGCTCCATCCCTGTCATCACCTTATCTCTCCCAAAAGCACACACTAGGTGAGAGAAGAGCATGAAAATATTACTGTTGTTCACAACATGTGAGGAGGAGGCATAAAGCTGCCCAGTKTACCTGGAGTCTCCCAACTTTACTTCTCCATTTACACCCTGCTTGCTTCTAGCTACTAGAAGTGTTGTTCCCAGAGCAGGCCATGGTGTGTCTGGAGGTTACTGAGCCCCCCTGCAGAATATATCTTGGAGACTGCAGTGCATGTTGTGTACACAGTCAGACTTACAGGGTATGAACTTGCCATGAAGCAACTGTTCCTTTCCTCCAGGCACAGTTTCCTGCCACTGCCTGCTTCTGTCTCCTTCCCACAGGTTGCCCTCTGGCTGGCTGAGTTTGGACAAGTCTGTGTTCCAGCTGGTGGCACAGACAGTTGGGGCAAGCATGTGGCGAGAAGCAGCCCCTGAGACGGAGCCCCAGCGGACAGAACCACCTGAAGTGTCACCTGAGCAGCGGCCGGCTCGGGGGCTGTCTCCCAACCCTCCCTGGTGAGCAGTGCCGTGTGACCATCCTGAAGGTGCCAGGGATGTGGTGGGCTGGGATTCGTGCTGCTTTGCCTGTTGAGGTTTGTCTGGTCCCTTTTGTACTCGTGGATCAGAGGCAGTTTAGGGCAGTAAAGCAGTTTTTGCTCCTATCYGCCCCAATTCTGCAACCTGCAGACGAGGGAAAGCTAGGAAAGACTTTTGTAGGGCCCTGTCACAAAGCAGCTGGGGGTGTTTGGCTGGGGAGGAGGCAGAGGAATTGCTTTGCTTGCTTCTTAGTGGCTGCACCGCTCCTTGGGCTGCAGTGGGATGAGCGCCCTGGGCGGGCTAACTCTTTCTCTCCCTCTGCCTGCAGTGAAGTGAAAGCTCTTTGCCATCACATTGCCACTGAGGCAGGACAGCTGAGCTTCAACAAAGGGGACATCCTGCAGGTCATTTCCAAGGTGGATGGTGACTGGCTGCAGTGCAGCCTCGGCTCCGAGAGGGGACTGGTGCCCATCATGTATGTCACCCACCCAGAGGATGAGGACTATTGACGTGGCTGGGAGGCTGAGCACAGTACCGTGAGCTGCTGAGGGTCCTCTGAGGGAAGCCCACCCTACCAGAGGAACAGACACAGCTTCTTGCTAGTTTCTTACCCTTCTTGCCATTACAGAATACAGTAACTATAGGTGGTTCCTTCCTGCTCCTCCTCGTGCAGCTGCCAAAGGCCGACTCAGCCCGTGGGGCCTCCTGCCAGCTACACGTCGTGTTGCCAGGCATCGCCGTGCATGCAGCCACACCAGGGACTGTTTGAGCCCCCTACACCTCACTCCATCTYCAGCACCCGCAAGCCGTGAGCTTGTACATAGCCGGAATTCAAGCAGTCCCTGTCATAGCAGGTGCTGCCCCTCTGCCCAGCTCCATGCCACGCTGAAGGGTACAGGATGTTGGCTGCCCCCTTCCCAGGAATAGCAGTGCAGCCTGCAGCCTTCAGTATACCTGGTATCATCAGCTACAGAAGTGGGAGCGCTATGTGTTGGCAAGATCTCTGCAAGGCTCTCCCATGTTGACAGGTTGTGTTGTGGCTTGAGGGGGACCATAAGGTAGGCTCCCCCATTCTAGAGCAGCGCTATCCTAACCTATGATAATGGTGCATCATGTATTGTACCACACTAAGAGCTCGTATCACATGGGCCAGACATGGTCAGGTGTCTCCCTGGGAGGGCAGGCCAGCCTGTGGCCTGGCAGTGCCACGATGCAGGGCCTTGTGCTGTGCCTGGCCATGGCCAGGGGAGGCGGGAAATGGTATGTGTGTGTGCAGGGCAAGGGGTTGTGTGGTGTTGTGAGGAAGGCGTGTGAATGTTCAGTGTTACGTAGGTCCAGAATGGGAAGTGGCACCCTGGGCAGAGATCCCCCATACCCTCCACACTGATCAGGGAACCAGTGCCTAGGATGTCCTGAGATGCTCAGTGGAGAAAGGGGGACTAGGAGGGGAGGGGGTGAAGACAGGTCTCTGGATGCCCTTTGGAGAAGGGGGCAGTGCTCCCGAAAGGTAGAACAGGGCGGTGTTCCCAGAGGGAGCAGAGGAGATGGGGTAGGGGGAGGGATGATGTTCCCCATGGGGTAGGGTTTCTGGTCTTGCTGAGCAGTGCCGTGGGGTGGGGGTGGGGGGGCAAGTGGGCCCATAGTCATGCACAAGTACAAGCAGCTGCTGGGGGTCCTGGGGTCCTTGGCAGAGCCAATGCCAGTCAACCCCTTCCTTGCCATGTTCATGCTACTCACTGGTGGGGAACAGTGTTAGTGAAAGGCCATGCCAGTATTTGGTGCCTTGGCCAGGTTGACACTGCTCACAGTGTCATGCCTGGGCTGGCTTCCCCATGGCAAGGGACCCTGGTCTTGCAAGGTTACCTCCTGCTTGTACATCGCTTAGCGGACGTTGCACCGTATTTAATTTGTATTCCCCAGTTAGAACAAGGTGTTTCGCCTTTATTTATTTCTTTATTTATGATGCATATTAATAAAAAAGGTGCTGATTGAGCTCCCTGCTGGTACACAGCCTTGTGATTTCAGCCTGTCCTTGGGGAAAGCCTGAGGGGGTACCTGTGCTGGGTCACCAGATTGTAGGCTTTATCCTGCCTCCAGCCACAGCCAACACTGGACCTTCAGAGAGAGACAGATTACCCCCAGCTAGCCTTGGCTCATCACAGACCGTGAGAGAATGGAGATCTTAGTCCCCACCTGGCCCAGAGTAACAAATCCAGTCCCCATGTCATCCAGTTGCAGGACCAGAGGTCCTTTCCTCACCCCTGTGGTATATTCACAGACCCTGGTTGGACATGGCTGCCCCTGCTTGAGTCTGTTCTTTCTCTGCTCCTCTGGATAAGCCTTTGTGTTTTTGTCTGCTTCCAGCTCTGGCAGTGCTAGCCTAGCAGCGCTGTACAAATTTGGATACCCTGTCAGCTCTCAGTGCAGGAAAGAAGGCACTGGCAATACAGGTCACCACTCCTGATCTTGCCATAAACCTGTTGCTGTCTGGGATCTCTTGTTCATGCTGAAAATGAATTGCTTTGACTTGTTGGTTCAGGCTGAGCTACGTCACATCATCTGACTGTGGTATGTCTCATCTGAGCAGCTGGGTAGGGCTGCACCCACCCACCCTGGGGACTGCAATGTCTCTTCAAGGGAAGTTCCTGCTGCAAGATGGAGCATTACTACACCAGGATGCAGCCCTAGGTAAAGCAAGAAGGGCTGCAAACACTCTTCCACTTTGCATCACGCTGGCAGGCAGCATCATCTGGGGTTCCTTATGCATGCTTGGGGACAGGGRGGGCAAAGGTTTCAAAGAGGAATTCACACCATGCCCTACCAGGATTCTTAGTCTGGCATCTGCTTCTTGAGGGTGTTTAGGCCAAGGGCATTGTGAGTAAGGTGACCGTAAGTATGGCCAAACTGGAACTTGTAACCTGTGGGCAACAAGGAGGAAGTCCTGARTAGTGTGGGAAGGAGGCAGTAAAAAGAGTGGTTTCAGCATGGGCCACAAGGCTAAAAGCTGGAGCCTAGGACAACCTGGCTGTGAGACTCCCTGGCTATGGGTCACTTGACACAGAAGGACTCTGGAGCATTAAACTTAGACTGCACAGCACAGGGTTTCTAGATCCTGCAGGAATGACCCCTTGAGAGCCCATTCATCTCTTTCCCTTACACCCAAGTAGCTCTGAGGAGAGAGAAAAACTCTGATTAGGGCTCCAGCTTTTTTTAATGAGGATATCATATTGGAGTTTGACTCCACTGCTGCAGACTGTAGCCTCAATCAGGTTTAAAAGTCCATAAATGAAGCAGCACAACCCCCTGTCCTAACCTAGGGAGGCTCAAAATGGCCACAGCTTGCACATGGGCTGCTTTAACCCTTCAGAGGGGTGCTGTGGGCAGATCTACTTACAAATGGCACAGGGCAGGCTGCTCTTCCCATTTGTGCAGGTTGGCCAAAAAGAGGAAGGAGTCTGTGTGCTCCCAAATGGGAATGCTGAGTCAGACGTATRGCAGAAGAGGGAATTGCCAGCACCCTGTGTGCTATTAACAGGCACGAAGTGCCAGCTTTTCCCACACTGACAATGATGGGGTGCTTGCTGCTGAGGCTGCCTCAGATGTGGTGAGCCATAGTTGAACAATTAGGGCATGAGAGGCTGGATTTGGGGTTGCAGCTATAGGATTTCTGGCCTTTGCAGTCTTTTCATGCCAAAACACTGTTGCTAGATTTAGAGGAGTATGTTGGGGGTGAAAGCTGATTTCTGCAGAAGGAAGGTGTGTGGCTATGGCTGTTTGCTGTTGGACACTCACCTGGGACATAGCCTGCGTAGTGAGGTGGCAGGCCCATCTCCACTGGATAGGTCTTTCCCAGGAGTGGGARGATGGTGCTGCCTTCTTTGGTCTCATTCCTGCCACCTTTCTTCCGGGCCATCTGGCTAAACTCAAGCAGAGCCCGGTTGGTAGTTATTGGGTAGCCTGTCCCAATTAGGAACCGGGCACGGGGCACAAAGCCTGTGAAGCCTGCACAGGTTACAAGAGAGATCCTGTAATGAGGCCAGCACTAGCTATGTGYAGTTGTCAGAAGGCCTGGCACCCCCCCAAGCCACCTAGGGGACATTTGGGCTGTACTGGGCCCCTCCCATGCCCACCTCTCACTCCCTCCAACTAGCACTCCTTGGGTATTGCCACAAAGGGGATACACAGAGCCCATCAGAGTGGTATCCCCTTACCATCCCACTGGTAGCCCAGCCCTGCCCCTCTCCTTGCAGCCTCACCTGAGATGAAATGTTTTTGGGGGTCATCATCTTCCATGGAATAGGGAGAGCGCTGCGACTGGAAGGCATGCAGCCACGCATACGGGGCAGAGGCTACCAACGCTGCTGCTGCGGCTAGGTGGCTCTGGTGGCAACCTGGCCCTGGGGGATCAGCCGTGGAATCCTGGAGGGGACATGGAGCTGTGAGTACCACCAGGGGCAGGGGCAACCGGGCTAGGAGCCCCTGGTGCTGCCATGCCCTGGATCAGGCCCTGATCTGGAGAGGGTGTCTCAGCCAGCTGCTAGCACATGAGATTCAGCATCCCTCAGCACCCTCTCAGCAGGAATCTAGTGGCAGAAAGGTGGGCGCTTTGRGATACAGGTGGAGATGGAGGGAGGGATGGGTGCTGGCTGCTGATCCCAGCTCATGTGCCCACTCCTCACTGTGGTTGCAATGTGCTGTGTGCCATGGGCACAGAGCAAGGTGGGGGACAGCCCTGGGCTGATGGCGAGATGCACACTCACCCCAGCCTGTCTCATATCACTCTCCTGTGCAGGGTCCTGTGACAACAGTTGTGTCTTCAGCCAGGCCTGTGCCTTGCTGGCAGCTCTCAGCCTTTGCTTGGCAAAGTCGCTCCTGGCCTCCTTGCAGATCTCGGAGTAGGTCTTGGCAAAGAAGTGCTGAGCTCTGGGGATGAATCCTGGGAGCCGAAAATCCAACACATGGGAAGCGAAGAAGAGCCTATTCATGGTACAAGGCCTGCTCCAGGGCAGTGGGGAGGGCTGCAGGACTCAGACATGGGGGAGGTAAAGGCATGGGATGAGAACATGGCTTTGGGGGTGCTGAGGGTGCATAGGAGCACAGAGGTACATGCCAGCTGGAGGAACATGTACCAGCTCAGAGGGGAAGACCAGCTAGTGACCAGGAGTCCTAAGGGACCTTCACAGYACACCCTCTGGTCTGCCCTGGGAGATCATCTTGTGCCTTCTGCTGTGCTTCACAAGGGCAAACAGCTGGGGACAGAGCAGCAGCTGGGATGCTCATTCAGGTAGGTTGGTACTGCAGTTCGCCACCTTGTGCCTGGATGGCTTCTTCCTACCTGAATATCCGGGGATGACGATGGAGCTCAGGGGCTGAGTGCCTGCCCCCCAGCAGGCTCCCAGCTCCCCTGGCAGGTCTTGGAGCTCAGTGTCTCGGCAGGACCAGCGAGTCGGCTGCAACACTAGCTGGCTRTGGTGTGAGGCCTCTGGGCTGGTCAGGAGCTGGAACGTCTGCTGCCCGTAAGTCTTCCCCACACTGAACTTGTAGTGAGGACAGTAACCAGTGTAGCTGCCATGGCAAAGTGAAGGCAGCCCCAAGGTTGGGAGAGTCACACGGGACAATGCTGAGTCCCAGCACTGTGGCCCTGCCATGCTCGCCCTTCCACTTCACCTGAGCTGCCATGCTACAACTGCGTGTGTGTGCCCAGAAGCTCACCCTTGGCTGGGCAGGGATTGCTGGGAGGGTATGGACACCAGGCAGGCAGGTAGAGAGAGCTGGGGGTGCACATGGGGCAGGAGATGCAGGGAGAGCTGCGATGATGTATGTGGGATAGGACAGGCAGTGAGAACTGGGATGGAGCTGAACATTTAGGCAGGGCAAGCAGGGAGAGAGCTGGGATGCTGATGCATACAGGGCCAGGACCCTCCCAAGCACAGCAGGGTAACCACACCTTACTCCTGCRGACCAGTCTTCCCATTTCGGGAGATGCTGGAGGCCACAGGGAGCAGCCCTGCACAGCTGATCTCTCATGCCTGGAGCTAAAGGGCTGTGGGAAATGCACTGCAGCTGAACAGCACAGATCAGCTCTCCCAAGCAACCACCCACCCCATCAAAGACTATCTGCACCTCTAAACCCACTTGCCCCCCATCCTGGCCAGAGGGACCTGCCTKGGGTGCTCTTGGGTGCTGGCACCCATGGGAGCAGCCTATTTCACATGGAAACGTACATGCTTGCCCCCCAGTCCCAGAGCGAGTCTCTAAGTTCACAGTGGCCCTGGGAGAGGCAAGTAGCACCCTGGGGGCACTGAGATCGCTGAGGCCAGCATTGCCAGCGGGGAAGCAGCGGAGGTGGCGTTTCACYGTGCCACCTCGCTCCTTGCTGCAGCTCCTGGCCGCGGAGGAGAGTTGCTATGGCAGCCCTGTACACAGTGTCACTGTGAGCTGGTGGCTTTTGAGGCCCTAGRGAACTGTCCTGGTGACATCTCCCTCCCTTCCCTTCATTGAGAGAAAAACTGCTCTGGGTGCCGGAGAAGCTGGCAAGGGCAGGGAGCCCAGTACTGACAGGAGGAGGTGAGAGGGCTTCTGGGGAGTGCAGGGCTGGCCTGGGAAGCAACAGCAGTGCCCAGTGGGGTGGGCAAGGGCAGCCCTGCCTTGGAGGAAGCCCTGTGGGCCTCAGCACAGAGGCCACCCTGGGACAGGGGTCCCTGCACAGGGGTACAGCTGCTTCCCTAAGACCAGTTAGTCCAGCACTGGCCACTGTGCTTACCCASGGATGTAGTGGGGCTCAGGAGTCATCAGGACCTGGCTCATCTTCGAGGTAAAGGCTGTGGCCATGGCTTGCAGGGACCTCTCTGCCTGGCAAGGTCCTGGTCARGAGCAAAGCAATATTGACAGTTTCTCAGAGACTGCTGTTCTAGCTGGGCAGGTAGGATGAATGCTGAAGGGCTGTGGACCAGGAAGGGAGGAGCTTCCTGAGCCCCAGCAACAGCCACGCTGCCTTGGGAACAGGCTGGGAGAACCCGGATATGGTTACACATGAGGCAGGGCAAGTAGGGAGAGCTGGGATAGAGAGGTGCACAACTGGGCAGGACAGGCACAGAAAGCTGCGATGAGGATACACCTTTGGGCAGGACAGGCAGGGAGAGCTGGGATGGGGATGCACATGGGGCAAGACAAGCAAGGAGACCTGGAACAGGGGTGCACATGGGACGGGAGAGCTGGGACAGGAATGTACTCAGGGCAAGACAGGCAGTCCCCAGGGTGTGTGCAAGGCCTTGGTGGCCTACAGGCACCCCAAGCTAATAGAGCTGCTTTTGGAGGGGCTCTGTACAGCTGAACCAGGATGTGATTAACAGTGTCAGAGGAGAGACCTGCAAGTCATGCCAGCACAGGTCACAGGAAAGCAGAGGGTGTCTCATCAGTCAGACTCAGTAATAGCAGAGGACAGTAACAGTGCCCCATCACAGTGATTCAGAGGCATCTGTCTGAAAACAAAGAAGCTACCGCATTAACATGGCACCTATTCCAGGCACTAAAATGCAGGCCAGTGGGGAAGTATCAGAGTGATGGGAAACACAGGCTCATGCTCTACTGGATCAACTCTTGCAAGAGCTGCACRCAGCAATGAGCTTAGGTGGTAACAGAGGGGCGGATATTGACTCAAAGGAGCGTGGAATGCAGGTGGGCACACGTGTCTGAAGCAGTGTCCTGCAGGCTGTAACACATCCCCAGTCTTTGGGAGGCTCCACGCAGCAGCCATGGGGTACGTAGAATATCYGTGAGTGTGTAGGATACAGCCCATACATCTGGTTGGTGATGGGGATGCTGGTGGCTTCATAACTGTCACTCTCTGAATATTGCAATATGACAGGGACATCAAGCCAGGCATGAGCTCRTGTTTAGCCCCAAGAGCTTTGTGCTTGCCAAATAAAGTTGAATGTTCATCTTTTGGGCTTGCCCAGTTGCAGCGTAGTCCACCTTCTCCAGCTCTTGAAGACAGGGCTCCTGTGCAAGGCCATGAATGCTGGAGCATTGCCTAGTGGGGGGCAGGTGGAGGGAAAAAGGCCCCCCAGCACTGCAGTCTTCATGGCCCCAGGCTATCTTTAGAGTAATCACATCTCTCCTCCCAGCCCCATCTCTCCAGGGCCTCCAGGCTGCACACCTGGTGCAATGGGCAGCCCAAGTTTTGCCTGATATCTGGCCATGGATGTTTCCCTTCATGCTCTGGAGGCTTTCCAGGGACAGGCTGGATCCTTGCATGCAAGCAGTCATGGCCTGCGGTCACAGAAGCCGCTTCCTTGGACCCTGATCAGTGAGACYCTACTCACAGCAGCAGCCTGGACACGCTAAGGTAGGACACTGCAGCTGGGTGCTCAGTCTGGGAAGCAGAGTAGTTCCTTTTCAGCCAGAGGGAGGACAGTGCTGCGACAGCCACACTGGCTTGGGACTCAGCTCTGAAATCATCTGCTGATATGCAGATTTCCTGCCTTCCTGTAATCCTTTTGCTGACTTTCTCTTCACTTCAGTTCCCCACATGTACAAAGAGCCCCAGGATGTTTCCTTTACACATCTTTTAGCAGTAGGTAGTGTTACCTCAGTGACCACAAGTGGCTTTCACGGCCCAGAGACCTCCTTTTCCCTTGCTGCAATGCACACAGGACACACTCACTTCAAGGCAAGAGTCAGCCAACAGAGCAACAGTGAAGCAGGGGAGATCCAACCAGCAACCACCAGTACAGCAGCCACTGGTTGGTCTCTGCACATCAGCAGCTATGAGCGGTCCTTGGATGACAGTACAGGGGAGGTTTAAGGGAGGATTTGAAAGCCTCCAGCCATTATTGGAGGGCATTGTGCACTGGTGTAGTGTGCATGGAGCAAACACAGACTTCTAGCTGCAGGCAGGAGCCCAGGACCAGGCAAGAGCSCGGTTTGCAGGGAGGAAAGGGCCCACATGAAATGAGCATGATTTCTGAACTCAGGAGTGSGGATGTTAGGCTGACAGTAAGCTGTAGCCTTCATCTCACAGCTCACTCCAGGAATCATTTGCTTCAGTTGCACACAGCTGGTATCTCAGCACCTGCCCATCCCTTTGGGAGCAAGTAGGGTGGTGGTGGTGTGCAGCGCTGGTGGCCCAAGGTTGCCCAAGGAGACGGGCTGGCTGACTGACAGCRATATGGACATGGTTTCTGATGACAGGGAGAGTATGGAGCAGCCCCAACACTGTGGAGGAAAGAGGTGGTGAGGCCTTCAGGGACTTTGCAAACTGCCCTTTCTCCAAGGTATGGTCTAACATGAGCCCATTGATGGGACCTCCACTTTAGAAGAGGGTTGCAGACTCCTACTTATCATGGATACACTTCAGGAGATGGAGATCCCAATCAAAAGGAAGAGGCAGGCTGTAACACTCCTGATATTAGTATTCAAGTAGCCAGATGGCTGGTTTGCAAAACCAGAGGCAAGGTGTTGATGTGCGGCTCTTCCACATGTGCCAGAAGTTCAGGGAGGAAGATGGGGAATTGAGCACCATGCAGGACTCAGCCGAGCATGTCCTTACCAAAAAGCTGTCCGCTGAGGGTAGCCGCAATGAACTTCATTTCAATGGCTCTGGGCAAGCACCAAAGATTGAAAAGTCCGATGCAGCCTTGTTCAGCTTCAGAAAGGGGAAATGCATGAAATGAGGAAACTTGGATTTAAAAATAAACAAACAAACAAAAAAAAACAYTAAAAGAAGCATATGGTGTCCAGCAAGCCTGCAATGATTTAAGGCAGCCTTTCAGGACTCCTGCAGCAGCCTGATATCRAATGGCAAAAGGGAGCCTGCAGGGCTATCAGGACCAAAGATTAGTAGAAACAGAAGGGTCCCCTTCAAAGTACTGAAGCCATGTCCAGATTGGGGGAAAAAAAAAAAGAGTGTGTGTGTGTGTGTGTGAGAGAGAGAGAGAGAGAGAGAGAGAGAGATCAAGCTAGATGTAAAAGCTCAGTAAGACAAAAAAGGAAAGGAAAGAAAAGAGAGGGAAGAACAGCTTGCAAAAGCAGCAAGCAGTCCTTTTTGTCAACGCTTCAAGAGCTGCAAACTTACCACAGGGTGGAGCCTTCTTTCTCAGTGATTCCTTGGCAAATATGACACAAAGACGTCCAGAGAAAAGATCTCCAAACGGGCAGACAGCACGAGTGGGATCAGTCTGCCCTCAGCAGAAAGTTACCCTTGTCCCTGTCAAAGAGTGCCAGGCCGAGAGTGCTGGGCTATTCATTGGGAGGTCGTTCAATGTTTTGAAATGAGGGGTGGAGGTGCTTTCTACTGCCCCCGCACTCTCCCATATGCTGCTTCCAATGCCAGGCTCTGGAGGGGTCACAGTGGTAGCGACTAGCCTTAAACCCCAAGAACCAGTGCTCATGCAGTGCCCATCCCCACAGCRGAGGAACAACATCCCATGGATAGCAGCAGCTGTGAGAAACGTGGCTCAAATGCCAATGCGCTGGCTGGGGAGGCAGCGAGCCAGCTGGCCTAGGGCAGGCGGCTGCGGCTCTGCAGAGAACGAGGCCGTGTGGTGAGCCTTATGGCAAAATGGGGCACGCGCACGGCGGTGTGCCTGGACCCTGGCACTGCTGGAGCGCTGTGGCACRTGGTGCACACAGGTACTGTTTGCTGCTCGTTGAGCTGGCTGAGCTCCACAAGCTCTCAGAGCAAATGTTGGAGCAGGCCCTAGGTGATGTCTCTAAGGCAGCAGGACATGGTTGCCAAGAGGGAGAGAGGAGGGGGTCTTCTGCCAGGGGGTCTTCCAAGCCAGTCTCCCAGTCTCTCTCAAGCTTGCTGGGCTCCTAATCAGCTCTGCCCAAATCCTGCTGTTCCACCCAGGACCCCACACTGGACAGCTGCTTTTTGTGGTGTTGGAAGTAGCTATTCTCCCCCAGCTCTGGAAAGCCCTCGCTGCTGTGGCTGTTCTCCCCTCTCCCAGGGAAGCCCTGGCTGCTCCTCTCTGCAGRTTCTTGCACAGCAGTATGCGCCAAAGTCATTTCAAATCATGCTTGGGCTCGTGGCACTGTCTTGCAACACCCTCCATCCTCGTGCAGAGCCCGGGTTATGGTCAAGACTGGATTTTCTGATGCAGTGCAAAGGGAAGTGTGAAGAGAAAGAGTGAGTGAGTGCACAGGGCTTCCTGACAGCTGATTGAGTCACCCTTCCGTTACGGCATTTGAGGTTTCAGATGGGGTAATAAGGGGCTTTTGGGGATCTCATACTGTTAGCACGAGTTGGACCCAACAACCATTGCACTGGGAGTGGTGCACAGAGCCACTGGGGCTGCAGTTTTMCAGCCTTGTTTGATTTATGGAATTTCCCTGGCCATTTTCCAAAGACCTCTAAATGGAGAACCTCATCCTACTGATGTGGCCTGCTCTTGTAGCCCCTTCTTGGCCCCCTACACTGAAAATCCCAGGTGTAGACTTAAGCACTGGGAGGCGGGGAGAGACAGCATCTGAGTTCCCGCAGTGCTGGAGGCAGAGGAGCAGACACTTTCCCCAGCAAAACCTCATGCCTGAGGCAGAGCATGGCAAAGGGATGCTGTGCTGTGGGGAGAGCCAGAGAGCAGCCAGCGACTGCAGTCGACTAGGCCACCCCTGGGTTGCACTGTGCTGCTGCATGGGGGTCCAGGCTGCAGCCTGGGAGCCCAAGGCACTTCTGCCAGGGCAAATATGTGCTCAGGCGAGGGAAACCCTGTGTGGATGAGCTCTGTGTCTGAGCAAAGAAAAGAGAAAGGCAGGTCCTGCTCCTGTCAGAAAGGTGGTTCTCAGCAGATGAGTGCTCAAAAAGATGTGAGATTGCAAAAGGGGTGTGAAGCTGCCTGTTGCCCCAGCGCACAAAAGAGAAGAACGAAAGCAGCCCTGACGCTGGCAGAGGTTCCCTCTCCAGTGAGGAAGCTTTCTGCACTGCATGCAGTTTCTCTGTGTGGCTGCTTCCTTTCCATGCTTGCACATCTTGCAGTCAGACAAGTGAACTGAGAGGAAGCAAGGGGGCCTGAGCCCTCAGTCGTGCCCTGGGAATTTCTGCTAACATGGCGCTGAGATGGGCCTTTCTTCTGGTTTTTGCACCTCTGCTCACTGCATGGGAACAGGAAAAGCCTGATCCTGAAGTCCTAGAAGAAGCCAAGGAAACAGGTAGGACTTGACTTGTTTTGTTGCTTCTRTGTCTTCAAGAAGATGTTTTACCGCTCCTCTTTCTGTTAGTGGGCAGCGAGCTTTTACTCCATTTGGCTCAGAGCAGCTGTGCTGAAGAAAGGTGGAGTTGACGACTACATCAGTCCCAAGACAGCTGGGCATCAGTCAGTCAGTGGCAGTGCAGTGAAGCTGTGTTTAGGGGTAGAGGGCAGCAAGCCTTAGGGTGCTGGGAAAACCTCTGGGAGCACAGGAGCCTTAATGTTCCTCTGGGGAGCGAGCAGTGTCCCTGGGAGCAGGAGTGTTCGGTTCTCCTGGGGCGATCAGAACAATGTCCTCATCGTACGAAAAGTGATAGTCCTCAGCAAAGACCTTGGGAGCAGTGAGCTGAGCCTCTGTTTTGGCGGGGAAATSTGCTCTCCCCTCCCCTGGGAGGCAGGGGCAGTGGTTCCGTGGGGTTGTTCTTTAAAGGGCTTCTGCGGACCCAGGAGGGCCAGGAGCACTTCCCAGGGCTCTGCTGGCTCTTTCTGTGGAGACTGCATCTTGTCCCCTGGGCTGTGCCCCAGGGCTGCCAGTTTCTGTAGTGTGCCCTGCATCAGGAGCTGGTGTGCCGGAGCGGAGCGGTGAGTCACCCTCTCCGCAGGGAAACCTGTGAGCGGTGACTTGCCATGACAATGAGCACATGAGTCAYGTTACCCATTGCTGGTGGTCGGAGGGATGCTGCCCTCCGAGTAACGAGCAGCCCGCAGCTTCCCCTGCACAGCTCGGAGCAGAGGGAGGTCTGGGGTGGGGAGAGACATGACCTTGGAGCGTGTGCTTCCCCTGACCCAGGCAGAGGCGCCTTGCAGCACGGCTTGCTTTCTAAGAGTGGAGCACAGTTGTTTTGCTGTTTCTAGCACCCGTCAGCAGAACTGAGAAAGGAGGCTGACATTTGCATCTACGCAGAGTCATTTACTGTGTTTCTGCAGGGTCAAATGTTGTATGATCTATCTGGAGGCCAGTGAATCAGTCCTGCTTGGCAAGGTGTGAGAGTTGGATTTGACTTCTGGGGCTGTGACCCTGTGWTGCTCTGCATCTATCTTAAGCTGAGTCTTTCTCTAAACTAATCTTGCTTGGACTAGATGACAAAATCATTAAATTAGCAACTGCTCACATTGTCCTGACCTACTGTGGGGATGTCTCTGGGCTGACTCAGGTTAAAAGAAGGAGCTGATTTACTCTGGTCTTTACCCTGGCTGTCACAGAGACCAGGACAYGGGATGGGAACGTTTGCTTGACGATTTGAATTCGGGCCTGGTGAAGCGACAGCAGTGTCTGTGCTGTGTGACATGGACCGTGAGAGCCTCGAGCCCATTCCCAGAGGCAGGTGTCCCTCTGGTTGCAGAGACTGTGGGCACAGCACTCTGTCACTCAAAACCTGAGGGCTAGCCCGCAACGGAGGATATCCTCCTGCCCACGGTGACTTCCCCTCACCTAGATCCCCTGCAGGGCCAGCATGTGCAGTTCATACATCACACGGCTCTGCAACCCACAAGCATGGCACACGTGGGCACGCTAAGGCCAGGGGCTGGCTGCACCWCACGCACAAAGACGCAGCGGGGAGCCAGTGGCTGAAAAACCCTCAGTGTGCTCTGCGCAATGCCGTTGCCTGACTGTCCCGCCGGGGCCTGGGGCTGCCTGCGGTGGAGATAGCATTGCTGAGTTTGCACCTTGGTATCTGAGAAAAGAGGAATCGAAACRAAAACGTGGCAGCCGCACCCAGTGGTGCAGGCAGTCCTGCTTGTGTCCTCAGCCCATGGGCTCGTCCCATCCCAGGGACTGGGCTCAGGGGCCTCATCTCGCTGGTGCCAGGACATTGGGTATGGCCAGGAGGGACTCATGGTTCCAGAAACCTGCCACCCCCCAGGTAGAAGAGGCCTCCATGGAGCAATGGAGTAAGGTTGGGCAAGTGAGATGAGGGGCATGGGGGCAGGACACAGCCTAAGGCCCCCTTTTCCGAGTGTCCCTGAGCATCTCCATGACCTTGGCAGATGGGAGGGACACTTGGGGAGGGGAGACCATTCCYGTATGGATGAGCTTCTCCTGATACGTGATGCTGCCCCACAGCAAGGCTCCCACATGCTGAGTGCATCTGTCCCCCATGTCACCCTACCCCTCACTCTAAGCATCAGCAGTGCCAGCTGCTGAAAAGTGACAGGCATCACGATAGCTTTGGGGGTGAGGATGGAGGGATCGGGGATTTGGGGCAGTACCAAGGGCTGCAGAGGCCCTGGGCTGGCTGAGAAAGTGAGGTTGGGTAAGGCAACAGTGTGCCAGGGCAGGGCAGGAGGTCCACGCGGAGCCAGCACTGCGAGGAGCAGGCAGGAAAGAGGTGAGCAGCTGCAGCAGAGGATGTGGTTGGCGTGCAGCATGCAGTGCAAGCCGGGGCAGCAGCTCCCTGTTCACACTGTCACCCCGGTAGCTGTGCCACAAAGGCACCTTGAACAAGGCGCATTGTCCTATTGTCCCCTATTGTCTTGCTGCGTTGTTCTCGCAGGGTTTTTCTCCCCTGGATTATCCCAACCATACAAGAGCCTCATCCCTCTGCAGACCAGTGAGCCTTGGAGGGAAGTGCAAAAGCTTCTGGGGGATTTTCTCTGAGAGGCAAGGACTGTTATCCAGGCTGCCCTAGCCCCTTTCTCACCAGCCTTGCTTGGCATTTTGCAATGATTTATTAGCACCTAGCAAAGAGTCCTAACTAGGATCATGAATGCAATGACTGGCAGGTCAGTGAGTATTAGTTAAAATAGTTAAAATAAGATAAAATTAGTTAAACTAAGGCCATACCCACATTGGAAGATTTTGTGTTCCACCCTGACTGTGAACTGTGCACTGTACCATGMTTTTGCTTTCTGTTGGCAGAGTATAGATTCAGGAAATGATTATTTCACCGTCTATTTTTAGGACTCTGTCGAATATCCTTTTGTGTGGCAGCACAGCAAAGGCTAAAGCACTGCTGTTTCTTCTGMTCTTCTGCAATGCCTAATTCAATGCCTTGCTTCATTACCTCCTGTCGTTGGTGGCTCTTACACATAGAGCAGCACTGAGGTCTATCACGCTGCAGATCACTCTTAAAGACTCACRCAGCAGCTTTGGCTGCCAGTGACAAGCATGGCGATGCTGTAAGCACCAACGCGTGTGTTCTCAGTCACTTACAATACCACTCTCCACTAGTGAAAACAGTGGCGGCTTTTCTTAGCTCCTGCCAGTAAACATGGAGTGTTAAATGCAGAGTAGCCTCCAGTGCCAGCTTTCACGTGTATTAGCTGGTGAACATTCGGACTACTGTAGAAACTGTTCAACTTCACCTGCTGCTCCTTGAAGTTCAYAGTCATTTATTCTCCATGTACTGGATAACACTGTGTGAGAATATATATCTTCTCCTGGCAAGCAAAGGGCCGATCCCAGGAATCTGACCCGAATAGCCAGAATAGCTATTTCTTGTTTCTTCTGATCCTCTGTGACATCCTGTTCTAGGGCATGTTGGAGCTTTGCTTTGCCTGTAAGATTCACTAACTCCTTTACAGCAAGGACAGACATTCTGGAAGTTTTCTGTAAAATGCTTTGCATCTTCATGGGTATTAAAAAATAATAGTAAGGAGGATATTCGTTTAATAATATCAAGTGAAGAAAAATATAACTGTTATCTTTGACTATATGAGGCAAATGCATTAACCTTTTGCCAGCACTYGTAGGAGTCCAGCATTTTCCGTTTTGTGAGGAGCAGATATTATGCATTATGAAAGGCATAAGTTTTGTTACATCTACACTATATTTTCCATACTGAAATTTCACGTCTCAGCCTCTTTCCTCTGCCTGGGGGCAGAAGGGCCTGTGGGTGGCTGTTTGTGTACTAAAGTGCAGGAAGTTTATAAAAATAAAAACACGGGGCGACTGTTTCTTTACTCCCTAGGATGGTGTTAGTCCCTACAAYGCTAGAAGCCCTGCCGAGTGTTTCTTTCTCCCTCCTCTCTGACCGCCATCCTTTCTGCAGCAGTGCCTAGTCTACTGGGTGAAGGCAACGTGTGTCTGTCTTGGGACAGCTTGGCACARCCGGTGAAACTGGGGCTGATCTGATATGCTCTGACTCACTTGCCCTCTGCAGCTTCCCATGGCCGATGGCACTGCAAAAGTGTACAAACATCCTCCCTGGGACAGAGTGAAGTTTCTTCTGCTCCAGGGATCTCATTGCCCCTGGCAAGTGTTACCGAGTGGCTGGGGAAGGAGTGCAAGAAAGAGGATGATTGTAGTGGGAGCCCCCAACTTGTGCATCCCCACCACCTCCAGCAGTCGTGGATTGGCTCAGCCCAGTGASTCTCAAATAATACTTACATTCCTTGTCTTGGGCTTACTGGAGAAGGGAGATGGAGCTGCATTATGTTTGGAGATATTCTTCAGGCAAAAGCAAGCACAGATTGAGAGTGTCTTCTCTTTCCCCTTCCGTGGGGAAGCAGAGACTTCCAGGTTTTGCCCTCAGATGGTCACCAGAAATGGCAGTGGAAACGGCTCTGAACAGCTGCAGATGCCTTAACGCAGACAGTATCGGTGCTGTGACAGCTCGGATGCCTTCAGCTGCTCGACAGCACCAGGCTCCCATGCAAGGCAACCCCTGGAGGAGCTCTGCAGGCACAGAGGCTGCTAGCAGAGTGCTCTGCGTACGGGAGGCAAAGGGGCATTGGCAGCCTCCAAGGCTGTCACACTTGTGTACACTGTCTCTTTCCAAGGCAAGAGAGATGGTGTTTTAGATCTGTCCCTCTGTCAGATAGCATTAATTCCCAGGCTGGCTTCTGAGGCTGGTGCATTCCTCTACTTCAGTGCTTTTCAGGCTGAGATTAGCTGTGGCCTCTGCCTGCCTTTTCTGATGTCTCTGCACCCAGCCAGTGCTTAGCTCTGCCCCATGTGGTATCTGCCCAGCCTGGCTCCGGTCACCGTGTCGGCCAGCACCTGCCCCACGTATGAGCACAGCAGGGCTGCATCCATCAGGCTGGTGTGTGTAGAGGGGTGCCRTGGAGGAGAGATGAGCCTAATGCCCACCCACACAGCTCAGGGGACTCAGTAAGGTGAGTTGCAGAGGATGACTCCAAGGAGAAACAAGAGGGCTTGCCTGTGGGACTGCTCACCGGTGTAGCCCTTGTGCACAAAGTGAGATGTGGCCACCGACACGCTGCTGGCTCATGGTTACACATTGTCATTACAGAGGCACATTTCAGCTGTGCACCTGTGTCTTGTGCCACACTGGAAACTACATCTGGTGGCAGCAGTATCCTCGCACCCTTCACCTAGCAGGCACTGGTGGGAGGTTCGAAGTGAGCCAGGCTGAAAGTGCTCCTCTGCCGGGTCTTTCCCATGTGAACAAGGGAAAGAAAAAGATGCTGACATCTCTGGTAAAAGGTTAGGGCTGGTAAAGGGCCAAGGTTCAGAGAAGTGATTCACTGGAGTCCTGGCAAACGGGGCCAGGCTGGTCAGAAATGTGTGACTCCTTATGCCAGCCCAGCCAAAGGAGTCCCTTTGCACTCCCCTCTGAGCCAGGGAGACTTACACAGTGACTATTTACTCTTCCTTAAACAAATAAATAACCAAATTCAGCCCAGTAAGGGCTGAATCCATCCATCATGTTTTTGGCTTATCAGTGCTAAGCAGCATAATGTTGACTCCACCTATTTCAAGCCTGCGGAGGATTTCCTTTTAATAAAAAAGAATCACAAACTTTAAGCAAAGCATAGTTCCCCTTTGTGCGACRCTAATCTGCACTGTGTTACACCCCTGAAAGTAAAATTGCAAGAGGCAGCCTTTAAAAAAGTAGTTTAAAAGGTAGTACCACATTAAGGGCACTAAATGTTTTGTTGCAAAAGCTTGGGGAGGCCGGGGACAAGGCAGAGCTCTGACATACAATTGCAGAGGTCCCGCAGCTGGAAGTGCATCGATGTTGGTAGCAAGACACTGTCCTAGATCTCCCTCAAAACCTGCCCTGTGCCAGCAGGTTCTGTGCAAAGGAGAATTTCCCTGTCCCTCCTCGATTCCTGCCCTGTAGGCTGCCATGTCCTGTGCTGCTGGCAGTTTTCATGTCACTGAGGAGGCTGTGAAAGCTCCTGGTGTCTGTGGCAGCCCTTACAAAAAGAAAAGCAAAGGGATCCCTTTGAGCTGCAGATCAGGGTTGTGGGCAGCCTGGGAGAGACCAGCCGTGCCGTGAGCTCTCCTGCCCACCGGGGCTCCGGTGGCTCAGTCGGAGACGTCTCCACTGGCAATGTTTCATTTCTTCACATTGCTTGTTGCCTGAGGACAGTCACTGCGGACTCTTTCCAGGCAGCAACCTTTCACATGTATGCAGTGACRTGAAGCCCGAAGGATCCCTGTGGCTGCACAAACCTCAGGCAGAAGTAATCTCAGCCACTGAAATGCAAAATGAAACATTGAAAATGAAAATATTTGCAGATAGTTCTCATCTGGCTGAAAGCACTGCTGTCTGATTTACCAAGTTAGTGGGGTTTCATCCCGTTCATTTGTCAGGGCTTTTATCCTGCCTGGGGGGATGCAACTGTTGTGGTCTGCTGGCCTGTTGCACAAGGAGTGCAGAGCAATCACAGTTTAATAGTGAGTCCTAATGCTATCTGTGTGTGTTATGAGGCAGTGGAAGCTTGCTGTCTGTGCCTGGCAGGACCCCGGTAACTCTGGAAAACCTTTGCCTAGTTCCAACCAGATCTGTTGGACAAAGAATTAGGTGAATCTCGTACCGTTACGTGAAGATCGATATCTGGTCCAAATTAGCGTCATGAAGAGAGAGCACCACTTCTGCAGAGAAACAAATGGAAAATGAGTATGAAAGCTTACTTCCATCGGCTGCATAATCCATATCTGCAGAATGCAGCTAAGCATGCAGATAGTTAACTATCATTTCAGRCTRAAATTTGTAATGGAAAGCTACCAGTAGTCTCTCCCCATCTGCTGAACAGCTTTAAGGATTCTATGATTTCTGTCTTGAATACATGAAAATTTTGGCATATCTCCATAATATAACCATTTTGATAATCTGCCCTTGAAAGAATCTGGGAATGTCTCCATTTAAGAGAAGTTACTTTATTTCATGGGTTGAGAATTGCCTACTAAAATTCTAAAAGGCTTATTGAAATAGGCATGATGGAGAGACTTTCTCTAGGACCGAAAACTGTGACTCGCTTTTCTTTCATTATATTTTAAAACCACTGATACCATCTTAAAAGTGAGCAGCAGTGCACATATTGGAATATGACATGATGTGATAAGTAAAATCACAACAAATTTGTAGTCATACATGAATTTTGTATCTAAAAACAACCAGCAGAAATATCTAGGAAGACATTTAATATGATGTTATATAGTTTGTCTTAATCACCAGACTTCATATGCTGATTTCAGTAAACGGAATGACATAAATTTGGTCCAGTCCCTTGGTAGATCACAGGGATACTGCTGAGGCCAGGACACATGCCCCTGAGATGGAGGCTCTGCAAAGGGCAGCAGGAGGACCCCTGCCCGCTGCGCTGTCACCAGTGGACGTGGTGGTCCTTGAAGGGGCGGTGTCTGTATCTCGCCTTGGAGCCTACTCAGCAGGAGGAAAGGGGGCTAGGTCTGCCTTGCTGAGCACCCCTTCGTACCAGCCCTACACTTGTAGGACAGGCCCAGCTGGAGGCAGGTGCAACTCAAGTGTGGTGTCTCAGCCTGTTGTTTTTTCCCCACACAGTGACATGCAAAAGGAATGGCTGGCCATTTAGGAGTCCTTTCAGGCAGCCCACATGTGGGGCAGAGGATAGGGTAAGTAATACCCAGACCTAGGAGCCCGTGGGTGGTTTGGGCAGGGGATGGAGAGGAGCAAACGTCCAAGGTGACCTGCAGAGCAAAAGCAAATGGGCACCCTGAGTGGTTTTATTTGTTTCCTTTTCAGGAAGTAAGTGTGCTTATGGGTATGGGCAGGYAGTGCTAGGAGCTGCGCAGCAGTGTCACGTGCGTGCAGGCGTGTGGTGGCAGCTGGGGTTGGCGCTTCCCACAGCTGCATCCATCTCTGGGGCAGATTCATCAGGCTGCTGGATCCTGTGGATGGGATCCCTTGGTAGAGGCATGGGACAGTGCAGGGGGGCAGACGTGCCTGCAGGAACCCGTCCTGCACTGTCCCTGGCGTGTCTGGGGTGAATGCACTGGGGGTTGATCTAGGGGCCTGATCCTGGTAGGGGCTCWATCCTGCAAGCCCTCTGAAGTGAGGGGCCCAACACCCCTCTGGATGAGGTCCCATCACCCCACAGATGCTGCCAGAGCCTGGTGAACACCAGCACTCTCCCTCGTTTCCTTTGCACGCAGGAAGATGCAAAGCCCCCTCCGACTGGGACCCCAAGCTGCAGTTTACTCCTGACAAGACCAGCTATGCCTTGAATGACTTGGTGCAGCTGAGTTGTCCTGAGGGCTACCAGCCATCGGTCSCTGTGCTCACATGCATTTCCAACAGGACACAGAGCTTGTGGAACAGCAYTGCCACCTGTGAGGGTAAGCATAGCCCCACGTCACAGGGGTCCCAGGGTCCTGGACCAACACCAGACCCTCTGTCCTGGCGGACCTAGAAGATTCCTTCCACGTTCCATATACTGCCCATATAAGGCAGGTAGGGCAAGAGCAAGAGGATGCACCAAGGTGGGATCAGCCTCTGTGCGAGCAGTGTGAGAGACAACAGGGCTCTTCAGCTAGACAAGGGGGTGGAGGGGGTGTGCTAGAGCCTGTGGTGGGTTGGGCTGGTGCTTCAGRGTMCCTCTCCTGAAAWGGTTCTAAGGGGTGGGGAAGGTGGCAGGATCAAAGGAGGTRTCTCCTTGCGCAGTGCAGAGGGCCCCAGAAAACTCCTTACTGTGAGATGCAGAGGGGGTACGGCGTGACCATGGTTTTGAGTGCCGAGCAGGAAAGCAGGGATCAGTAGCAGTTTGAGTGCAGACGGTGAGATTTGATGGATGTATCAGCTTCCCTTCTCCCTTTAGGGGCTGGAATCCATTACTGACATCCTCGTCATCTACTGGGCCCCACCTGGTCAGCTGCCCACTTTGCCCACCATTTGCTCACTTTCCCCTTCTGTTTTTGAGGGAGACATATATGCCAAAGGCCCTGGTGGGATCCAAGACTCCAGCTGGCACCAGACCACGTGAATTACAGCAAGAATGAAAAGGTGGTGCTGAGCTGCCCAGCGGGTCTGCAACCGTCTTTCCCTGAGGTCAAATGTGCAAGTGAAGTCCCGTCTATCAGTAATGGGAAACCTGTATACAGAGAAGTTTGGATGGGGAGGAATGGCACAGCTGGCTGGACCCGCCTTCAGTCTTATGTGGAGTGCCTTGGTAAGAGAGGCTTCAGGAGCTCTCCTGACATCCTCACTCTGCCCTCCCTGAACACAAAAATGCAGGCTGTGCGTGCACACAAAGTTTCGGACTCTTGGAGGCAAGAGGAGGAAAGGGGACCAGGGAGCAAGGCTTGCGTCAGGGGAAAGGGGCAGGGCCTGGGGTAAAGCAGAGGACTTGAACGGAGAAGGCCCCATGACCCAGCTGCATGGAAGCATGGGCAGGAAGGGAGCAGCAGAGACCAAGTGCACTAGCCCAAGGACAGCAGCAGAACTGCGTTATGTCTGTGGAAGCAAGGGACCAGGCATGGAGACAGGGGGGCATCTCCCACTCCTTTGGGAGGGAGGAAGAGCCATAGCTGCAGAGCCATGCAGCCCAACAGGAGTGGCTGTGTGTTGGTGGCATGAGGGGCAGGCCAACCTGGGGGCTAGAGGGGAAGAGAGTGAGGGACAGCAGGCTGTGCTTGGTGAGTGGCAGGTCCAGATGAGGGGAGAGAGGGAGTCTACTCTTGCAAGGGTGATTCCCTCAGGAATTTCTTTGCTGTGGGATGTGGTGGAGGGCTAAGAGTGTCCACAGACACAAGGGCAGAGCAGAGAAGTAGTCAGCCCTGCTTCGTGAGCACACAGAGAGCCACCTCCCACCACGCCTGGATGAGGRGYCTTGTCATGASCAAGGGCTGTGTCACTTCCCCTCTCCCTTTTGAGGTCTGGACTCCATCACAGGGGACTTCTGGCACCATCGTTGTCTCCCCTGCCCCATCCTGCAACCCTGACTAACCTACACCCTCTTTTGCCCCTGCCAGAAACATGCCAAAGGCCCCAGTGGGATCCAAGACTCCAGCTGGCACCAGACCACGTGAATTACAGCAAGAATGAAAAGGTGGTGCTGAGCTGCCCAGCGGGTCTGCAACCGTCTT
>NW_028186106.1:0-1137 GCF_003343005.1 Rhea americana
TGTGTTCTTGCAAATAATTCCTGACTCAACTATCAAGCATTCCTGGCCTTTCAGAGGTGCCTCCATTGGGAGCCCTCTACCAGTCCCCCCAGTAGGCCCAAGTCTGCTCTCCTGACTGCCAGAGTCTGGAGTCTGCTTCTCCTCTTTACAAGCCTGACACTGAATATCACATCCCTGATCAGTTCTTCCCTGTTGGCAAGTTCCAAAGCCAGGAAAATGGCACCCCTGTTGATATGCCTGGCTTAGTTATGCTAGGAAGTGGTCCTCTACACCCCCCAGAATCGCCCTGGATAGTTTGAACCCTGCTGCACTGTTGTTCCAGTGAGAGTCAGGGAGATTAATGTCCCCCCATTAGAATCAGGCTCTGTAATCCATAGGCTTCCTCAGGATGCTTCAAAATGTGGCAGTTCTGTCACAGGTTGTGCATGTCTACTTCCTGCAGTTTGCGTGCCAGGCTTTGTGCATTTGTGTATATTTGGGATGTGGAACCTCAGCTGTGGATCCAGGGCTGAGCGGAGACTTGTCGCTGTGAAATGTGGTCCCAAAGCCAAGGACAGCGTATATGCAAAGGCCCCGCTTCAGATCAGAGACATGCTGGTGTAGATGGCAGCTGAGGATGTAATGCTGACATGAGGCTCCCACTAAGAGAGTAAGTGCTACAGTGGCCAAGGCCAGAGGGAAGCAGAGCTGGGCCATGAAGTCATGGCCAAAGAGATGTTTTCAAGCCACGCTGACTCTGCAGTATCTTGGGACCTGTGACAGAAGTGACTGGATCTCCAGGAAGGAGAAGGTGGCACTGAGAAAGTTGCTTGGCCTGAACAGCCTGCAATGCAGTCACACTGTGGCTGCATCATTAGCACAGTCCCTTTTTATAGTTAGTGTGAACTGAGAACAGGAGACAGGAGAACAATTGGGCTTTGAGAGTGTAGGTGTAATTGTGGAGACCTTGGTGTGATGTGCCTTCCATCTTAGCAGCATGCTAGGCTGTAGATGGCATCGACTTTGCCTGGAGACAGTGATGGGAACCCACTATCTGGGGATAGATAGAAAATCCGAGATGCCCTGGAGTGTTTGCCCAGCAACCACTCCAGAAGGGCATGGAGTTCCTGGAGGTCCTGTGCTGGACCTGCTGGAAAC
>NW_028186107.1:0-1094 GCF_003343005.1 Rhea americana
TGGAGTGAGGGGATGTTCCCCATTCCCAGCAGGAGGAACTCATTTGGTGATGTGCAGTTATTCCCTTCCTCTTTCTCCATATGATGTTGTATGTGTACAACATCGACAAGGGTGACTACGAACTGGTGACACCTTCTGTGGTCTTCAGCCATGTTTCCTAAGGCCACACCTCAGTCTACCCTGTCTCTATTCTTTCCTTCGCACAATAGAGCAGAACTGTGAAGAAAGAACTGAGTCTAAGGAAATGCCAGGCTAAAAATCTGGGCATCTGAGGGAAAGAGTAAGTATGTGCATGAGGGCTCACAGCACAAGTCTGGAAAAGCCAAGTGGTGGTGACCTTGCTGAGGTGTCAAAGATCCCAAGCCCTGAGCCACAGGCCTGGATTCGGCCTCCTTTACTTGTGGTGTGGACTCCTGACATATTGCACAGAGTAAAATAAATTTCTGTGGGAGAATTGGAGGAAGAAAGTAGAAATGAATCAAAACAGGGAGATTCGGGTCCAGAGTCTCAGCTCTAAACATCTCTAACTATAGGTACATTTGCCACTTCTCTGGAAAGGCCATTTCTTCCATGACCAGCAGCACCTGAGGGCACACTCCTGATGGACTCCCGTAAGCACTCAAGATGTTCCGTACAGCCAGCTGGAGGGGCACAGATGGGACCTGGCCCTTCCTGGTCCTCCCAAGCATGTTGTTTGAGGAAGTGCTGGAAGAGCAGGCCTCGTGGGATCCTCATGGCACTGCCCTGCCTGGGGCTGTGAGAACAGCCCTGCACACACTTCCTGGGCTAGGCACTTGGAGAGAAGCAGCTGGCAGTGCTTATGGGAGTCCATCAGGAGCATGCCCTCAGGATGGGCAAGGAGACCTCAGGCTCTTGTCACTGTATTGGAGAGGAGCTGACCACTCCAATGACAGAGGAGAAGGGGCACAGGACCGTGCCTGGGGCCAGGGTCTCACTACCTCCTCGGCCCTCTCCCAGCTCCTGGAAAGCCACTGCAGGAGCAAGCAAATCCTGGAGATCACCATTCCCCAGGTTCCTGGAAATGAATAACAGGGCGACGTGTGTGAGAACATGACAGGCCAGAGCCAGGGACA
>NW_028186108.1:0-1173 GCF_003343005.1 Rhea americana
CTTTCCAAGGTGAGCTTCATGACCAGCTATATGAAATCACTGAAATATTTGGACATGAGCAGCAACCTGCTGCATCATGATGGAGCTGAGGAGCGCTGCCAATGGGCCRACTCACTAGCAGAGCTGGACTTATCCTACAACCAGYTGACAGAGTCTGTGTTTGAGTGCTTGCCAGTCAATATCAAAATCCTCGCTCTACARWACAACCAGATCGCCAGTGTCCCCAAGGGGATTGGCGAGCTGAAGTCCTTGAGAGAGCTGAATCTTGCTTCGAACCGCCTAACTGACCTGCCTGGGTGCAGTGGCTTTCCTGCTCTGGCAGCCTTGAACGTTGAGATRAATTCAATCCTCACACCGTCTGCCGACTTCTTCCAGAGCTGTCAAGGGGTAGGGGCGCTACAAGCGGGGCGCAATCCGTTCAAGTGCTCCTGTGAACTGCGAGCCTTCATCCGCCTGGAGAAGCAGTCCGGGGGGAAGCTGTCGGGCTGGCCGGAGGCCTACAAATGCCGGTACCCGGAAGACTTGCGAGGAATGCAGCTGAGGGACTTTCACGTGAGCGAACTGTCTTGCAACACCACCCTCTTGCTTGTGACAGCTCTGCTCCTGACACTGGTGCTGGTGGCCGTTGTGGCCTTTCTGTGCATCTACTTTGATGTGCTGTGGTACGTGCGGATGATATGGCAGTGGACGCAGACGAAGCGGAGGGCTTGGCACAGCTCTCCAGAAGAGCAGGAAAGTGTTCTGCAGTTTCACGCTTTCATTTCGTACAGCGAACGTGACTCTTTGTGGGTGAAGAACGAGCTGATCCCAAACTTGGAGAAGGGGGAGGGCTGTGTGCAGCTGTGCCAGCACGAGAGGAACTTCATGCCGGGCAAAAGCATTGTGGAGAATATCATCAACTGCATAGAGAAGAGCTACAAGTCGATCTTTGTGCTGTCTCCGAACTTTGTGCAGAGCGAGTGGTGTCACTATGAGCTGTACTTTGCCCATCACAAGCTCTTCAGTGAGAGTTCCAATAGCTTAATCCTCATTTTACTGGAGCCGATCCCTCCGTACGTCATTCCTGCTAGGTATCACAAGCTGAAGGCTCTCATGGCCAAGAGAACCTACCTGGAGTGGCCAAAGGAGAGGAGCAAGCATGCCCTTTTCTGGGCTAACTTGAGGGCAGCTATT
>NW_028186109.1:0-1111 GCF_003343005.1 Rhea americana
CGCCCCCGCCCCGCGCAGGTGAAGCGCTCGGCGCGCATGTGCGGCGAGTGCGAGGCGTGCCGGCGGCCCGAGGACTGCGGCCAGTGCGACTTCTGCCGCGACATGAAGAAGTTCGGCGGCCCCAACAAGATCCGCCAGAAGTGCCGCCTGCGCCAGTGCCAGCTCCGCGCCCGCGTGAGCCTCCCGCGGCCTTGGCGTGGCCTTAGCGTGGCCTTAGCGTGTCCTTAGCGTGTCCTTAGCATGTCCTTAGCATGTGCTCGGCGTGCGCTCGGCGTGTGCTCGGCCTTTCCGGGCCGTTCGCCCTCCCGACCGGCCCCCGCGTCGGGCTCCCAACCCGCCACCACATATACTTACCATGTCATCACATGTTTTTAGCGTGTTATTGCATGTCGTTAGCGTGTTACCGCGTTTTTAGCGTGTTATCGCACGTTCTCCGCGTTTTATCTCATGTCGGTTGCGCGTTACTGCGTGTTTTCGGCAGCCGAGCGCCGGTTCTTAGCGTGCTCACAGCGCTATATCACGTGTTATCACGTGTCATTAGCATGTTATCACGTTTTTTGCGTATTATGACGCGTTCTCCGTGTGTTATCGCGTGTTGGTTGCGCGCTATCGCGTGTTCTCGGCAGCCGAGCGCCTGTTTTTAGTGTGCTCGTAGCACACTATCGCATGTTATCGCATGTCATTAGCATGTTATGATGTTTTTAACGTGTTATGGCATGTTCTCTGTGTGTTATCGCGTGTTGGTTGCACGCTATTGCATGTTCTCGGCAGCCGAGCGCCTGTTCTTAGTGCGCTCGTAGCGCACTATCGCATGTTATTGCATGTCATTAACGTGTTACGATGTTTTTAACGTGTTATGGCATGTTCTCTGTGCGTTATCGCGTGTTGGTTGCACGCTATCGCGTGTTCTCGGCAGCCGAGCGCCGGTTCTTAGCGTGTTGTCACATTCACCCCCCCCGGTCACTCCCGGCCCGTGTCCTTCCCCTGTCGCTTGGCGTGTTCGGGGCGTGTTCGGGGCGTGTTCGGGCGTCCGTGAGCCTCGGTGCTGTCGGCGTGTCGGTGCCGTGTGCTCGGCGCGCCGCTCAGCGCGCTTAGCGTGTCCTTCGCACGT
>NW_028186110.1:0-1070 GCF_003343005.1 Rhea americana
CCAGCCCCGGCGGCACCTCCAGCGCCTACACGAGCGACAGCCCCGGCTCCTTCCACAACGAGGAGGACGAGGAGGAGGACGCCGGCGAGGAAGGCTCCGACGAGCAGTACCGCCAGATCTGCAACATGTACACCATGTACAGCATGATGAATGTAGGGCAGGCAGGTGAGGCCACGCCCCCTCCAGGGGGGAGGGGCTCGGGAGGCTCCGCCCACCGTGGGTGTGACTGAGGGGAGGGGTGGGGCTACCTAAAGCTCCGCCTCCCCCCTGGGGGTGGGGTCAGGGCTGGATGTGGGCTGAGGGCGCTTATGCCACACCCCAGGGGGGGAGGAGCTAAAGGGGGCGGGGCCTGAGAGGCTCCACCCAGAGGGTGGGGCCAATAGGGGTGGGGCTTGTGATAGTCCCACCCCATTGGGTGTGGCTGCAGGAGGGGCGGGGTCTGTGATGCTCCACCTTCCTGGGGGTGTGGCTGCACCGGGGGAGGGGCCTTCTGAGGCTCCACCCCCGGGAACTGGCTGCAGGGGGTGTGGCCTCTGAGGCCCCACCTGCCGGGGGGTGGGGCTAGACTTGGGGCAGGGCCTTGTGGTGCTCCGCCCCTGGGGGGGAGAGGTCGTGGGCACCGTGGGGCAAACTGAGCTGTCCCATGTCCCCGTCCCGTGTCTCCCCTTGGGTGGCCCCATGGCCCCGTCCCATGGCCCCGTCCCATGTCTCCCCTTGGGTGGCCCCGTCCCGTGTCCCATGGCCCCATCCCATGGCCCCATCCCATGTCTCCCCTTGGGTGGCCCCGTCCCATGTCCCATGGCCCCGTCCCATGGCCCCGTCCCATGTCTCCCCTTGGGTGGCCCCATGGCCCCATCCCATGGCCCTGTCCCATGTCTCCCCTTGGGTGTCTCCATCCCGTGTCCCCACACCCATCCTGTGTCCCACGGCCCTGTCCTAAGTCCCTTGCCCCATCCCATGGCCCTGTCCCATGTCTCCCCTTGGGTGTCCCCATCCCATGTCCCTACACCCAACCTGTGTCCCTGTCCCATGGCTCTGTCCCATGTGTCCCCTTGGGTGCCATGTGTCCC
>NW_028186111.1:0-1170 GCF_003343005.1 Rhea americana
CCCCCCCCCTCCAGTCTTCTCTTCCTTTGTTATTCTAGACAGAATATAACTTACATTTTTGAGATTTGTCTATATTTGTTTTGAGAGACCTGACTGGCACAGAAAAAAATGCCTCATGAGAGAGTTCATTTTCTTTTCTGTTTTAAGTGGAGTACAAATTTGCTTTCCTTTACCTGATTAGTTAAAATATCAGAATATGTTTTTCCTATACTGCAATTCCATTGTTAGTGAAATAATGAAAAGAGGCTGGTATTCTAAAAGCCACTGGCAAAGAGAAACTCATGATCTGTTTGAAAAACATAGGAAGGCATTGTAAAATAATCATGAAAGGATATAACAGCACCATTCTAATTATTGCCTATGCATTTTGCTTTAAAAAGAGCAAATTCTACTTCTTCCTTGGTAATGTAATTAAACCTACTTACCTCATCACATTGAAGACTTTTTTTTTGGGGGGGGGGGACAATGTGAATGGACAGGAGGATTTGAACAAAAAGAGCAAGATCTAATCCTAAAAATTATATTTAAACAGGACTAGTATTTGGCATCATTCAATACCAAATTTGCAATAAGTAGCATAAATGCAAGTGGTTGTACAAGAAAAAGAAAAAAGAATAAAAAACAAAAAAACCTAAAACATTGAAAAAAATCTTCAAATCTCTGTAATTGGAGCTGCTTACTGTTAAATAAGAAATTAYCTTAAAATAAAGTATTTTTCTTGGTCAAAATGTCTATGTACAAGTCTATACTAATAATGATAAAATCCCCCTTTCTTGCACTGCAGCTGAAGCCACATGCACTAAAAGAACACGAAAGTAAATTTAACCCCCTGCGAGAGTTTAAAAATAAAATGATTTTTTAAAGCCTATAAAATGCATTCCTGTCTATAATTAATGATCCTTTATTCATGGAATAATGTGTATGCTGATTCATGACTAAAGAGCTTAACAGAAGTTACAGCTTTGTTATATTTGAAATTTTTATAATAAGCAATATTAGTGGAGGACTTGTATTTTAAAAAGTAATAACTTAGTACACATAATAAATGGCAACATGCAGTTAGCTCCAGGTTTCTAGCACTGCCATTTGGTAATAATTATGTAAGGACTCAGTAGATATTTTGTATTCCATTTTTCTGTCCTTTTCTATTGATTTTTTTTTTTTTTTTTT
>NW_028186112.1:0-1048 GCF_003343005.1 Rhea americana
TTTTTTTTTTTTTTTTTTTTTTTTTTTTTTTAGTATATCTCAGGAATAGTCCCCATCTCCTTGGAAAGGCTCCATCGAGCTGTGCACGAGGCTGAGGGCATCCACAAGGACACCTGAAGACCCGTGTTTAATCTGCTCTGGGGAAGGAGGGAAGGGGAAAAGCATCTTAAACGCAAAAAAGCATCTACATTTAACAGTTAAAAGCATCTGCACTTAATGCTTGAAAGCATCTACATAGTTGSTCTAATCTACTCAGGAGTTTTTTTGGGGGGCGGCTTCGATTCATGTAAAACTTGGGGCATTTTCAGCCAAAGCATTTGCAAAGTGTCTGAGGTCAGCAGCCGACGGACATCTCAGGTCTTTACCAGGGATGTGGCCAAAGTCAAATGAAACACGGGAGTCTAGAGATTTTTTTTTTCATAGTTCCCTCAAAGGAGACTTCCTTTGGTCCCATCGCAGCGCAGAATCGCTCCAGTCCCGTATCCCTGACCAGCATTTCCACCTCCCTCACCAGCATCAGTATTGCTTCCTTAGGAACTGACCCAATTGCTAAAGTTTTCAGATTGCTTCTTTCTTTTTTTCCCCCCAGTAGAAGGTCTGAAGAAAAACACTCTCATTTTTCCGTATTTCCAGGATTTCCCTCGGAAATGAAATACGTTTTTCGGCGGCAGCAGCTGCCAAGGAAGTAACGTGGCTTTGAAGGGAAGCGCTGCTCATCCAGCTGGCATTTTTCAATACACCCTAAAATATATTTTTAAAAAACTGATGGGGTGGTTGAGTTTTTTTTTATTTTTTTTTCCATGCTCCGTGCCTTGCCGATGGCCCGTAGGTAGGGAAATGTGCCCGGCCGCTCCCGCTTGGCTTCATCAACTCTTCCTCTCTTGCAGTTGATCAAGGAGAAATTGTTAGACCTACTAGGCAAAGAGGAAGAGGAGGGGAGCCATGACGAGAACGTGGTAAGGAGCGCTGTTGGGAGCAGGTCCGGAGAGCTTCCCGGAGGGGCAGGGAGCGTTGGGGGGGGGGGGGTCCCGCGCTAACGCTGTCGCCC
>NW_028186113.1:0-1110 GCF_003343005.1 Rhea americana
CATCCCCATGCCTGGAGTTGTCCTCGTCACTGCAACGTCCCCATCCCCATGACTGTCCCCGCGGTGTCCCCATGCCTAGAGCTGTCCCCGTCCCCTGGTGTCCCCATCCCTAGGGGTGTCCCCGTCCCCTCAGTGTCCCTATGATGTCCCCATCCCCGGGGCTGTCCCCGTCCCTTGGTGTCCCCATGGTGTCCCCATGCCGGGAGCTGTCCCTGTCGCCAAGACTGTCCCCGTCCCTGCGACGTTCCCCATGCCCGAGGCTGTGCCATGCCTGGAGCTATCCCGTCCCCGTGCCCGCGGCGTCCCCGTGCCGGGGGTCCCCGTGCCGGGGGTCCCGGTGGGGACGCTGCGGGGGTGGCGGCAGGCGCGGGTGGCGACGTGCGCCCGGGAGATCGCGGGGGCCCGCGGCAACGCCGAGCGGCTGCGGGAGCAGAACCGGCGCCTGCTGGCGCGGCTGGAGGCCGAGCGGGCCGAGGTGTGCGGCGGTGCCGGGGGGATCCGGGGGCCGGTGGGGGGGTCCCGGCCCGGCTTGGCCCCCCTCCGACCCCCCTCTGGCCCAGGTGGCCAGGCTGGCGGCTGCYCTGGCCAGCCGCAGCGCCCAGCACGGCCTGGAGACCCGGCGCCGGGAGCAGGAGCTGGCCCGGCTCAAGGAGAGGATGGCGGAGAGGAGGGACCGGCGCCCCGGTGAGCGCGGCGCCACCCCCACCCCACGCCACCCCAGCCTGGGTCACCCCGAACCTCCGCCGGTCCCTCCAAATCCCCCTGGGGCCCCCTGAGCCCCCCAAGTCCCCCTGTCCCTCCCCAGGCCCTGCAAACCCACCCGGGTCTCTCTGAGCCCCCTCAAGGCCCTTCAAACCCCCCAGGTCTCCCTGCTCCCCCCCAAAACCTGCCTGGGGTCACCCAAAGCTGCCAGGGCCTCTCTGAACCCACCTGAGTCTCCCCCCAAACCTCCTTGTGCCCCCTGAGACCCTCCCTAAACACAGCCAGGGTCCTTCCGACCTGCCTGGGTCTCCCTGAGCCCCCCGAATCCCCTTCGGGTCCCCCTAAACCCACCTGGGGCCCCCTCAGATTTGCCTGGGTCCCCCTGAGACCCCCTTCAAACCCACCTGG
>NW_028186114.1:0-1072 GCF_003343005.1 Rhea americana
GCCCTGTGCACACCCACAGCCCTGTGCAACGCCCTGTGCAACAACCACCACCCTGTGCACATGCACCGCCCCGTGCAATGGCCACCGCCCCGTGCAACGCTCCTGTGCAACACCCGCAGCCCTGTGCAACACCCACGGCCCCGTGCAACACCCACGGCCCCGTGCAGCACCCGCGGCCCCGTGCAACGCCCCGTGCAGCGCCCACCGCCCTACGCAGCGCCTGTGCGACACCCACATCCTCGTGCAATGCCTGTGCAACACCCGCAGCCCTGTGCAACACCCACAGCCCCATGCAGCACCCATGGCCCCGTGCAATGCCCCGTGCAGCGCCCACAGCCCTATGCAGCGCCTGTGCAACACCCACATACTCGTGCAATGCCTGTGCAACACCCGTGGCCCCGTGCAGTGCCCACAGCCCCGTGCAACACCCACGGCCCCGTGCAAGGCCCCGTGCAGTGCCCACCGCCCTATGCAGCGCCTGTGCAACACCCACATACTCGTGTAATGCCTGTGCAACACCCGCGGCCCCGTGCAACACCCACCACTCCATGCAGTGCCCACCGCCCATGCAACACCCACGGCCCTGTGTAACGCCCGCAGCCCCTGCAACACCCGCAGCCTCATGCAACACCTGCAGCCCCATGCAACACCCGCAGCCCCATGCAACACCCGCAGCCCCGTGCAACACCCGCAGCCCTGTGTAACGCCCGCAGCCCCTGCAACACCCGCAGCCCCTGCAACACCCGCAGCCTCATGCAACACCCGCAGCCCCCTGCAACACCCGCGGCCCCATGTAACACTCACAGCCCCGTGCAACACCCGCAGCCCCCTGCAACACCCTCGGCCCCTGCAACACCCGCAGCCCCGTGCAACACCCGCAGCCCCGTGCGCACACGTGCTCCAGGTCGACGAGGGCGCAGGGGCCGGCGCTGCCGCCGTCACCGTCACCGTCACCGTCACGATCACCATCGCCGTCACCGTCACCGTCACCGTCACCGTCGCCGTCGCCGTCGCGGCCCAGCGCCGCCCTCAGCGCCTGGATCTGCGCCAGCAGCGCCGGGTCCGGGTCCAG
>NW_028186115.1:0-1086 GCF_003343005.1 Rhea americana
CTGGCTCTGTCACCTCATGGCAGGGGGCAATCCAAGGCCAGCTTTCCCTGGGAGTAGGTCTGCCTTTGGGATCTGGCTSTGGCAGKAAATTGGTCCGGTGTCCTACAGGCTGGGCTGTCTTGCAGATGCTGTAGATTCTCAAGAGCCTGCTAGAAGTGCCGATATAGGTAATGGATGCACCTTATAACCCCAGGCGTCTRCTTCTGAGGGAGAACCTTTCTTCCTTCTCCTGAATCCTTTGATGCTTCCAACTTGACAGTGCATGTTTTGGGCTCAGAGCTGTCTTCTTCAGAGGGCCACAACCTCTGTCCTCCTGCAAAAGGGGGGTCAAACCTCTGCACCCAAGGGACAGCCCCTTTCGGAGAGCAGCTTGGAAGCAGGTGGAGGTGCCATCCTCACCCCATAGGTCCCTGCTGACTCCAAGTATTTTTCTCTGACCCGTGGTGGGTAGTGCTGGTAGGAGCCCACCAGGGACATCTCCCAGAGTCCCCTTCTGGCCCCACACCTCCACTGCCCAGCACTGGCAGATCCCCAATGTGCTCTGCCCCTGGCTGCCCCRTATCCCCAGGGCTCCTCAGTCCTTCAGAGCAACACGCTGGGGCTGAGCCCAGCCCAGCCTTGGGGAGAGCGCCCTGGAGGGGGAGAGTAACCGTGAGCAGAGTAGACAGGGCTGCGGACACATTCGTATGCCGTTGGGTGCCCTCGTGCCGGTGCAGGGGCAGTATTGCTGCTTTCCTCCAGGAGCTCCAGTAGAGCTGGGGGAACCATGACCATGGGACACAGCGACCTGGGACTGAGGGGAACTGCCCTTCAAATTAGATGTGTTGACCTGCCCCCAACCAGCTCAGCCAGAGTGGCTGCTGGGGTTTGTGGTGGGAATTTTTGCCCGTGCTGGGTGCTGGAGATCCATTTTCAAGCCTTTCCCAGAGCTGCTGTGGCCACCACAGCCCCCAGGCGCTGCTCAGCACTGTGTTTGGGAGCTCCTTGGCAGTGTCTGACCAGGCTGCTGGTGTCCTCAGGCCCTATGCTCACTGTTATCCTGAAATTTCCATTTACAACGTGCTCTGAGAGTGGCTGTCCCCATGT
>NW_028186116.1:0-4139 GCF_003343005.1 Rhea americana
AGCGTCACAGCCCTCGCCCTTTGGCAACACGCGAAGCCCCCCGGCACGTTGAGCGCTCCGGCCTCCGTGCGGCCCGGGGGCAGGCCTGAGCCTCTCCTCCCGCTCCTGGCTCGCGGTGGGTCCCCTCTCGCTGCCGGCCTGGGCTCTCCTTCTCTCCTGGAAAGTCCTGTTTGTCCTCGTGTCTCGTCCGTGTCTCTCTGCTCCTCTTCTCGTCTCTGTCCTCGTGTCTTGTCCTTGTCGGAGTGAGGTGCGAGTGAGCGTGTCCCTTAGGGCCCTGTAAAAAGCGCTGCAGCCTCTTAGCTTTGGCTTCCCAGGAGGGCAAGGAGAGCAGCAGCGGCCGCGGTGGGGTCCTGCCTCGGGCCCAGATCTGAGGAGGGGGAGAGCTCCGGCTTGCCCCTTGCTTCCCCGGGTGCCCTTGGTCACGGCGCGGGCAACGGGACCTGCCCGTAGTCGGGGCCCAGGTCCCCGCCCGCGCGGCCTCCTGTCCTCTTTCAGCCTGTGCAAGGAGGAGGCAGCTGGAGCAGTGCACCCTTGTCTTATTGTATTTTGGAGCATCTTCTCCATCTTCTTTGCTCTGTTACTAAATAAAATGTTCTGTTAAACCTTACATTTTGTCCTGGTTGTCTTTCACACACGTTTGTGCTTTATCTTAGGCAGGACAATTGTACTTCAGCGGTGGCTGTCCCAGCTCTCAGGGGTTGTGTTGTTGTCAAGCTCTTGTGTGCTGGGCCTGGCAGGGCTGGRGGATGTGATGTGGGGCAGGGCCACGCGGGAAGGTCACAGAGCCGCGGGAGTGGGCCGGGGCAGCGTGGTGGGGCCGGGCGCCGCGGTTGAGTAGCTGGACRGGACACCTGGAGCTGGGGAACGCGACCCTGCCGCCGAGAGCCCTGAGGCGCTTGAAGCAGCACAGCAGGACGGGCGGGACAGCTTTTCCTTTCACCCCTCTGCTGGGGCTTTCGCTTCTGTGGAGCAGGACTGACGGACCGAACGGCCACATCATGCGCGGGGTGATCTGAAGGCTTACCCACCGCGATCTGGTTATTAAAGTGTTCCTGAACGTACAAGAACCCTGTGAAACCTCTGCTGTTTCTCTTCTAATCATGTACTGCTTCTTGCAGTTGCTTTTGTTCTCCAAAGCAGTCTGTTTAATTGCAACAGTATTCCTGACTAGGGAAAAGCTCTAAGTGCACATTCAAATAAAATAAAAAATTGCTGTAGCTGTTTTAAAAAATTGTTTTAGGCCTATGGAGAGCAAGTCCAAACTGGAAGCAGAAACAGAGTGTCAATAATAACTTGTAAATGAATGAAGAGTTGAAACAGGCATATTGAAGCTCTTGCAGTTGCAGAGCACATATTTCTTATCTCAGGATGGCCTTTTGGAAACTGGAAAGGGAATTCATTTCCTTCTTGTGGATAGCAATAAAAATGTTCTGCTAAAAGGGACCAAGATTTCATGGCGTTGCCATTGTTCTTCAGCAGTTGGTGCCTTTTGTGCTGGATACTTGTCCTACTGAATACAGTAATTTTAATGACAGATAAGGACTGGACTGTGATGATWTAAAAGAATCTGCCGAAGTGCAGTTTATAAATTACGGCTTACCTTAGGAAAATGCTGTATCTAAATRTTTCAGTGTAAATGGAGTTGGCCAGGTGCTGTTAGAGCTCTGTCACCATCTGCAAAGTGAAGAAATGTTGAACCGTGGTAGCCCCTCACTTGGAGACACATGCAGAGCGCGTGTATAAATATCCCAAATTTTGAATGGTAACTAGGTTATTTTAAAAGACAGAGAGAGAAGAGTCTTCCTGTGTCTCTCCACCTCTTTGTCTGGTGCTTTTTCTCTGCTGACAAAGGCCCTTGGGAACTTTGAGTGTTGGCAATCAACTTGGAAAAATTCACCTGGATTGCAAGAGCCTCTTTTCTTCCTTTTCTTTTTTTTCCACCTCCTTGTTATTTCTCCAAAGCTCAGCTCAGCAGCCGGTGGAGACGTGTAATTAAAGTTAATTGCGATTGCTGTGTGATGCCCCAGCCCCCACACTGACAGGGCTGCTGGGTGCCTCTGGCTCACGTACCGCTGCTGCCTGAGAGCGCGAATGGGCACGCTTCCAAGTGAAAAGTCTGAAGAAATRCTCTTCTCCTCTCCAAGCCGCCGCGGCCCCGTGCCAGCCTCCTCCTGCAGCTGGCCACTGGCACGGTTTGCCCTCGAGCAAGGGAGAGCATCTCCTGCCTCTCCGCCGGTCGTGATTCCTGCTGGGAGGGGGCGATTCGCCTCGTCCCCCCGGCGTCTCTGCCTGCGCGGAGATCCCGGCCGGCCGCCGTCGTGGCACGGCACGCGGGACGGTAAGGTGCTGGGCTGGCGCGGAGGAACGCGCTAGCTAGGCAAGCCGAGCCGTGCTACGCTGCCGGAGCGTTCGGAACCAGAGGAGTTCGGTTTTCTCAAGGGTTTACGGCAGTAAAATGGAGATAAAGCAATCTTTCCCCTCTTTTTGTTGTCTTGGTCACGACCTCTTCAGGGGCATGGGTTATCTTTACCTGACGGCATCCTGTTCTGAACGATGGTTTTTAGATCTTACATCAATACAAATAACCACACCGCTGTACCACTGTAATTTGGCAGAAAGAGATTTAAACCCATGTTATTACTAGAGGAGAATGGAAAGTGCCAATTTCCMGTGACCTGGAGAAGAGACCAGGTGCATCTTGGAATAAACCTGGTTTGGAAAGTCAGCCTATTTACAGGAATATTTACAGCCTTTGTATAAGAATATGAAGCAACTCAACTGCAACTCGTAAGAGGTTTTGAAGGAATTTGGGTCTTCAGAAACATCTTACTATTTTTYATGAAACACAAGGCCTTTTTTCCAAGAAGGACGATTATATGCACGCTTGAAAATCCAATTTTCTGACAAAAAGCATTCAAGGAGAAAATCGTATCTTTGCTATTACATTATTATTAATTTTGTATCAGTGATTTCCCACTCCCTCTTCACTGCTTCCTTTCACCCGCAGTTCACTCAAAATATAGTATGTAAACATAAARCAAAAATCTTCCTCCCTTTGACCTTCTTTGAAGTTCCGAAGTGATGATTTGCATCATCTCAGAAAATAGTAGCTGGCAGTAATCGCTGCTTCAGTTGCAAATTTTCTTCCCCTAGGCAGAGGAGGAGAATGAGGACACTTCAACACGCAACCAAAGCCAGTCCGGCACATCCTGCAGTTTAATACCAAACCCAAAGCTGACCTCTGCCCTTTTTCCAGCCTAGGCCTCACTGGGAATTTTGCTCCGTCGAGCCTTGTTGATACATCATCATTACAGAAGTACCTGCCTTAAACAACCTGTATCGGCTTATGATGAAAAAGAGCTTTGCTGAATAGCCCTCGAAATATCTRTTTCAGCGTCGTTATGGGCTGGTGCGGTGGTTGCGCAGCCARCTGCAGTACAGCTGCTGCAGAGGGAGGCCGTGCTCCGGCGGTGCCCGGCCCTGCTGGCAGCGACAGTCCCAGCTCTGCTGCTGCCTGGATTAGTTGCTTGTGGCTGAATTCTTGGCAGCACGTTTTAAGAGAGCTGCGCAAAAAGTATCGTGCGTATTCCGTTTGGACAGTGTAATAACGACGTTTGATGCCACAGTCTGTTTCTAACAGGAGCGACGGCGAAGTCCATAAACGCTTCGGCTGCGTCAGAGCTCTCAGACCCCGCCGCAGATTCAGCCGACGATGCCGGAAGCTTCCCGTTCCCCGTGGCGAACGTCAGCCTCCAGAAACACCTCTGGGGTTCTCCGAGAGCYCTGCCTGTTGCTGCTAGAGCAGACATGAGCAATACTCCTCCTGATCCTGGCTGACCTCTACCGCTTGTAGCTTATTCCCCCAGCCCTGCTCTGCAGCAGTTTCCCCTCAGGAGCGTGTAAGGTTGGTGGTAATCACGCGGGCTAATTTTCATTGATTCGGGAACACCTTGTTTTAAAGGAAAGGAGTTTTGCCTTGATGTCTCAGGATTAATGGTCGATCAGTTTAATTAATATATTGGCTTAGCAGTAATCTATACCCTTCCTGTCTGCTTCATGCCCAAATGTATACCAGTAACAAATCAAGCTTTCCTGCCTTTTTTTTTTTAAAAAAAAAAAAAAAAGGCACAAAGATTGTT
>NW_028186116.1:4189-10271 GCF_003343005.1 Rhea americana
GCTAGCTCTTTTTCAGAAATGAGATTCACGAGCTACCTGGATTCTCTTTGCAGTTGGGGAAATAATTACTTTACGCAATATAATTTGCTTAAAACCATGACAGTTTTAACTATAGTTTAAGGCTAAATGACTGTTCAGCAAGACAGCTGGTAAAATTCACCCTGTAATAAGACTGAAGCAATATAAACAAGCCCAGCCCATCTGGGGCTTTGAGCTAATATAGATGTCAAATACTTCTTTCAATACCTCTAAATTTCCCAAACAATCAGACATTTTCCTCCTTTACAAACGTATTTATAACAGGCCCCATCCTTAGTCACCTGAACTCACTGCATAGGTTATCTGCTGGTCTGCCCTGGATCCCCCTAATTAATGATGTTTGCACGTAAATTAATCTCTAGCGGAACATTATCCGATTTGCTGCGGTGCCACAGGCACCCGCCCGGCAGTGTCCGGAAGGGCTCGTGCTGCGGCGCTGTCGGCCAGCTCCAGGCCTGGCTCCCCCGCGGCCCSGGACGCGGCTGCGGCAAATAAGCAGCAGCCTGGAACGGCGGCGAAGGACGGCGCTGCAGCCCTCGGAAGAAAGCACGCCCCAAGATTTTTTTTTTTCTCCGTTCTTCTGAGTTCGTGTAGTGGCTGCGCGGCGCTTAAAGGGGAGGCTTTGTTTGGCTTTGCCTTCCGCTGTGCTCGGCGGCGTTGCGAGCGACTGCTCGGACAAGGCACCTCGAAGGAGAGCGCTGCCTCCCCGGCGCGCGCGGTGGGGCCAGATCCGCGGCAAGGAGGTCACGCCTGGGGAGGAGCCGAGCGCGGGCTCCCGCGCGCTGCTGACCGCGCTCAGGACCTGGCGGGGCTGTGGCTGGTTAAGGCTGACGGTCAAACKGGGTTCAGGCAAAATGGACCGCGAGGGTTTTCAGCACTGCTTACGGTAATTTTAACTAGCAGGAGGTGCAGGGCTGCATCCGCAGTTGATGGATACCAACGAAAAGGCTGCTGTTCACCTCYGTATGCTTTGGATCAGGCCTTTAAAGCGGCCGAATCAGCCAAAAATCAGTGCCAAGCAAGCGGAAATCACACTCGTGGAGGCGCTGAGCGAAATTACTGGAAACTAAAACCATTTCTTTGCAGCCTCCCAGCAGGCTAGCTAATGCCAACCAATTCTAATTTAAACCGCAGCCGGCAGGGAATAGTCTCTGGGGCCCGATGTCCTTCATCCTGCGCAGATAATAGCAGCGATACGATTACAGTTACGGTGATAACGCTCAGAATTYGTTGCGTGATCCTGAGTTGTGGTGATGTATGGTTTGGTAAGCAGCTCGCTGGAGTCCTGAGGACGGAATAATCTCCCCTATTTACCTAATCAAGGCCGCGGGGAGAGTGGGGGGTGCCGGGCCGGGGGGGTCCCCCCGGCGGGACGGGCTCYGGCCCGCAGCCCGGCCACGCTCTCGGGGCGATGCGAACGCCCTCCCCTCCCGTTAAGCCCGCGTTTGGGGCGGATGCCCGACGGCTGCCGAAACGCAGCCGCGGAGCGCCCGCTTCGGGCTCGGGGCCGGGCAGACGCGCACGGCGCTGCCGGCTGTGTTCTCGGCGCTCGGCAGGGAAGAGCTGCCCTGCAGCCCTCCCTCCTAGGAGATCGCGCTCGGATGCCATCCCGCTCTTCTTTTTGCACGGGCCGGTAACAAAAACCCTCCGACCTGGTAGCAGCAAGAGGTGGGGRAAAATTCTCATGTTTCCTGGTGGCTACTAGGCACGATAGCTTACGCAGACCGGCTTGCCACGCTTGGGTTCGTGTTGTAGGTGATACGGGGCGGCTCCCGATCGAGATGGGGGAAGCGGCTGCGAGGTGCGCTGCAGCGGTTTATGTCCCTGGCAGTAGTGAGCAGTGTTACTGAAACCTCTCTGTTAGTTAGCTAGGATCACTGATGCATTTTATTACTGTTTTTATGGTAAACTGAGTAAAAAAAAAAGGGAGGGAGAGTATGTGCTCCCACATTAGAGAGCTAGTGCAATATATATTTATTTTAGAAAGTAATTATATTCACAGCTCATGCAGATCATCATCTGGGAAGCTTGGGTGAGAAGATRCCTGCAGTATTTCCTATCATCAGCAATTTCAAAGCAAACTCCGTTTCATTTAATAACAAGTGGTTTTGTGAGACGTGGAACATCTGAGGCCTGAATTCCTGCAGCTTTAATTTGCAACTCTCTCCAGTGCAGGTGTTTTGGTGTCTTGTAATGCAGGTCAACTCACACCACCGGTTTTGTCCCAGCGAGAGCAGGGAGCTGGGCTGTCCTCTCATCTCTCCATCTGATTTACGTAAGTCCAGCAACAAACTTACTGTCTCCCATTTTGGTAGGTCTTTGCCAGTTTTGGCTGAAGTTGTGCAGAGGTAAAGGTGTGTTGCGGGAGGAAAGGCAGACGTGTAATTACTCTGTTAGCGGAAGTCCGAGTTTTCTAGGAAACCTGGCATCCAGGAAGCTTTCACTTGGCTGTCGGCATTTGTTCGTTCTGCTTGTATCATCTTGCAAGTCTGGTGCAGGGCCGCTTCCTCGGCTGTGTCCGGGAAAGGAAGAACACAAACCATTCGTATGAAAGCGCGCTTCCCTTCTGGGACACTCCTAGATGCATCTTGTCCCGCTCGGTTGGAGACACGACCTCTCGTGAACTCACGTAGCTGCCAGTATTCCTGTTGTCTCTTCGGGGTCAAGCTGAGGTTCTGCYGTCTTACCAAAAAGCTAATTGCTAGGCATGAAGAAAAAGCTCTATCTGATTTATCCTAGTAATGCAGCAAGTACCCAAGGGAAAAAAATACTTCTGCAGCAGCAGAATTCCGCGTACAGAAGTGTGGGATCGGAGCCCATTGCGTTTAGCACTGTGTGGGCAAAGAAAGAGTCAGCCGTTGACTTGAAGAGTTTTTAATCCGATAGAGTAGTTTGGGAGCTAATTGCACGAAAGTGATTTTTTGCGCCGCTCCCGTCAGCAGGGAATCAGCAACGGCAGTGGCACAGCAGGCGGACTTCTCCGCAGAAAGCGGTGCCGAAGGCCCGGCAGCTGCTCCCCACATTGGCCTTCCGCAGTGCATGAGACACAGGAGGGGATTTGCCTGTAAGGTAAAGGGGAGAAAATAGCAGAAAAGCTATTTTCTGCAAAGCTTCAAAAAGCAAAGCAAAGCAAAGCAAACCGATGTATTCATTCACCATCACAAGGCACAACAACAAAACCATTTGAATATTAAAACACGTTTCTCACAGRCAGGGTGCTTTTTCCTCTGCTGCTTCGGCAGGGATGCAGACAGCTGCCTTGCGGTACTGACCGCCTGCGAAGCGTGGTCTTTGCCACTTGAGGATGCTTTGCTGCCCGAGGTGAGCGCAAAGACAGAGCGCTCAGTTTCAGAAATACGCTTGCAACATTTTCCCCGTGATGTTCTACAGCTGCTTTCAGTGGCCGTGCACTGATCTGCCAAGAGATCAAAAGCCTGTGAGCCAAAGTTCCTGCGTAGAAGAGCTGGCTTCTGCGCGCTGCAAGGCTTGTTTACTCACAGCGCAGCAGACAAAACCWACAGAGGTGCAGAAAACATAGTGCAATTAGTGGTTTCTGCAAAGTTTAAGTGGCCATATCTTTTTCTGAACTACTAGCTGCCCTTTGAGAAGGACATTAGCATCTTTCTTGAAATAAAGRAAACAGAAGGATGACTAATAAACTGCAGAACATTAAACCGTTCCTTTTATTTCATAAACTGCGAAGAGGAGAACGTGGAGGAGAGTCTATCGAAGCAGAACCGCGTTTCTGAAGTTTCTCAAGTCAGCGGTGCGATCGGCTCTTTCCGGGCTGCGGGTGCGGAGCGCCTCTTGCAAAGGTCCCCACGGAAAGCGGGCGCTGAGGGGAAGCGCGGACCGCGGCGCGGCGGTTCGCGGCCCCGGAGTCCCGCGGCGCTGCTGCCRGAGCAGCGTGGCGTGTCCTGCGCCAGAACGCCGCCCCGCGAGCCGTGCAGACGCGCTCTGCGTTGGCTCCTTAGCGACTCAGCGGCGCGATCGCTTTGGACGGTCTGGGTCCGTGCGGACGCAGCCTGCGGCCCCCCGATGATACGCTGAAGCTGAGAAATATGCCAGCAATCCAAATTAAATCTCCCTCAGTGTTCAAGTTGCCTCTTCATTACACATGCTTGCTAAAATATTTTCCTCCGTCAGTATTGTAGCCCTCACGTTAGCTCTGAATTTTTCCCAGGAAGACCTGATGGTGTCTAAGCATCTTCCTAAATTACCCTCGAGCGAGGAGTTTGGCCGCGTTCCCTACTGTCTCGCCGAGCTGCTGTTTGATTTTGTGTCTTATGGTCTCTCACTTTTAGACAGAACTGATGATGACTGCAACCCATTCTTTAAATAACTTTCCTTTTTAATGTGGATGTAATTAAAAATCCTCTTTAAAACAGAAGATCTGTGTCAGATTGGTCGTCTGGTTTTATACTTGCAGGGGAGAAAGAAGGCACAAGAAATGTGATATATTTTATAAAAGAAACCAATTTTTCTCAGTGCAGTATTCCAGCTTCTCGTTAGATTTAAAAAATACTTTRAAAAAGGTTTGGAATTGTATTTCAAAATGAAATTTTGACTTGACATTTCTGAGCCTTGTAACTCCGTGCAGAAAAAATGACACCAGCACTTTTCATCTGCCTTTAACACTGGTTTTATACCAATAATTACCACCACCTTGTAATTAGCTGAGCGTTCTGAATCTCTCTCCGCCTGTCAGCGCATAGGATGGGTTGTTCCCATGTAAGTGTGAGTGCTCCTGTGTTCTGCTTTGCCTGAGGTCCCYGAGTTTTCCTTTCTTGCCTCAAATGCGTGTTGCTAGGACCAYAGCAGATGAAACAGCAATCATCAAATTCTTCCCAGGCATCACAATCTGAGCTAGAATTCTTGTTAAACTTATTCAAGAGTATTTTACTATCACGTTTTTAGGGAGGATGGAGTGAAGGAAAAATACATATGAAAATGTGGATTCCTAAACCATACCTTTTTTGTCTGCAGTGCAGGCGATATTTTTCAGCCCGGCTTCGGACACCCTCTGTGTATTTCCTCCCAGGATCCACCTGCATCTACCACTGGCACCAACCCGAGCTTCCAGTTTCAGGCTCCTTATGCCTCACTTATTTGACCCTAAATACACTGCTTCCCACCCTGGGTTAATTCGCAGTGGCTTTTGGAGTCCTTTTGAAGAGGTATAACTGCAAACATCCGAGAGCAGTCCTAGAATGATTTCTCACGGGATTGGGAGGTGGACAGATAACACTTAACCTTGCAGATCAGTTGACTTAGATTGTTCAGGAGGGCATTAACTTAGCTGGATCTGTTTCCAAGGGACTTAGAAATGTATTCCCTCTCATGCAGTCTTGCTTTTAAACCGATCTTCAGAAGATTTTGTTCCCTTAAATGGGAAAACAGAAAAAAACCCACTCTTTTTCACATGTTATTTTTAATTACATATCTGATTAGAGAAAAAAATTGTCACGGAAATTACACCTTTGAATTGTCACAGAAAGAAAACCAAGTGCCAAGTTCATGTTCCTATTGTTATTGCCCTTGCCTTACCGTTTGGATAGCTCTTACGTAGGGAGCATTTTGTTGTGCTAATGCAGCCTGTGAAACGCAAAGTATCTGTGATCAGGATCTGGAGAAGCTCAGAGCRAGAGAAATTCAAAGCAGAGGAGACAAAACCCCTGCCTTCTTTCCACCCAGCCTGCTCCATCACCCAGGAGGAAAAAGCCACTTATTGTGTCCGTATCTGTATTTGGAGGGCCTTTGTCAGCGGAAGAAAAACCTGCCCTAAACGCAGCTCAGGCTGGGTTTCAGTTTTGCTGTTGAACCCGCTGCAGAGAGCAGCCGGCCTGCAGAGAGCCCTTGTTCCCACCGTCCCCTTGCCCGGCTCCTCTTTSGGAAGCTCTGGAAAAGCAAAAGGAAAGGGGCTGCTTTTTAGCATCCGGTAASTAGGTCAGGCCTCTTTGGACGCTGAACTAAATGCGACTCTGCGACTCGCTGAACGCTGCTTCTCGATTCAAGCAGCCGGTGCAGCGAGGGGAGTTGCTGG
>NW_028186116.1:10435-44007 GCF_003343005.1 Rhea americana
TCAGAAATGTCGTTCTGCAAAGAGAGAGGCACTTGTACCAGAAAGCTCAGATGTGCTATAGGGGTTCTGATAGCAATAATTTGTCTGTAGGTCAGGCGTGCACTACGGGAGCCCTTGGTTTTAGCATTTTAGATCCTGTTATTTAGATTTTACCCAGGTCTCCGTAGCTCCCTCCTCAGACCAAACCTCACATTCGGGAAGAACATTTCCAGAGATAGCCTTTGCAGTGTAGACCTCAGATCTTTCCTTTAAGAGTTTAAGAGAKCTGAAAGTTAAACGTGCTGTTAAACTTTACAGCAAGCCAAGGACCTGATAGTAAAGCTTAAAGACAGTCTGACTGTCCACGGAGTCTACGGAGCTCTTCACCCTTGCGTCCGCATTCATGGTCTGAAGACCGAGTGCCAGAAGGCTGGGTGCAAACGGAGCKTGTAGACGCACTTCGAAGTGGCGGGGCTGCCGGAAGCTTTCCCTGGGCRCCTTTCCCAGAGCGACAGGTAGCCACCGGGATGCACGGCTTGTGTGTCCCAGGGCAGGGCTGCCAGGGAATTCTATTCCCTCGCGGTCACCCTTTGCCCTCGAAAGGCAGGCGAGGGTCGAGGCTGCAGCCTTTGCTTGTTTCAGAGCACGCAAGAAGGGGTTACGGAGCCGGGATGCTCAGCGCAGCTAACGCGCGCGTTTGTCTCTCCACTGGGAGCCTCTGCAAAGTTCAGGAGCAGACTCGCCTCTGTTTACATAGAGCTCGCCCGCCATAATGTGCCCAAGCTTCCAGCCCTTGGGAGACTCCCATTCCCGTTAAATAAAAGCCAGTAAAGGTCAATGCTGCACGCCAGGTGATTCGGGTTAGAACTTGCAGGATTTTGACCAAGAAGCAGGAGTTGACTTTAGGTCTCTTGCATTTGAGGCCAGCATCCCAGAGACCAGGCTTTTTCTTTTGTTTTTCCCCTAAGTTTTGTTGAAGCTCGTGAATCAGCTGTATAAAACAGCATAGTTAGGGAAAAAAGTCTACTCAAAAATGTTCTAGCTGACTCCATTTATTGAGTTCCCCGCATTCTCCATTAGCCGATAAAGAGCGTTTTGAGAGTTASTAAATCGGTTTTAGTAGGTACTTGGAGATTATCTGGACGTTGCTTTTCCTTTCAATCTGAATTTATTTCAGGTTTAAGCATCTAATCTGCAGAACATACTGCCACCGCAGTCAGAACATTTATGATATTAAAAAAGAGGGAGCGTTAACTGCTAATGCACATACAGAGGACCTCTGCAACATGCCTCTCACATGCAATTTAGATTAAATCAGCAGATAAGTATGATAACAGGCTGCTTTTTATTGAAGCAGTAAACAAGAAAACTCTGTCCTCGGGAGCTGGCAGCAAAGCCTGTGAGCAGTCAGCACTGACCGGGCAAACATTCACCTGCCACGACCGAAAATTTTAGGCAAGTCAGCAGAAASTCTACATGAGATACAGTGCTATTGCGTGTTGCTTTGCACGGGTCTTCCCGYTCTGGAGAATATTCCTTTGCAGCCAACTTTATTTCTCCGTGGCTTTTCAATTGTTATTGTCAACTGGAACAGCGGGAGAGGCGCCAGCAAGACCTGCGCTGGCCTGGGACTCAGCCGCAGGTTCGGCTGAAGCCCGGGGGCTGTTACCGAAGGTTCAGGATATTTGCTGGCCGGGTAGTGGTCGCAGGTGTACGGCTGAGTACCGCAAGAAGATCTTCTGCTCTCTCTATAAAAATTCAGATGGTGCAGAAACGGAAGAGTCCCGCTGGAAGTAAATCGATGCYTAGGCTATAAAATGTTTTGAGCTTTAGGGTGCAGCCCTCCGGGAAAAGGGGATGTCGTAGCACCCTGCCCAGCGAGGCTCCAGCCTGCGTCGGGAGCCCGGGYGTTACTGCTGCGCACAGGCTGTAAGCAGGGGAGGCAGCTGCTGTCTTTGCGAGGAAATCATCTTCCACCTGCACGGGAAGCTGCTGCCTGTATTTATACCCTGTTCCGCTATTGAGCTGCCCGTGGCGCTCAGTTTGTTCACGGTCGCTGCCGGGCGGGTACCTCTCCCCAGGCTGGGTTCCCGCCTGGCCGCCGCGGTGCGACCCGGGGTGCACGGGTGGCTGCCACCTCATTTGGCAGCACCCTGCATTTCTCCCTGCCTCTCTCCCTCTCTGTAACCTCTCGGGCTGTTTGTTCAGTTCACTTTTCTAAAAATAAAATAAAATAAAACGAAATAAATCCTTCCCCTGCTTTCYTCTCTCTCGCTTCTGCCCCTGTGTCCTCTCTGCCTGATGCCCGGCCCGCAGCTGCTGGAAGTGCCGCCGATCCCGGACCGGCTGGGCGCGTTAGCGTGAGCGCTGATTTCAGCAGGATTTCGGGACAGCGCGCCCAGCCTGTGCGGCGGATTATTCCGCGAGGGGCAAGTGAAGGGGAACACACGAACAACCTCTCCTGAGCAGGGAAACCAGGGAGCACGTTACTGTGGGAGCCAGCGGGCTGCTCTCTGAACGCCCGTTCCTGGCCGGGATTTAGGCAAATCTGAAATACCGAGACACTATACACACAAACCGTGTCCTTCCGTCTGTGACTCACCGCCCAGAGCTGTGTGTGCTCAGCATCGCAAATACCCTATCATCCCTTTCCAACTTGCCTTTAGCACAAGGTCAGTGGACCAGTAACCCTTTTTTGGCATCCCAAAGTGCTCAAGGAGTTTTTTTTCCCTTGTTGGTGCTAACAGTAAATTCTGAAGCTACTTTTGAAAGCAGAGAAAGAGGAACAGAAAGACAGGCAAATGCACAGGGTTCATTTTGCCCACCCTACCTGAGCTCCAGGAACAGGAGCAAGGACCGAAGCTCCTGTAGCTTCCTCAATAAAGTTGCCCTAGTGCATCAAGCAGCCCTGCTGTGCCGCAGGCAGAGCAGCATCATCCAWTGCACAGCGGTCTGGAGAACCCCAGATCCCCCACCTTTCCTGGGTGACCGTAGACAGGCAAATATGGCTGCAAGTGTCCTGCACTGTTAGGTCCAAGCAGTCCTCAGGCAGGCAGCTGCTGTCATAGGTCACCTCCGAAACCCTGGCCTTAGCCCTGACTTCTTCCTCGTCTGGAAAGGGACTAGCAACGCTGCCTTCGTGACTTGCCGGGAAGGAGGGAGCCCGCGTGAGGGCACSGTTTGGGTCAAGCGGGTTTGAGTCCCCGCTCTTCGCGGTCTCTGCCGTGTCCCTTAGCCCCTCGGTGCCTCGGTTCAGCGCGGGTGAAGCAGCGGTGAGTTTGTCCCCGTCGTACAGAAGCGCTGCGCGGACGGCACACGAGGCTGGGAGGCATTCAGATGCTATGGTAACAGGAGCTGCATAAGTATCGTAGATGAATGAAAATTGCTCTATCACTGCCGTTATTTGTTAGTAGATGAGATGTCCTATTTCCTGTGCTCAGGTGTCCCTTGCACTAARTTTTGCCATATATTGCAATTTATAAGAAAAAATTTCATTAGGATTAAAGAATGCGCATAAGAGGCTACATGAATATTGGTAGCAGGTGTCAATGAGCGTGATTAGAAAGGTACTTTCCTCTAAGATTAGGACTAAATTAGAGAGTTTCATTAACCCCAGGGCAGCCCATCTCCGCTCAGCATACTGAGCAGGCCATCAGTGAAAAAATACCAGCTTGTTAAACCCACAATGTAACCAGCTCTACTTATAATGGCTGCAGCGTGAAGTCATCACGCAGCAGGGCGTACGTAGGTAGTTCGATTTAAAGTCGTCACCGGCCGCYCGGGGCGCTTTGCTGCGGACACATGCCGAACCGCCGCGCAAGCCACGAATTAGCCGTGGAGCCGCTGTCTAGTGAGCGGCCTCTGTTTTTACCGCCGGAATAGGGCTCTGCAGCTTGCCGCAGCCTCCTGCTTGCCGCATGCCCCGTCCAGCTGACACGTCAGATTTCCCCATGAGAACTTAAATTTGAATCTCCTGATACGGATGTCTTTACATAGGTCCAATGGATTCAGGGGAAAATGCAAAACCTTACAGGCTTCAATTACAGGATTATTTGACCAGCGAAAGCGTCTCCTCGCCCTGCCAGTGCAGGACTGACATCTCTTGAAGTAGAGAGTCATTGTCCTTTCCAAAGCCTCCCAGTTTGGAAGGAACCCTGGGAGTAAGATGCTCACCTTGACATACCGTAGCAGGTTATTCCACAGCTCTGGTAGTCCCTGCTTTCCACTTGTTCTATCCATCCTTGCCGTATTTTTGCAWATGGTTTGATAAAGGGTTGCAGATACCTCTTTTTCTCCAACTGGTTTTCAACCTCAGGGAAAAATAGGAGAATCTACGGCCAGGATGGAAAGCAAATTAATCACTTAAGACCTAATTTTCGAGGGATTCTCACACGGAAGCCCGTCCCTGGGTAATTGCCACTCGTTATCGGGTGAGTATAGGAAGACAATACAGTTTTAAGAAGCTTAATCAAGAGGCAAAATACTGGTAGCATCYAATAGCTGAACCCTACTTGATCAGAGCTTGAGTGGGGAGAGTGCGGCGCAGTTATTTACCAAGGGTCCTTGAGAAGCTCACTGGGAAGCTAATTAGACAGATTTCCACCAGCAGCTCTCCCAAGACCTGGTCTTTTGTAAACATCTAAAAACTAGCCGAGCAGGTTCAGCAGTTGTGTTTTTGCACTTCCTCGTTTCTTCTCCATGTGGTGGCCGGGGAGGATCCATCTGGACGGAAAAGCCCATCGGAGGAAGCTTCGGGGCTGCGGGCAGGAGTCCCGGGGAGCAGCCTCCGGTCTCGCTCCTGCAGCAGGTCGTCCTGAGCACAGCGCAGCGCCAGGCAGGACTCCGGGCTGCTGCCCTGTGCTAGAGATGAAGGTAGGCATTGCACTCAGAGCAGAAAGGATGCAGGAGCCGTGCCCATGGCTGCTGGAGCTGCTTTTCGTCCTCTCCGACCCCAGGTCTCTAAGTATCCCATCAACTTTTTTGGCTTTTGCACGCCAGAGAGGCTATTTTGGGGCGCCGGGCAAGGGCTGCTGAAGGATTTGCCTTCRGCGTCTCCTGCTGCCTGCGCTCATCATGCCGGTGCCAAACACAGTTGTATCCAACAGCGTCTCTGGTGCTACAACAGAAAACCATTTTCTGTCGAAATCTTGCGGTCTGAATTGAGTTAGCACCAAGACTGCTCCCGCCCCCGCGTGCATCGCCCTCAGAGCACCGCCCGCCGGGAGGGAATCGCGCGGCCGTGCAGTGTCCGGCGCAGCAGACCACGGCTGTGGCCGAACCATTCCTGCTCGTTTGGTCACTGAGGTAACAGGATAGCTCACCTTAAAAACATYCGTGTTTGCGTCCCTACTTCCTGCAAGACAAGCGTAGCAGCGTTATAGCTGCAAAAGGCCTGCGTGCTCCTGCAGCTCCTGCCTCTACCTCCGCGAGCAACTTCTTCTGTTAGCATGATAAACACATGCTGCAGAGGAACAGTGCTAATTATGACCCTGTCACCTTCATCAGCGCCCCACTAATTGTTTTGGCTTTTTTTAATCTCAGTGCTTGGAAATGAAACATGATGTTTGGTTCTGAAAAGGAGTTGGAAAAAAAAGAGAAGAATCACACTTTAAAATAGAAGCATCGGGTAGATCTTTCTGCTGGATTTGACATTCAAATGACAGAAGTTATAACTATTTTTGTGCCATTAAAGCAAGGCATGGGAAGTTTTTAGAGAACTTTCTGGGACTGTCCGTGGCTGCCTAAAGACATGTTTCTATTTTACCAGGCGTTAATAATCAGGAGGAAATGCTAATGTGTGCTGAACTTTGCATGCAGRAAACTTTTGCTGAGCTCGTAGCAGTCACCCCCTTCAGGAACGCTTCCCCGCAAAAGCAGGATGAGAGCGAGCTCGTGCAATGGAAGAAGAGCGGCGAGAAGTTGGTCTCAGCAGCCCTYTCCTCGAGGCTGAAGGAAGAAGCGAGTTCGTGCCGAGCGTCAGGTTTTGGGGTTAGGCCCCGGGGCACCGGGGCTGCCCCGCTGCTGCCGAGCAGCAGCTCTGTCCTCAGAGCCATGCAGGCTAGGAAATCTTCCAGAGAAACCCGCAGGTGGCAAGTTTCCATCCCAAATCCGGGCAGTGAAAGCAGCTCCCGATGTTACAGACGTTCACCGTAAACGGCTGTAGGACTGATTTAACAACTAGAGCAACCGCCTGAACGTTTGATTATATGTCATGACTAATTTGCAAACATAAACATACTTCGGAGGTCCRTTATTATCCCGCAGATTTATTAAGCTCACGCATGTTTTGTTTGTAGAGGACGGCCTTTCTTTGGCGCTGACCCTGGAGCTCTCAGAGACACCCGTAAGGGCCGGCACTTTGTGAGCAGCTCTTCCTTCTTGGCCCCCCTCCGCTTATTCCTTCTTCCTGTGCGGGGGAGCGAGCCCTCCCCGCCGGAGTCCCCCCGGAGCCCGAGCTGCCGCGTTGGGAACGCAGCTGGCGCGTGCCCGAGCCTGCGTTACGGTTACAGGCGCTAGTCCCTACGGAGTTAAGTCCGTGGGCTTTGGCGTGGGACGCTAGGGAAGAAGCTGCCTGAGGTTTCCCCAAGGTGGGAAATGAGAAATCGTTGTGACTATTTCTCTATACCGTGGTGAAGCCCAAAGCTCCCAAGCGCGGGCCACCGCCCGCTTTGCCGGGTGCTCGGTACGAACACGCCGGAAGACACGGTTGCTTTCCCAGCGGTTTCACCGTCTGCAGCCGGGGGAGCTCCGGCAGCGAGGGGCACGAGGGGGTGGCACCCGTGGAAACGTGCTCTTGCGGGTCTGTCGCTCTCAAAGTGCTCGGGAAACGCAGGGCCGAGGCAGGTTGSTTTTAACTGTCGCACGGCATGCAAGCAAAACGGGGATCAGGACGCCGGGAGGCCATCGGGATGCGTGCCTCTGGATCCGAACGAAGAGGATCGGCCTGCGCTTGCTGTAAATTGGCGTGGATTGGAGGCAGAGTCATACATATACATGATTTGCTCTGCCACTGACGCACGGCGATCAAACACAAACTCATTTATCTTTAAAATCCGGACTTTAATTGCAAGCCCACGTCTATCTGTGTGTGTRGGCAGACGGGAGCACGCTTCACCCAGCCGCAATTGGATGCCAGCTTTTGGGGGAGAAGGAACTGCTGAGAGCCGCCTTCCTCCAGCGCTGAAGCTCAGAGCAGGCTCCTCAGGCAAAGATACCTCGAGCTCGGCACTCGGCACTCGGGTTCGCCGGCCTTTGTCGCTCTTTTCACCGCCGCGGCCTCCCTTATCTTGCAGTTTTATATTCAGCTTCGCAACATTTAACTCCGTCATACATGCACTGCCCTTCCTCACCGCATTTTGGAGCACAATCCACCTGCTCTGCGCCCSCTCCACGCACGCACGTGCCGGTGCGAAGCCCCAGCAAACAGCTTGAGCCGGGTGGCGATGCCACGAGGGAGAATCGAGAGACGCTGAGCGCGAGGGAGAGACTGAGCACGACAGGTTCCCCGTAAAGGGGAGAAGCGGAGARGACAGAAACCTGCCACAGCCTGGGAGAAGACCTCGACAAGGACGGATTACTAGGCAAGCGAGGGACGTGGGGCCACGSAGACGGCGCGCGCGTCGGTAGGGCGAGAGGAGGTTCGGTCTGCCGTGAGGGTCAGCCGGCTTTCGGTCTGAGAGCCTCGCGGGGTTAAACAGAAGAATCTTTAAATCTGCGGAGGAGTGAGACGGTAGTCATGCACGTGCCCGATCTCCTATTGCAGCTTTGCAGAAGGAATTTTATYAGCGCAGTTTTATTTTTTTTAGCTTAACAAAATTCCTTTCCTTTTTGATGAAAAATGCAGCAGTGGGGAGAAGAAACAACCCTCCGTGGTTTAATACCAGAAGCAAACCTCAGCAGGGCGTTTTCCAGAGCCTGGGGGCTGTTTCCGTACGGAGCCCGGATGCGCCCTCRGGAAACGAGAGAAAAGGCTTTTTGCTCCATGCTGTTTTTAGCAACGTCGCTCCTCCTCCTCGGCCGGGAGCAGAGCCGTCGAGCGGACGGGGAGACGCCGTGAGTCCCGCTTGCTCCGAGTAACTCCGCTCACCTCGTTTCCGCGGAAGCCAGCGGTGCAATCCCATCCGTACGGAAAACAGCGCCGGCTGAACCCGTTTCTGGTTACGTAACTTCACGGCTTCATCTGGTGGAGGCTCGGTGCGAGAAGCAAACCATCCTCCGGCGGATTTTCTAAGAATAAACCTGTTGTTCCGCCCCAACGAAGTCCCGGTCAGCGCGGGCCCTGAGCCGYGAAGCCACCAAGGGGCACAGGAGATCCATGTCACCCTCGGGTGCTCTCTCAGGGCTGCCTTTCCCAAAGCAGGCGGAATAAAATTTCGCAGCCTGCCCCGGGGCTTCCTCCGGCGTCGCCGAGCCGCGCTCCCCCGCCCTGCAGCTCCTCTCGCCTGCTCTCGCTCTGGGCGAGCCGCGAGGCGGGCGTTCGGTTTTCAGCTCACGCATTCACAGTTGCGAATGCGCTAGAGATTTTGCTGAACTTTGTGCTTACGAAAGGGCTCCACAGTCGTCGATAACATTACAGTGAGTGCCTGAAAATTGACCTGCTAGTCACAGCGTGGCCCACAGCCTGGACCTTCCTCTCCCGCTTACCGTGCGAGGTGCTTGCTGCCGGCTTCTGGCAAATGGATGAGATCCTGCTCGGCACCAGGGGCCAGCCTCAGGGCGAGGGGAAGATGAATTAAAGGCTTAATGTCTTCCATTTCTGTTTGATTAGCTAAGAGGAAGGGGCGCGAGTCCCTGCTTGCGTGCTACCGGAGGCCTCGTGTCGGCCGTGAATCACGGCTCCCAGCCGCCGCGCTCTGGTTGCACGTCAAGTTAATTACGATGTCGTAGTAAATATTCTTGCAAGCAGAGCCCATCAATTACAGCACGCCGCACGCAAGCCGCACGACTCATTTTCCATCGCTCCCCCGAGACAGGACCAAGATGAGAAAACACAGCTCGAACGGAATGGGCACGGGTCACGGGGCCGGGAACGTCTCCGGGAGGAGAGCCAGGAGCCTGCAATGGCTCCGAAGGGTCAGACTCTCTCCGCCCGGCAGCCAGGTGGTACCGACAGACTCGAACTTATCGGSCAGACTCTCTCGGGTACAGCAAACAAATCAAAGTTAGCAAGCAGTCGATAAACCAAAGTGTACTTGCACAAAGTCTTAGAGGAAAGTTAAATAATCCTAAACCTGCGAAGGACCAGCAACCAAACGGAGCTTTTTCCTCGTCCTCRTTCCTGACAGCCTAGTGTCAAGCTTTTCTGGCCGCCTGCGCGCCGTAACACCACGCAGCCCCCGCCCGGGCAGGCTGTCGCTGGTCAAAGTTTCTCGGCGACCTGGCGCTATCCCACAGGGGCTCTGAATTGCTGTTGGCCCTGTTGGTTTCCGCTCGGAGCGTCGGCGAGCCGAGCCGGGYCGCGGACACCCCAGGTGCACGCGCACGGCCGCCGACGGCCGGGGCCCGGCTCGGGGCAGCGGGAGCACCGCGAGCCTTTACGTTTCCGCCTCTCCGTCCCGCTGCAGGCTGGCCGTTCCGTCTGTCAGCAAGCCGACAGCGCTTGCTTCTCGGCTTTCAGCCTCCTTTTCTTAGTTTTAGAGCCTACTACGTCAGCGAAAATTTCTTCTCGGTATTTGCTTAAAGACAGATGGAAAGGCAAGGAGGCGATGCCGTGGGAACCTCCAGCCAGCTTTTCTTTCGTTATTAAACCCTGCGRCTGAATCGATCGGTCACTCGCACGTCGCTAACGTTCGGCAGACTTCCCTCGACGCTGACTCTGCCTCGCGCCCGGGGCCCGCGTCCTCGGCGCGCTCTTTGCTCCAACGGCCGCCTCCACCTTCCGCCCCCGGGCGCGGACTCCCAGGGATTTATCCGAAACTTGTCCGGCCAGCGACTCTGTCTCGTAAAATTTCTGCCCCSGGATCTCCCTCCTGCCTCTTCTTTCGTCCATTCGCTCAATTTCCCGCCAGCAAGCGGGCGCCTCTCGCGGGAAAACCTGTGCAGACCGCAGCCGCGGTCGGACCCCGCGGGGAGGGCAGGAGCGCGCAGCGCCTCCGGCCCCGCGGGGAGGGCAGGCACCGCAGCCGGCCAGCGGCAGCCACGCTGCGAGCTGCCCAAGGCTGTCTTGGAGATTTGGAGCAATGACAGGGAACAAAAAAACTTCGCGCTTTAAAACGTCAAGTAGCGTCTATGCGAAATCCTTCCCAGCCGGGAGCAGTAAAAAGGAGGAACGCCGCGTCCAGGGGCACGGCAGAGCGCGCRCCCGCTGCAGCGTCGCGTCGCCCTGAAAAGGAGCGGGCGACCGCTCCCCTCCTCGGACAGGAGCTCAAGGCCGTGGCGTACCGTGTYGGAGATGCGAAGCAGAACTGAATGTGGCGTCCCCACCACGTGCGCGGCGTAAGAAGAGGCTGGGCGCTGCGCCTTTCTCACGCGGAAAGGAAGCCGCAGGTACCGGGCCGGCGGCGAAAGCGAAGAGGAAGGGCGGCGCAGGCGGAGGAGGCGCGAGCGGCAGCAGCTGAATGCACCGCGCCGCCTCTCCGAGCCACTCCGCTTGGAGGATCGTCTGGAAACGCGGGAGATGGCCTGGTGCTTTTTACAACCGCGACAGGGTGTCCGGCGGGAGGAAAAGGTGCGATCGCAGCGAGGCCTGCCGCTYGGCAGCTGCGCCCGCCGAGCATGCAAGCTAACATGAAAGCTAAACACACTTCCCCCGGGCCCCCCCTTTCCATTACGTTCGGGCTGTCTGCACCGACGACCGAAACGGGCCAATTCTGCCAACGCTCGGTGCAGCATCCCGAGCGCCTGAAGGTCTCTGCAGCCCCGCGGGGACATTTACTAGGTGCAGCAGCTCCTCGCTCAGGGTGCGCAGGAGCWGGCTGGGCTGCGCGCTCGCTCCAGCCCGGGCGTCGGAGGCCGAGGGACGCGGGCGGCTGCGCCTCCCCGGCCGAGCCRCGGCCCGGCAGGCAGCCTGGGGTCCGCACAGAGGCGAGCAGAGCGCTGGCGTCTCGGCGGGTAGGAGGCGGCCCCGGGCGAGCGCTCCTCTCCCGTCGGGGCTCCACGGTCGAACCGGGGCCCGCGCTCGCCCCGCTCCTGCTGCTCCTCCGACTCTCTTTACACGCGTTCTCCCCTCGAAGTTACAGGTTTGCCCTGTCCTTGAGCTGGCTGATGAATTATGCCTATTTTGATYATTATAAGCCAAAGCCTAGACAAGGAGACCATAAAAAATGACACCGCACTGATATCAACCTGTCATTACTCACATTATTGACCGGCCAGTTTGCAGTAGTCTAATAAAGAGGAGAACACTAATTGCTCCAATAACAAACATGCACCAGGTTATAAAGCTATATGAGTTTATTCGGCCACAAAAGTAAGCAAGCGATGCGCTCGCCTGTCTGTAGGGCTGTGTGAWAAGCTAAATCTCCAGGTAAGCAACAGTAGCCTAAAGAGGGGCGGTGGGGTGCAAAATCACCTGGTCCTGGCTCCTCCTGACCCCCGCCCCTCCCTGTGCTCCGCCTCCGACTCGGAGGGAGCAGTCGTTCCCGCCGCGGGAGCCTTCTCCAGGGGCGGAGGAGGACGGCGGCAGAGGCCCGACACCCGCTCCCCGCGGCCGGCGAGGGGGTTTGGTGGCAGCAGGGCTCTGGGAGGCCTCTGGAGAGCCGAGCGATGTCGAACCTTGTTTTGAAGRTGGCACGAAAGCCGCGCCGAGATCGCTCGTTGCCTGTCTGCAGGTTTYGCAATCAGTTGAATACGCTGCAGGTTTGCTCTCACCACCTAGCAATGGATTTAATGCCATTAATTAAATTAATAGTAATTAATGCAATTAACTGAAGCCATTTTAATGCTGAGCATGCAGCGCAACGTTAGCAGATGTCTTCTTGGCAAGAGCTGTTAGCATTTCAGGCTGTAACTCGGCCCGTGTCGGCCGAGCGGCTCGAGGAGCCGCGCTCCGCCGGAGGGAGCGCGCGGTGGGGGGACAGGCGAGCCCCCCCTAAGGCAACGCCAGAAGACGCCCCCCCCCCGAGACCCGTACAGATGCCGTCGGTGTTTCGCGGCGGCCGGCGCTCGCTCCGACCTCTAATCCTGCAGCGAGCCGCCGAGGGGGATTCCCTCCAGGGTTTTCTCTCTTGCGCTTCCAGCTTTACACGGCAGAGCAAATGTGCTGCCTCTGCCTTGCTGCGTGTTGCCAAGCGATAGCAGTTGTGGGGGAAATAAACATATTAAGAAAGAGAGAGACTGGCGAGAGGAGCCCAGAGGAGACGGTAATCTTCATAAAGACAAACCTAATGAGCCGGAAAGCGGCAGAGAAGCGAGATTTTGCCGAGTTCCAGTGAAATCATTTCAAATAAACAAGGGCTCCGCAYGCAAGGGATGAAAGCCCCTCATCGAGAGAGGCGTCCGCATCGTTCCCGCACGCAGCAGGGGCCTCACGGGGACTTCTCCCCCCTTTTTGCTCGGTAGTTTAACCTTTCCCCGAAGCCTCAGTGACTGTGGGCATGGCGGGGGGGGAGCTGGAGCAGGCGCCCGAGAAGCTCGGCAGGCTCCCCGCCCTTCTGCTGCCGCCGCGTCCCCTGCCCGCCCGCTCCTCCGGCCGCTGAACGCYCAGCCCCGGGTCGCAAGCCGATCGGTTGGCCCTCTCTGCGCTTTCCGGCGGTGACAACTTTGGGAAGGTTACTGCTCCTCGAACGCTTAAAATTCTCCGTTTGCAGCGGCATTTACCGCTCACTATTAGCAGCAATTGCAGATTCTAATTACAAAGCTGTTGTTTCTGCTTAATCCAAACCTTGGTAAATATTAATTTGAYGCTTATTCCCCCTGGTACCTGGCAATCCTGTGCTGTTATAATTGCTTATAGTAGKTGTTATTTATACGAGGCAGTGCAAAAATAGCACCTTACTAATCGTGCCCTGATTTATCCATCCTTCCGTGCCTCCCTGCCCTCTCTCGCCAGCACCCGCCACGAAGCCCTCGGCGCAGCGCCCTCAAGAGCATCCCACGAACGCGGAGGAGCGAAGCGGTTCCGAGGAGGGGACCCTGCAGGACGAAGGCGCCAGACCGTGTCCCCGCTCCGCGGCACGGCGTGCCCGGGGCCAGCAGGAGCAAAACGCACGTCCYGGCCTCACCGTCCTTGCGCGGAGCAGCCCCGAGCAGCTCCCTCTCCTTCGCACGGGCGGGAGGGCGCGGCAAATCCCTCCTCCGGCTGCGCGTGAGCCCGGCTGCGCGTGAGACGGCAGCTCAGCACCCCAACGCTTCGTGTCCCGGTCCCGGGACCTGCCCATCGCAGTGCTGGGGTGAGGGAGCCGGGTGGGATCAGAGGGAAGAGGCCAGGAGCCAGAGCCGGACGAGGAGGMGAAGGCCACGGGCACGGCGAAGAAGCTCACGGCCACAGTCACAGGCTGGTGTTTGCTAAACCATCATCTAAACAGTCAGAACTGAACACTGATTTAATACCTGCAGTCACGGTTTGCATGAGAATCTCTCTGCAGATATACTGTGGTTGTCATCTCTTTGTACGCCCTTTCCAAAAAAAGCCCCRCAGCAGAACAGCTCCCAGGTTTTCAAACATAAAGCAGCAATCTATCGGACTCCACAAACCTCAGCAATGAAGAGCGGCAAAGGCGCTGCAGGAAATTTTGTGGCAGGCRCAATTTGTCAGGAATGCCGTTATCAACAAGCAATTGTCTGCTGCGATCAACAGGGCTATTTTACGAATGACACCTAAGAACCCCATAATAACAGGTAAGGGAGTGGTGTCACGTACCTCGTGCAGGCTGCATTTGCATGTGCAAAATGCCCTGATTTGCCCTAAAATAAGAGGGGGGAAAAGTCCGTCTAATGCGATGACGCTCTGAAAATGCGGTCTGGTGTTCTGCCCGCCTTTCAGAAGCGCAAAGATTGTCGTGCTGGACAGTCTTGACCAAACGTGTTTCCTGATGTTGCTCCTGAACGTCAGCATATAAAAGAGAAGGAGTCAGCGTGAGCGCGGTATGTCGCACGCCAGCCAAGTCCTCCCGGCTCTCCGGCTCCACAGCCTGGGCTAACCGCTGTTTCTATAGCGTATCGACCCGGTACCGCTCTTTAATGGTCGCGTCCTTCTCCGGGGACGTTCAGCGGGAGGTGAGGAGCGCTGTGGCCTCTGAAATGTAAGCACSGAGCGCGGGGTGGGGGGAAGAGCCCTCCCAGCGACTGGGCTTTATGATTTATTGCTTTACGGTTTGGCACGCGCCGCGCAGGGCAATTTGCCACAGACCCCCTTCTTGCTCCCCCATCCTCTTCCGGATGAGTTAYGAGCAGACGTTCCCGCCCGGGCAGCGCTAATGCTGCGCGGCGAGGACCGGCACAGTGCGATTYCCGGGGCGCTCGTGGAAGCTGCCGGTCCGTGCCCGACCTGCAGCYGACTAGTCTCCTGTAGCGTCTCTCTGATGCTCCAGCAAGCCACTGAAATGTGTAATCGGTAGCTGACGGTCGTGTATGCTGGCTGCTRTTTTCATTGCTATAGCAATGCAAAGTAATGCCGGGAATGTATGTAGGAATTTTCACTTTTTTTCCCCGGTAAAACCTGTGATTTCTACCTGAGGCTGAGCAGAAGCAGCCCAGACTCACAGAGGCTGGCTCACACCATTTTAGCCTTTTTTTTTTTTTGCGATATTCAGGAGATGCCTCTGGTGCCTAGCCCCGCTGCCGGCAGCGGAGGGGAGTCTGCACGTACCGCACCCCCGGGCCGCCGGCCGCCCCGCCGGCACGATGCCGCGTGCGCAGAAACGCGCGCGCCACGCCGAAGCTGCGGGGGAAGCGGGTCGCCGGCGGCGAGCGGCCGAGAAAAGCCAGCGYGACGGTCGCAAGCCTCAGCTTCCTTTGCATAAATTATTATACAGTCTTTGTTGTGTGATTCTATGTTAGGGTATTTCTTACCCTGGGAAGAAAAGACCTCATTTCCAGCGCTGTTTAAATTGTGAATATATAACTGTGCGAGCCTAATAATATTCTTCTCACAAAGCCTTTTTTGTTTACATGTTTGCTGCTTTTTTGTATTCGTTCGTTTCACTGTCGATTTAACCTTAATGTTATTAAAGTTGCTCCGATTTGCTCTACTTAAATCCAAATTCTCCAGTTACCGTGCTTTTGGCAAGAAGTGCCAAGCCAGCTGCTTTCTCTTACTTTTTACCATCCCTAGCGCCTCGCTTGATTGGCACCGCTGACGTCGCCAGCAGGAGGGCAGCTGGGGGTGCTGAGGGCACTCAGCGGGGGGCAGGATACGGGCCCGGGGCCCATGTGGCCGTGGGGCAGGGCGGATAAAAGGCTGGAGGGAAGAGCTTCTCCCTCAKTCGGGAGCAGGCTGAGCCCAGGACGGAGGTAGCAGGCGAGCGTGGCGGCCGGGACGGGGCCCGCGCCGGCGGGCTGGAGGCCGGGGAAGCTGGGAGGATGCCGGCCAGGCAGCGCCTCGGCTCTGGCGTGGACAGAACGTATTGCCCCCGGACCGTTTTCAGTGGGGTTATTTTAATGCTAGCGAGGACCTTGAAASCTTCGCTTTCGCGTGAGGAGGAGGGAACGCCCGTGTCCGAGAGCCCTTGCTTCGGTCCTCAGACGTCTGCCCGGATCGGAGGGAATTTTTCTGGAAGTGTGTCGCTCCTGCGTGGGGGTGGTCTCCTCCAGACGGACCACCGAGGAAACGGGGGCCTCTGGTCCCCGCGTTAGCGCCCGGGCGCCGTGTCGGAAGCAGAGAGGCGGCTAAAAGGAAGTCTCGGACGTCTTACTGCCGGACAAATGCCTCCGTGTCCGAAGGCAATCTGACTTTGCAGAAATATGTAGTCATATGCTCCAGTGCCTGGCCTTATGGAAACGTGTCCTTCAAGGAGTGAAAATAATAGCGTTCCTGTAATGCCATCTGCTTCGCCTTTCCCCGGGGTGCTCGGGACAGTAACCGGTTCCGGTCTGTGGGARACATGACAAGTGTCAAAACTGTCTTTCGTTGCTTCCCTTCAGCTCACAGAGTGACAAATGTCGCTAGAGTGAGAAGCGGAGACGCAGATCCGTTTACGAGCGAACGCAGCCCTCGGTCGCTCCGCTCGAGCATCGCCGAGGTCGGAAGCTGAAGCGAGCCCCGACCCGGGAGCGCCCGCGTTGGCGGCACTGCTCGGCCTCGGGCGTTTTTTTGCAAGCGCARAATGTTTCTTTACAGTTGTGGGGATTTGAGGACYGATAGGAAAAATAATCCTCAGTGARTTAACAGCAATTTGTATCAGTGTCCWGTCTGGGGAGTCTTATTAGCAAGCTGCTYTTCAAAGTGAAGTCGCTCCCAAGGGAATTAAGCAAGCTGGYAGTGCTGTGGCACAGCCGTCCCGAAAGTCGCTCCTTCCCGCGCACAGCTGCYGTCCGTCGCGGCGCAAGCGTCGGCGGTGCCGTGCAAGTAGCCGGGCCGGGCCACGCTCTCCGGAGCCGCTGCGCGGCATTCGCGGCGGGYCGGGAAGCTCCCGCCCCGGTGCCCGACGGCGGCTCGTGGCTCTTTGCCCCGGTTCGTTAGCCTTTCCCTAGGCTCYGCCGGTGCGGCGTAGCGCTCGACGGTGTCTTAGGGACACGGCCCAAAGGACGGTTGTTTCTGGCTTGGAAGAGGCTCGGGCTGGAGGACGCGCTTCCCAAGACCGGCCTCCCGAGCAGGCTCTGCAGCAGCGCGACGGCGAAGGAGAGCGCTTTCCAGGATCCCGCGGTGCTTTGTCCGGAAGCTTTCGATCTCGCTCCGGGGCTACGGAAATCGCATCCTCCCGTGGAAAACACGAACGTCCGCAGGAGCGGCGTTTCACGGTGCAGCCCTGCCCTGCTGCCAGGCGCGTGTCCGGTCCTAGGTTGTTTATCCTGTCCTGCCCTCTAACGGGAAAGTGCCGGCAAGCCGCGGCCGAGGGAGGGGGCGCGTGGGAACAAAGGGCGAGCGCCGCGTCCCGCACGGCCGTGCTCGCCGAGCGGCGCGGCGGCGGCGAGCCGGAGCGGCGTGCGCCTGCGAGGGCAGGTGCCCAGCGAGCGGCGGCCGGCTGGCCGGCCGAGCAGGGGCCGCGCTTCCCCGGCAGCTCGGCCGTGCGCGAGGGGGGACCGGTGCCTGCGGAGCGAGGCTGCCCCGAACCGTGTGCTGGGGCTGCCATGCAAAGCAGCAGCCTCCTCTGCGGCAACGCCGCACGCAGGCCAGCGGGGAAGAGCTGGCTGCTGGGTCGGACGTTTCTTTCTTGCCGTCTCCAAGTCTTTTCCCCTAGCACAGTTTCGGTGGAGTGTTCAGAAGGGAGCAAGGGAGCAGCAGGGCGCACGTGCACACGCGGCATCTCACGGATGCTCCGGGCAGAAGCTGGCGCTGGGTGCAGCCCTCCGCCGGCCCTCCCGTCGGAGTCGGGGCAAGGGGCGGAGGAGACGTGTCCTTCGGCAAGGCTGTCCAGGGCCTGCTGGGAGCGGGTTTGCCGTGTCCCGACAGCAGCGATCCTTCGGTCAGCAGGTACTTGCCGGGGAMGTGCCGCAGCGCTCCCTCCTCCCCCTCCTCTAGGACTGCTGTTCCTAACCGACAACTTTCCCAGCAGGTCTGCTGAAGCCACCGAGGGTAACGCGTGCACCGGCTGGACCCCCCGTCTCCTCCCCACCTCCGCTGCCCTGCTCCACGCACGCGCTCTGCCGGTTCCACCTTTGGGCCGAGCAGCTCAAGAACCTCTTTGCAGAGGAGGTATTTGCTGATGAGCTGTTCAACACTTGTAATCTAGTTACAAATACGGCTCTAGCTTTGGTCCATTTGCAAAGCGTTGTTATCAAACGCTGCCTAGTGAAACAAACCCGTGGTAAGGAGCCACGCTGCAACTAGGAAAGAAATAATCGGCCGTCATCCGAGAGCCTAAACGGCGATCGATGCCGCAGCGGCACCCGACCTCTGCTGAGGGCGTGCTGCGGCGTGGACCGAGGCTTGGCGCTACGGTAATGGGATAAGACGTCTGTGAAGGTGAATGGCGAAAGGTAGAGCGTTTGGAGGCGAGCGATTAGGTGCCCTCCCCAAATTACCTATTTCAGCCCCGGAGCAATTTGTCGGGCTAGCGGTTTCCAGCTGACAGGCCGGCGTTTCGTCCTTTCCCGGAAGGAAGCGTGGCCGATCCCGGGAGGCTCTCGCCGTTCCCGCCGCCCGGGTGCTTCGTGGGGGACGCGCCGCAGCCGGGCCTCCGGCACGTGTCGGGGATGGAAAGGGGTTGTCGCCCGTGTCCGAGTTCTGCCGCGGGTACTGTACCCGCAAACCTGCTGCTGCCTGAGATCAAACCGAAGGCAGACTGTAAAACGGCAGAAGGCTTTGAGTGGCTGAGACCAAAAACTGTGGGCAAGGGCCTTAAAATTGCAGTAAACGAAGCCGGGCGATGCTGTTTCACCTTTCCCCCTTAGCTGGGCTACAGAAAGTAATTCCCTGTCTCCTGAAGACTTAAACTCACTGTGACTACTGCTGCAGGATTATGAGATGCTTTTGGTATTGTCGTTTGAAATAGGGTCGGTCCTAGCAAAAACCTGGATTCTGTGCTGCGTGTGGAGGTTTTTCTACCTTCCCCCCCCCCCATGGTGTTACTGAATGCTTTGCTCAAGGGGCCGTCCTGTTTGGGGCTCCTATGACATTYGGGCCTCCTAAATTTCTGTACGGGACTTTCTTATGAAGCAGACCACCTTTGTCACGTGTGCCCAGAAGCTCTGGGGCCGAGCAGCGTTTCGAGCCTGGTCCCGAGCGCTCCCGGAAGGTGTTGTCGAGCGTGAAAGCGCCGACGTGCTCTCAGGAGTCCCGCCTTTGGTACCTGCAAACAGTCTCCGCTGTGGCCGTAGTCTCGGGGAGAGAGACCCGGGGCCGAGCTCGGCAGCGCACGTGGCCGAATCCCGGGCGGAGGCTCTCGCGAACGGCCGGTGTGCAAAGGGCTCCCGTTCTGCTCCCTAACTGTTTGCCAGATGCCTGTAGGTTAGTGGATAGCGTCWGCTTTTAACAGAGGCAAAATGCTTTGCTGGTAATGTTTGGCCTCTGGGTACAGTGCCGCGGTAGCGGGACGTGTGGGAGCGTCTGCAGGCCCGGGCACAGGTTCTCCCGGCGGGGCACACGCCTCCTGGGACAAGGTAGGGTCCAAAGAATAAATGCAGCTGGCTCTGGAAACATGGTGTGGAGCGGGAGGCCTAAACAGCTCCATCTACTTCACTTATTAGAAGGAAGGTGAGGGAGCGAGCGTATTCCTTATGTCCGTGTTTACAGGGAGGGCATCCTGCCTGCTACCAGGTTTTTAATCTAGCAGGGAAAGGCAGAATGAGCAGAAACGGCTCGATGGAAAAGTCAGACAAATTCCAATTAAAAGGAAGTGCAGACTTTAAATGTGATGGTGTTTAACTGCTGGAACAAACTACCCAGGGAATTAACGCTCCTCCTTCYGAAATCTTCAGATCCAGGCCGCGTGTTGTTCCGGAAGACGTGCCGGAGCCGAGCGCGGGCTGCTCAGCTCTGCGCGGGAGCAGCCGCGCCGGACCTCTGCGCGGTCCGGGGAGCCGGACCGGAGGATTGCGTCTAGCGTTGGAAGCGTGCCGCATAGCGAACGCCTCGCCGCAGCTGCGTGTGCAGTGCGGGCGGGTGCAGGGGAGCGGGCCATGCGAGGGAGCCCCTGGCCCCTGGTCCCACCGGGATGGGAAATCCGTCTAACAAGCAGAAAGCAGCAGTAGCGACTGGCGCGGGGAAACTGTCTGTGCCAGGGGTGTCTCTGGGTGGACGAAGGTCTTTGTAGCCTTTGAGGCTTTGATGCGGTGAGGACAGTCTCTTCTGAAGAGGTCTTTTTTCTTCTGGAAAGCAACTGAGTCTCTTGTTTCAGGAGAGTAAGTCGGGATAACATCTCATYTAACCGTTACGGTAGCAGTTCCTCAGCGATGCCGCAAAACCCCTTTCCTCTTCTCTCCCGGTTGGCACGCGCCGTTCAGTWAATCCGGTAGCGCCGGAGCCGCCGAGCACCGAACAAAGCGGGAGCGGGAGCTCGCCGCTCCCGCTGCCGTAGGAGTTGTTTCTTTAAGTTGCTTTGAACAATGACCTTTTTGCTCGGGACGAACCGAATGTGGAAAGCGGAGAGGTGAGCCTCGCCCTCCGGAGAATCGGCGTGGAAAAATCCACGTACCGGGGGAGGCGAGACTCCGAAAGAGTGCAATTAGTACTCGCGTAATTGCGCTGTGAATTAATCTGGTCCAAAAGGAGGATTTTCAAAGCAAATTTAACATATGGCGCTGGAGTCCAGGGATATAATTTATCAGACCGCTGCAYGTCCGTGGATTGCGAAGGGCATTTCTTCTGCCGCTGAAGTAGAAGCAGAGAAAATAGAGCCGGGGTAAATGAACGGTAAATGTTCCCTCACCTCCCCAAACAATTGAGCTTCGGGAGGAAATTGAGCTATTTGCAAATTCCAGTCAAACTCAGCAGATAATTTTGGCTGGAGAAAAGATCGTGTTTTCAGTGACTAATTGTAATGTTTGCAGGAAGCGAGGGACTCTCAGCAGGCAAGAATAGAAGCGCGGCGGGCCGTGAAAAGTTACACGAAGTAAAATGCTCCCAGGAGGGAGGGAGGCTGTTAGACTTGAAACCTCATTGGAATAACGGGTCATTCGTGTTCTGGGGAATGAATTCAGCCTGGAAAGGAGCGTGGGTGGGTGGGACAGGGGGACGGTCTCGCAGAAGCCTGGCACGTCTCGTTCAGCCTGGGGAAACGAAGGCTGAGGAGAAATTGATGCAGAGTAAATGTACTTGGGAGGAATAGACGGGGAGGGAGAGTAACTCGAGGGAGGARAGCAAAACTCCCTGAAGGGGAAAAGTTTGCTCGAGACAAGTAAACACCGCTTTAAAATGTGAGAAGGAAACTGGCACGTCTTGAAGCACCCGAGCCGCAAGGCTCTGGAGCGGCTTGCTAACGGGAGTCTTAGGAGCAAGAAGTGTAACAATTTTAAGACGGCTTTTGATGAACTTACTAAGAGGATAACAGGATGCCTAGCAGAGACAAGGCTGGACTGCACTSGAGCCTGCAGAGAAGGTGCTTTTCGGTTAAAGGTTGTGAAACGGCCATCTTGTGCTGTCCAGGGTATTAGCAAGGTGCTTTCGGAATRTTTTTCTTTCTCTGATACCTATTTTTTCAGTCGCTAAGCCAGTCATGTCTGCAGGCCGTTACAAGGCTCAGCTCCCGTCAGTCAGCGCAGAGGAAGCGCGCGGCGTCCCGTGCCGGCGAGCACCCGGAGGGAAGGGCGTTCCCAGCCTCCTCAAATCGGGCGGCAAAGGGCAAAATGTGAAGATTACCTGCGTTTTTCCTGGTGTGTTTACCTGTGTTTTTGCCGCGGCCCCGGGTCCTGCCGTGCTCGGTGCTGTGTCGGTCCCGTGAGAGTCGCTTTGTAACTCCCGCGGAAGCACGAGAACACGGGGGCCGAAGGTTTTGATCCATCGAACGCCGAGTGCGTCCAGAGGCTTGCCGAGCGCTCTCCGCYGGCTCAAAGGACGGTGAGCGGGAATGCCGGCGGCGTCACGGTCTCAGCAGAGCTGAAAATGGTGCCGTACCGGTTAACTGCTCCCCGGTTTGTTTGCTGCAGGGGTTGAAAGTCTACCTGCGTTTCTCCAAGGGGAGGCCCACCTCCTGGCCAACCCCCCCCCCCGAGCTCAGGGCACGGAGATGGAGCGAAGAGGGACTGGGGAAGCATGGCGTTGGGCTCTGCGGCTCGGGGCCAGCTGCTTTGCCTCCACGTGACAGCATGTTCCGTCCTTTGGAGCGCGGTTTTGCCGACTAGAAGGCAATCTGTTTGTTGGCCACTCTTCCTGCATGTGGGTAACCTCTGCATAAGGAAATGCGCGTACAAGTATGAGCTCAAGAAATGAGGCAGGTGATCTGGKTAGCAGGTCACCGCTGGACCCGTCTCCTCTTCCTAGCTCCCCTTGAGCGGTGTCCGCGTACGAGCGACGGGCCAAAGACTCGGGGTGAGAGATGTATTGAGCGCCCCCTCCCAAAAAGCAGAGCTGGAAGTGTTGCAGGCAGGTCAAGGGCAGGTCTTCAAAGCCCGGAGTGATGGAGAGAGGGTGGATCTGCCTTCCCCAAGCAYGTATCTCCAGGGTGGTGGGGTCTGAGTGGTATTAAAAGCTTTAGCGGTGCGTGCGCACGTCTCGGGTGGATGTCCGTGCTCTCTGGTCCTGCAGCTGGCCCAGTAATAACTGAAGAGGCAGAGTCACTGAGMTGCTTGCTCCTTTTGCCTCAGGTCCCTCGTGGCTTCTGATTTTGAGAGGTTTCTAGAAATCCCTGCCTTCTCTAAGAGTGGCTGAAGAATGCAGAGTTGGTGTGGGATTTTCTGGCACGGGCTCAGCTCCCCCACGGCACGCAGCCCGGGCGAGCCCCGGCGGCCCTTTAGACGCGTCGCCTTGGCTAGTGCCGGGCTGCTCGCGGGGAGCAAGCGGGTGTCGGAGTTCAGGGTGGGCCTCGGGCTCTGTGCTGGCCCGGGCGGCACCTGCAACGCACCCGTGCGTGTCCCAGGGYGGCTCTGCCGCCGGTGCCGGCCGCYGTCCGGGGAGCTGCRTGCAAACCCGGCCCCGAGGCTGCAGCTCACTGCCGGGCACGTGGCTGTAAGTGCGGGGGAGATSCCGTTGAACCGTCCGACAGTGTCTTTTCCTTCCCTGGAATTTAGGTGTTTTCAGCAATGTGTCAGGAGAAAGCGTCAGACCGCAAAGCGACGAGATGGACCGTGTTCGGAAACGGAAAAGAGTGAGCGTGGTAATAATTGCTCCTAGCAATCACTCTCCTTTGCCTCATCTCTGAGAAATCTCTCAGGGTGCCTTCGCACCTGAGTATGATAAAGCTAGTGGAAGCATTTCATGTCTGACATCTCGAAATTCTGTGTTTATTAGGTGATTGAGGAGACTCTGGGGTCTGCGCCCCTGCTGCCCGTCACCCCTCTGGAGAAGCACAGAGGAGCGAGGAGCGAGGCGCGACAGGCGCTGCGCGTCGCCTGCGAGGAGGGCGGTCGGGGACCGGTAAGTTGGGAGCATCTCCCTCGATGAGGGCTTTTAGGAAGGGAGAATGCACCGTTCAATAGTAGCATCAGGAGTTTGCCCTCACTTCTCAGAGTGTCTGGCGGGCCTGAGAYGCATTTTTCTTTGCTCCTGTACCTTTGGTGCTGGATAAGGGAAGTCAGTTTGCTGAGCTGGCACTGGCTCGTTGCATTTCCTCGCTTTGCTCCCGGAAGTCTCGGCCTTTGCTCGGGCAGCTCCGGGGGCACGGTTTCTGCCCCTGCCCCAGACCTAGGCAAGGTGCTACGATCTTTGCGGAGAATTGCCTCTAAATTGGTTCCCCAGTTGCTTTATATGGTGCCAGCTGCTCTTTAAATGAATGGTTGTATCAGGTTCTCAGGGTAGTTCCTCTCTTCAATTTTGTTTCCTGAGAAACTCATTTTCCTGAAGTTGYCTTCACTCTGCTCTGTAATCCTTAYGCAGCAAATTGCCTCGGGAAAGAGGCTGGAATGAGGCAGAGGCYGCTCTCTGCTTTGCGTGAGCCTCTGTGCTGCAGCAGGAGGGGTTGGAAAAAGCATCAGGAAAGCGGATGCCCTTACTGCAGTGACAGAAGTGAAGGGGCTGGGGGATGGGGGCAAAAGCATTTAAAAAGGAAAGAAGCGCGGGCGCCCTGTGCCGCCGTGACGGTCGGCAGCGGGGGAGCGAGGTCGAAGCGGGGCGCTGCCCGGGCTGCCGACGTCGCTGCCTCTTCCCCAGGGTGATTCCTCTCCCTCTTTTAGGGGGTGAAGCTGCCAGTGCTGCGTGTCCTGCACCAAAGCTGAACCTTACCCACCCGGTAGCAGTGCGTGGGAGCAAGCCGGGGAAGCGGTGAGTACCTGCGCGTTCATGGATGTTGATGATGCACAGGCTGCTCCCGCCCCGGCGACCGTGCAGGGCTGGCAGCGCGCCTGTTCCCGAGCGGGGGCCTCCTGGCCGGGCTGCCGGAGGGGAGGGAAGAGCAGGGGGAAGCTGGCGCGTGTGCGAGGCCTCAGGGCCGTGGAGAGCCGCACGGTCGGGCGTCGGGCCGGGTGCGTCGGCCCGGAGAGGGCGCCGGGAGGCGGCGGCTCTGGCGGAGACGCGCCGCTCCTGGCCTCGGGCGCTCGGGGGCACGCGAACCGTAACGCCGCTGTAATGATGTATTGCGCGCAGGGCTTTTTTCACCGGCTTTGTGATGATGACCTCAGTGGTGGGGAATATGAAATAAATTGCTGGAATGAGCAGTAGAGTGACAGCATGTCAAATCTAGACTAGCAACTTTTTACTCCTTGGAAATATCTCAGTAGGACTGGACATTTATATGAAAGATGGAGAGATGTGTGGTTCCATTAGTTTATATCCTGTGTGCACTTGCCCTGTCTAGCTTCCTTTCCGTCTCYGCATCCCGCCGCCCGAGGCGAAGAGGAGCCTTTCTGGACGGTTTCCCGTCCGGAGGGTTGGAATAGGGGCCTCTCTCGGAGAGCAGGCGCCGGCCGAGACGGACGAGCGGTCAGATCCGGTYGGGCGGGTCCTACCTGTTACGGCGACGTGCGGGCTACGTTTTGCAAGTCGCAGATTGAACTCTGCCCTGACCGTGATGGTACGTGTAGGGCAGAGCCATCCTGCCCTTTCCCGGAGGGCTAACGGCAGAAAGAGCGTGGCGGATCTTGGCTCTGGGCCGTTATGCGCTTGAGGTTGGGTCGCACCTCTGCGTGCCCGGCGTTGGCTGTGTGGCCCCCCCCCCAGGTCTTCTGGGGGTGGTTACTATGGATTTTGTTGACTGTGGCATCAATGCTGGGAAAACATGTGCCAAATGTCCAGGCCCATTAGTTGTTATGAGACTTGGCAGACAGCTACCAGGGGTAGACAGATTTTCAGCTGTACTTTTTGGGCATTTCTCTCATTACAGGCTAACAGAAGCTGCCTTATCTCACTGAGAAGCATGTTTGCTAGACAGGAGACCAAATGCAGAAGAGAGGAGCTGAGGTGAAGAGGGAAGCGGTCCTACGGACGGGGCCGGAGGCGGGGGGCAGGAGGAGGTCCCGAGGCGGYGGCYGGGGCTTCTCCGGAGCCGGCGGCCRCACCGCCTCGCTCCCCGCCTCCGGAGAGGCTCGGGGAGTGCAGCCCCGCTGAGGGCAGAGTTTGGTGGTGTTGGGTGTGAGTGTGGGGCTGATAGCAAATCGGGGATTTTGTCATCTCTCTTGCAAAGAAGAGCTGGGAGTGTGTGGAGAGCGGAGCAGGCATGGGGTTGAGGAGGCTGTTCTCCTCCCTGTTGCGTCTGGCAACGCTCCCAGCTGTCCTTGCAGCCTTTTCCCTGCCTCTCCCGAGGACTGCTAACCCTCTATGTCTGAGCAGCAGGAATGTTTTAACTGGTGAGCAGGTGGGGGTAATGCTCCTGCCCTTAGCAGTGTTTGTAGCAGCTCCCACTTTTCTTTCAGGCAGTTCTCTGCATCGTTTCTTCCTCTGCAGGGTCCTTGCTGTGCAGGCAGAGCCTGTCCCCTCTGAGGAGACTGGCGACGGGGCAGCTGAAAGCTGGGGTGCAGCCGGTTTGTGCGCAGCGAGGCGGTTTGGGTTCCTGGCCGGTGGCCGGCGAAGCCTCTGGGGAGGCCCCTGAGTTTCCTCTGCTTGCTGTCAAATCAGAAAGAAAGAAATGGCGAAAGTTGGCGGTAGGTAAAAGCGCCCTAAGGAATGCTCCCTATGGCGATGTCTGGCACTGGGTGGGAAAGGGCGATGGTGGGGCTGTGCCGGTGTGGGGGCCCTGTGATGGGTGCGCCCGGATGCTGGGTTTTGCCCCGTTCCTCGGGCGCTCTGCGGGAGCGCAGCCTGCTGCTGCCGCTCGCCCTCCCGCAGCTGCCGGCCCGGTGCCCCGGCCCTCCCTGCTTCCCTCGCTTCTTGGCCGCGGCGCTGCCGCCCGTCTGCGTGCCGGTTATCCGCCCTGGTTTCCTCTGCCTGGGGCCGGTCCCCGTGGAGCTGGACGAGGGCGAGCTGCGCAGGAAGCCTGCCGTTGCCCGCTCCTCGTGCGCAGCCCGGCTGCCCCTGGCCCCGGCTGCTGCGTGGCTCCGTGCCTCAGCAGCTGCCGGATTGGGGAGGGAGCGCGCCTTCATCCCGGGGCAAGTGAGTCCTGCCTGGCTTGATGCTGACCTGGCTGCTTTTCACTAGGTCTTCTCTTTCTCAGCTCCTCTGGGGTGAGCGTGCTCTGCTGGCGGAGATGTTCGGGCCTCTGGGGTTTTGCCTTGGATTGTTGGCAATTTCACACTGCAGCGCCTCAGGTATAAGTAAGTGGTAAGCACTGGATTTAGGTCTGAGCCCAGAGTGGCGGCTCACATGTTGCCTCTCTGAAGGCGAGCTCATCTGGCGGCTGGCAAGCGTTGGACTGCTCTGCCTGGATGCGGTCTGAGCCTTTGAATGCAGCAAATGCAGCTGGGAGCTCCTGGGGCTCGTTAAAGCTGAAATCCCGTTCTGCCTCTGCGGGGGCTGTCCAGCTGTGACAGTGTGGGTGGGAGAGCTCGGAGACTGTGGGGAAGACTGTACAGGTGGAGGACATGCACTATCAGGCTGTTACTGCTGCCTCGGAGACAGGCCAAGCGTGGAGGGCAGAGCCGGGAGCGCCTCTGCTTTTTGGAGCGCAGAGGTCTACGAAGCAGGCTTGCTCTGAGTCGTGGTGGAGCTGGGGAAGAATAGAGCTGAAATCAGCTTTGTTTCAGCTCTGAGATGGACACAGCCAGAGCCACCTGATGACTGTAACTGGGGGTCATAGAGCATGCTGCGAGGCAGACGGGAGAGCTTTCCTCCTCCCCTGCGCTGCTCCGGGTGCTGCAGCCACTGTCTTGGCTGAGCGTGCTGCACAGCAGAGCTTGGCTTTGCAGTGTGGGGCGAGGGGACCTAGCTTCTGTGTTGGAGCAGATGGAGAAGGAGAACTTGGCTCTGTGTTTTAGCCTGTGCTCTGGTTGTTCCAAGTTCTTTCCAGAAAAGATTAGGCCTGCTCACCAGGGTGTAAAGCAGCTCTCCCTTCTTGAAACAGCTTTTGCCACTTGCCTCGAGGAGATGTTAAAAGCTCCATGGCCCATATTCCCTGGGGGGAAAGGGTGCCGGGCAGAGAACGGTTCTTGGCTCCTTCAGGCCGAGCGAGAGGTCTCCGYGCATGCCYGCACAGAGCACGTGGYGGCAGCGATGCCTGAGGACCTGGCYGTGCAGAGCCCGAGCGGTGCCGTGCCGGGTGTCCCCGTCTCGTGCGCTGCTCGGCAGGCCCCTGGCACCCGTGGGACCTGCGGCGCAGGGCGCTGGGCTGGCAGCGGGTGCTGCCCTGGGCAGCGCTGGGTGCCGGGCTTGCTGGGGATATGAGCCCCAGCTCCAACGGCCAGCAGCCCTCATGTGGTGGGTCTGGGGAGGAATGTGTTGGGTAGGGTGCTGAGAAGGCAGTTTCAGGTGCTGAGAAACCACTCCTGTTGCTAATCCTGACTGAATCAGCTGCTGGCGAGTTTTTGCTTTTTACTGCTGCAATCTGAAGTGTGTCGTTTGACAAGGTAGGCCAGATCTTTGTGTTGATGTACGGGGCAGTGATGTGATCAGCTCTGACAGTGTTAGGCGAGAGGAGCTAACGCCCGGTGTGGCGCTTTGCAGCGGTGCTCTGCTTGCTGCTCTCAAGAGGGAGGGCAGCAGGCTTTGCCCTCACTTCACTGGCTCCTTCCTGCCAACGATGATGTGCGGTGCTGGGTAAGCCGAGGTGGTGCTGTGGTGGCTGTGTAACCCACAGGGGCCTTTTGGTGCTGCTGGCAGTGTTGGTAAAGAGTATGTCCATCCATTCTGCTGACATTATGTTTCCTTCCTGTGTTTGTAGCTTTTTGGCTGTGTTTTCAGAGCAGTACTGGTTCTTTATGCACATGTAATTGCTTTTAGGATGGGAGAGTGTGTTAGAAATTAGCACCTTAGTCACTAATTTCCTCCTGCAAGCAAGCAGAATTGATATTTCTATCAAATGGTCAGTGAGTTTTAAGAGGGGGCAGGCGAGAGCAGCGCGGAGCAGCGCAGCAGTGCCGATGTGCTGCCGTGCCCGTGCCTTGCTTTGTGTGTCGGCAGCCCGGTGGTTTCTGCAGCTTGCCCGCGGCACCCTGCGCCTTGCCCTGCAGAAGYGGGCACCCTCTGCGTCCTGCCCGGGCTGTTCCTTGTGGGGAGAGCCTGTGTGTTTGCCGTGGAGCCTGTGGCCTTGCATGCCTGCCAAGCTGTGCTGTGGCTGGAGGGTGCAAAGCTGATAGGGATCAGCTGGAGCTGATCCAGCTCTAGCTGACTGGAGCTGGAGGGCAGCTCGGACAGGTGCTTTGCAGYGTCTCGGCCCCATTTCTGCACTCCTGAGTGCTCGCCCGGCATCTCTGCTGGTGCTTCCTATCCGCCAGCACCACCTGCAGTTGCCAGCGGATGGGAGATGACGCCAGCACTGGCTGCTACAAGAGGTGAGCAGGGGCTGGAGGCAGGGAGCGGTGGGACGGTCCCGGGGTGTGGGGTCTACTGGGCGGCAGGGCGGTGCAGGCAGCCGAGGAGCAGCAGCCCTGCGCGGGGGGCTCCCAGCCAGGAGGGATGTCTTCAGTGCAGTGCTGGTGGCTCTGTGCAGAGTGTGTGTGTGCAGCTGGCATGTGTGGGGAAACCTGAACTGTGTGCATGAGGCCTGCGTGCCTGTCGCCTGCCCGCCGGGACCTGCTCCCTGGTGCCCGGTGCTGGGTCTCTGGCTGGGGTGGCACCTGGCCTGGCCACGGTGAGCTCCTGCTGCGGCCCCTGTGTCTGCCTCCCCYGTAGGGTGTGTGGGTGTGAGGGCTGGGCTGTGTGCGGGAGAACTTGCCCCTGCTGTGCAAAGCACCTCTGATTTTTCTGCCTCCCCAGTGCAGGTCGCTGAGATGCTGAAAGAGGCGCTCGTCCCCCTGATTGATCGGCTCCAGGAGGTGCAGCAGCTTGGGCATGTCTGTGGGCGAGCTCACYGCCAGGATGCTGTGTGCTGGCTACCCGCACGGGCAGATTGGTGCCTGCCAGGTAACGGCTGCCAGGGCCGGGGATGGCTGGGTGTGCGCAGCGGGCACGGGCCGTGCCGGGGCAGGGTGCAGGCCTGCCGTGCTGGTGTGAGGGGCACTGCGGGGGGCCTGAGCTGGGAGCGACTGCAGGGAGAGCAAGGAGCTGTGGGCCTGAGGCATGTGTAGCAGAGTAGTAAGGGAAATTAGGAGGTGAGGCTATGTGAGCTGAGCTAGCAAGAAGTTTGGGGGTCCATACCTAGCTCTCTGCTGTAAACAGTTGGGCAGCAAAATGTATCCTCAGCATCCTTGGGAGGGGAGGAAGCATGAGCACTAGCAGCTTTGCAGTGCAGGGCTCCTTTTGGGAAGGAAGGTGGAAGCAGTGCATGGCTATGTTGTGGTGTCACAGGCAGGAAAGGCAACTGGAATGGAGCCGGGCTGCTGCTGGAGCAGTGCTGGGCCTTGCTCTGCCTTGCAGGGCGACAGCGGGGGCCCCCTTGTTTGCCAGGATGGATCTGCGTGGTGCTTAGTAGGCATTGCGAGCTGGGGTCAGGGCTGTGGGGAGCCTGACCGCCCAGGGGGTCAGACCGACGTGGCCCAGCTGCTGCCCTGGATTTATCASGGCACTGAGGTAATCTGGAGCAGGCGGGTGAAGGTGTGTGCGGCCTGCAGAAGGCTGCAAAGCACAGCGAAGTGTGCCCCGGGTGCATCAGCACCCCTTCTCGGTGTAGGGTCTGGCAGAAAGCAGAGTCATTTTATTGAGTCAGGTCTGTGCAACTTCTGTAGGACTAGGGAGAGACAAGGAGCAGGAGAGAGCTGGGGTCATGCAGACCCACAGTTCCTCGGCAGGGCCTAGTGACTGCCTTTCAGTACCTGGCTCTGGGATTAAGGCTCCTGCTTCTGGTGGTATAATTCAGAGCACAGCTTTAGGCAGGAAAAAGAACAGGTAGTAGTCAGCAGGGGTTTGAAGCAGCCTGTTGGTTTCACTCTATTTGTYGATGTAAGAGATGCTCCTGTGACCTAAAGTAGCATGTGGCTGTGGGGCAGCTGCAGCTCTGAGCTCCTCCATTGCATTTGAGGCTTGGTATATTTGTAAGAAACAGTAAAAATGTCTGGACTGTCATGGCCCTGCACCTGCCCTTGGGGGTGGGATTTGCCCTTAGTACTCTAAATGAATAAATGAATAAGTGTCCGACACTGGAACAACCTCCCACCCCTCAAGATATTATTTATTCATTTATTCTCCTCTTGTTTTTCCCTGAGCAGAACTAAGATCTACTAGAAGCAAAGGAAGGAGAKGATACCTCCAGGAGCAGACCTTCACAAAGTATGCCTGGACTGTTTGTCACTTACTTACAAATGCATCAGCACCTCCAACAAAGGCCTCACATGATATGGGGACGTAGTACCGACAGACCCCGGCCTGTGCAGTAAGTAATACAACCTGCTCATTTAAGGGTCAAATTGAGGAAGAAGTGCTTATTAGGGAAGATAGGGGTGATGGAGCTAATGCCTGACCATACATGCTGCTCTCCTGCTTTCTGTGTGTGCTGGGTGCTAATAACTGTTGGAAAGAGGAGGGGAAGTGTTTGTAAGAAACAGCACTCAGGCACAGGTCAGGAATACTGAGACTTCCTTTGAAGTAGCAGGCAGCATTTTAAGCACCATGGCCAAAAGTAGTAACGCTGTGGGAGAAATGTTGCTTGTAAAAGTTTCTCAGACAATGGTACCTACCACTTATTAGTTTTAAGTTTTAAAAGGTAATGCTACCCAATTTTTGCTGTTTAAAGGAAAAATTCATTAAAACCCTTTGACCAATTTTTTGGCTTTCCTACTTTCACCGCTCTCCTAAGCAAGTTTGGCCAAGAGTTGTGCGAGGGTGTAAGCTGTTCTTTGTTGCTTATATTTCCTGTGATCCCTTCCCATTTTCTAGATAGCTAGGCAGGTGCCAAACTGATTTTAAGCACCGGTATACATTCAGCCTTCCTTTTAGACACCATATAAGGAAACAGGCAAAGCACCTGAGGAGCAAGAGGAGTACAGGAGAAATCCCTTGGAAGGAAGTGAGCAGAATTTGTTTGGTGCTCCAGCGAGCAACGCTCTGTAGAATCTACAAAGTACACAGAGATAAGTAGTAAGACTAGGCAGACCCCTCTCCTATAGCCCAGTGTATGTCCTGATTTTGAAAATGTGTAAGTGACCGCTTACAGGAGAATGTTCCCATAGATGATGAGCACACACAGAGATAAGAGTAGCACCTGGAAGGAAGTAGGTTACAGAAGTTAAAGCAAGTGCAAATACTGTGAGTGGTCACTTACAAGGCAAGTGCTACTCTTTAGTAAAAAAGCGAGCAGKTTTCCCCCCATTTACTCAGCGAGAAAGCGGTCACTTWGGRKSYGYCCTKCWKWMWGMAGGRCRSMYCCWATCAGGGAGGCGCTAAGGGGYGGCAGGCCCGCTCTCACCCCCYGCACCTGTGCTTGTTACAGGYGGACCGCAAGGGTCTCCCCTCCCCAGCCCCCTCTGCACCTGTGGGGCCAGCTGTCATCCAGGTGCTAGGAATGGGCAGCACACATATCAAAGGAAGGAAGGAAGGAAGGACTAGCCCTTGGAGGGGACAGCCAGCTATCGTCTGGTTTAATAAAAGCACTAGGTAGCCCATGGACTACACCAGATGGCTGAACTTTCTTAAACCTAAAGTTTAAGTTTAAGTATTAGCTCAAGTTTAAGTATTAGCTCAAGTTTAAGTATTAGCTCAAGTTTAAGAAAGTTAAAAAGTTAAAGAAAGTTTAAGTTGATGACAACTTCCTTCTAGGTGAATCCTTCCAGGAAAGGGAATCAGTGAGTTCTTACTTAAGGAAGTTGTCAGCAACTGTACTTACACTTCCTACTCTTTCATGGAAGGAATCACTTTGAAGTTGATGACAACTTCATATAATACATCCTACCACTTTTTTCCTAATGGAAGAAAGTGGAAGGAGGTTGTCATCAACTTCCTAATGGAAGTTGTCAGCAACTTCATAATATAATACTTCCTTCTACTTTCTTCCATTAGGTAGGTAAGTACTTCTTGACTAGGTGTGTGGGTAAAGTACTTGAATGTGATGGTACTTACCTCACTTACSTCACCTAGGTAGCACTTCCCTTTAGCATTTTAAGGAGATTTACTAAGACTCTTAAAATCAGTAGGTAAGCAAAGTTTTAGAAAGGARGTAAGAAGGAAAAAATCTCCTTACTTTTGGCTCAAGTCCTAGCTCTTCCTTCAAAGTTAAGCACTTCCTTCTTAAGTGAATCCTTCCAGGAAAGGGAATAATGTTTGCAAAAAGCAAGTGTTTAAAGTTGATGACAACTTCCTTCTTGGCTCAAGGTTAACCTAAACTATTATTTTACTTTCCTTTTACATAGAACATGGGAAATCAAAGAAGTGCTTTGTTTACATGCTTTATTAAGCATGTAAGTGAGCCAATCCTTCCCTACAAAGTTTACATGCTTTATTCTACCTTCCTACACTTCCTTCAACTTTAAGAACTCACTGATACTTTTAGAAAAAAGTTACCTAAAATTCTAAGTTATAGAAAGCAAAGGAAGTTGATACTGAATCCCTTTCCTGGAAGGATTCACTTCCTAAACTTACCTAATGCTTTACTCAACCTTAGCAAAATAAGCTAAGTACAAGTGTCTGTAGGGAAGGACTGATGGGAGACACGTAAACAGAAAGACCTTAGAACTTAAAGTTGTTTATTAAACAACAACTGTACTTACAAACTTCTCACTCCCCACAAAACAGTAAGGAAAGGTAGGAATAAAGTGTTTTAGGGTTTTACCTGCCTAAATAATTTCCAAGCAAGTAAACCCTAACCTTTTACCTAAAGTACCTTTTTGTCTCACATCAGGGTTACGTAAAGTGCTTTACGCTTACTTTGCTTGTAAGCTTTTTGCTAAGTTCTTTCAATAGGTAGCAAATCCTARGAAAATGTAAAACTTGTACTTAGGGAAGGACTGATGTAAAGAAGGTACTGTAAAGCAGGTAAAGAAAGTAAAGCAGGTTAGGTAAAAATGAAGTACTCAGAAGGTGTAAGTAACATAAAAGAAAGTTAGGGTAGGTAAGTTAAGTCACCTAAAAATTAATTTCTAAGCAAGGTCATTAGTAAGGAGCCACTGAAACAAGAGAAAGAGGTACACTACAGTTTCACTGGATAATAGTTTTAGGAGGAAACCAACTTGCTAAAGCAAGTTTTACTTTCTTTCTTTAAGTTCTAAGTAAGTAAGTACTTTTTAAAGTACTTGCCTACTTTAATCCTAGTGAGTTTTAGGAGGAAGTGAAGGAAGTTAAGTACCTTACTACATGCCTTAAAAGTACAATTAAAATTCAGGAGTTTTACTTGCTAACTTTACCTAAAACAGAAAGCAGAGACATTGCTTTGAGGCTTACTAAAAAAAAACTGTAAGTGACTCACAGGAAAAGGTACTTACTTGCTAACAGGTTTTCCTTTAGGTATACTTTTGCTTGTACTGTCTTATTTAAAACCCTAGGAAGTGCTAAAGACCTTAAAGCAAGTGAAACT
>NW_028186116.1:45786-56272 GCF_003343005.1 Rhea americana
CGGGGACAACCTCCTTTTGGCAGACCCATATGACGGGATGAGAAGCGACAGAGCTCGAGGCGCAGGAAGCTCTGCCCAACTGCAGGGGGGAAGGATTTCTTCTTCCCCTGGAGAACAACAAGCCCCAGACCAAGTTGCCCAGAGAGGCAGTGGAGGCTCCTTCTCCAGAGATGGTCGAGGCCCGTGTGGATGCAACCCCCTGTGCCATGCTCCAGGTGACCCTGCTGAGCAGGGAGGTTGGACTCACAGAATCACCAGTGTTGGAAGGGACCTCTGGAGATCATTAATTAATTCTATGCTCTACTCCATAGACTGTAGGTGTCAGAGCTACCACAGTCTCAACGGAGAGAAAAGGAAGGGGGTGAACTCACTGCCAGAGCTGGCAAAGCAAGATAAAAAAAAAATTTGATCTTTCTCAGTACATTTTTGAAAATAAAAGGCTCTATTTCAAGTGAAGGTATGGAAGTAAAGAGTAATTTTCTGTGTTTAACTGTTTACTGGATTACATACAAGTGAAAAAATGGTTTGCAGACCAGCAACATGCTTCTGCCCTCCCTGTCCCCATCCTCCCTTTATTTTCCACTCTTGTTCTTTCCTACATGTGTGCTCAGATTTCCSCTGAGGGGCAGACCTCAACTGTTGACACTTAAGACTGTGAGAGCTTCTGCTGTTCTTCTAGAGCAGCTGTAGAGGTTTATTATGCAATTTGCAAGGATTGCTGAGGTAAGATACAGTGGGCAGCCAGGCCCCCAATTAACACTGCATAGATCAGAGTCCCCTGGGAGAGGTAAGAMCCCCTCCAGAAAACCCCTAATCGAGCCATCCTGAGATGACAGCGTGCAGCACCACATCTCTTCCATGACTGCCCCCATGACAGCAGTGTCAGCTCCTGCAAAGAGATGGTGGATAGAAGATTTACCTGAATTTCCCTATGCTGGGCTAAGAGGAAGGTCAGAGCAAGCAGCATAGAATTCAGCAGCCATCAACAGCATCTCTTCACGAGGCATGYATGCCCACCAGCTCATGAAAACCAGCTTGGGCCTGGACTGGAGAGCCCTGGAGACCGTGGCCAGAGATGGCCATGTGAATGGAGCTAGGGCTCAAAAATGTAAACGGAGCACAGCCAGTTAGTGCCTACGTGCTACCCACCTTCAATGTCCCCAGGCCAAACCCACAAAACCTTWTTTTTTTTTCCTTCCAGTCAGGGCTCCAGGAAGCACTTTTGTACTGGTATATCACAGGATCAAAGGGTCATACAGCTCACCGTCAGGCATCCAAACAATACATGAGAACCTCAGCTCCCTCTCGCTTTATCAGAAAACACAACACATAGGAGTTAACAAACTTATTTAATTTTGGCCAGTGCCGCTGCTCTCCTTTCTGTGTTCTGGAACAAGGCTCGAATAAGGCTCTTCACTTCAGCTGGGGAGAATTCAGCTGCAAGAGGTCCTTTCCCATCCGCCCATCTAAACATCAGGAAAAAAAACATCATTATTTCACCAAAGTGCACAACAACTCCCTACTAGGTGACCTGTACAGCAAGTGCTCAGAGGGGCTATTTTAAGACTGCAGTAAATGCAGTGGTTCAACTTCTATATGCTTTTACAAACCAGTTCACTAAAGACACTGACTAGTTAGACCTGTCTAACTCCGGAAACAAAGCAGATAGATACAGTTAGCAGCGTATTACCTCCACACAMCAAATTGTGTCCCACAGGCAACCTGAGTCCAGCAACAAAACACGAGGTGCTTTCCTTTTCCTGTTTGAAATTAGGACTACAGCCTGGAGTTTTTAACAAAGGGAAAGTTGCTCTGCCCACAAAGTTCTCACTCATCTCCCAAACCAACCAAAAAAAAAAAAACCCACAAAACAAAAACTTCCCTACTCTACCTCTGTCTGGGCCTGTGCCTTTCTTTTTGTCTCCAACACCATTCCACCAGCAACATAGTGGCCTAAAATGAAAGGCACAGGCCATGGAGGAAGTGGGGAAGGAACAGCTTTTCTGCTCTGTGACCAGCCTGAGGAGGACRTGATTCCTCACCATTCAGATGGCAGGTATGAAAGGGAGTACAAAACACACACCAAAAGAGAAAGGTCAGAGGAGCCACTGATACCCAATTCTCAACCTGCTCTGCATCCCTTCCTTAAAGGTCTTGCCTCCACAAGAACAGGGTCCCCTGACTGCAGCACCCTGCTGCTGTCAGAGCGCTTCCCAGCTCTCCGTTACTGAAATAAAGGAGCACCAGGTGCAGTGAAAGTTAAGACACCTACTGATCTACTATCTCCTGGAGGTTAGCTTGCAGGATGATCATCAGCTCCTTGAATGTCATCCATTTCTGCACATAGACCGGAACCTCTTCTTGAAATTTCTTATTTTTGTCCTCTTCAGGTAACGGAGTGAAAACTTGGGGCCCTTCTTCAACCATGGTCCTGCAAAGCGAGTATAACCTATCTGCATCCTCAGCAGAGATATCCTGGAATTGAACACACATTACCACAGGAACAGTTAGATAACTTTCAGGAGTACAGGGCAGGAAGCAAAAGGAAAACCAGCAGCTATGCAAACACKAAAAGCAGTACATGGACCACGCTTGCTGAAAGCAGCCATTCAGGAAATAACGTTCTCATGTCAACATAACTTCATGATTGTTCTGAGGGGACTGAGGCAAACCTGTGCCTTTGCACAGGATTATCTCAAACAGCAAGCATTTCCTGGTAAGACAGAGTTGTTATGATGAAGTTCAGAAAATTTTAAGAAAACTGCTCTGATTACGCCAGGCCAATAATGAAGCCACAGTTATTGGCAGGCACAATCCAAGTAGGTATCCTGCAAACTAGCCACTACAGGGGAGAGCCATTACCGGCTTACTTCATAGCAGGGAGGCTCTCTGTACCTGTTGTACTCACTTATACTCAACACCTACCAACATGTCTTACTGAAAACTTCGTCTTGACAAACCTCTCTGTTTAAATCACAGTGGCGGTTTCCACTTTCTCTGTTTGATTCCCAGTTCTGGGTGTAAGCAATTGCCAGGTTATGCTCAGACAGACACTATAATGATGTAACCAAAATACCTTTTCTAGGTAGGAAACTTTATAGGGTTATCAGCATCTGACAGGTAGTTAATAATCCTTCTAGTGCATAAAGCAGGTTCTAGTGTCATAGCAAAAATTATTTGTTAAGCCTCAGCTGTTATCTGTTCTGATGCAGTTGCAATCTGTGCATCTCTTAGCTCTCATTAAAATCAGAGATAAAAGTGCTGAGCAGTGCACTAMAGCAGTGTGTGCTTCCAAGGGTCASAGCAGACGTTCTYCATCATACATCTGAAATAGTYGCAGAGTAGCAGAGGTTACCTCACCTTAAATTCTCATAAGACAGCAGAAAGCATAATGACATTCACAAAGCCTRCACAGGAATCTGAGCCCTGGGGCCCTTCAGTCTCAGGACACCAGCTACCTTGCTTACCCTGAGAAAGAAGAGACCAATCCACAGAGTTTTTTCCATATAGTAGGAGTGGCATACCTAAATCCAACTTGAGCTGCACGCACAGCCACTTCCCCACCCGGCCCCCTGATTATACAGTTACAGTATCACTGTAAGAGTATATATGGTCTCAGGCAGATGSAAGTTATGGGTACCCTGGAAACTGCTCACACACAGAAACCCAGTTACCAGCTCTGTAGCAGATGATACCAGTTCCCCTGAAATCTGATTTCGATACAAACTTCCAGAGGCCCCGAATCCTTGTTGTTACCCACATTTGGTACATCCATCTCACGCAGTTACCTCTAGGGCAGCAATCCTAGTGACAATCTCTGCGAGGGCTGTGTTCAGCAAAGTCCCCATAGCCTTGCAGTATACATTCACAGGAAGGACATCTTGCCAGACTTTTCCCAGTCTTTTCAGCTGATGCAGTACCTGGAAGATAATGCATAGATAGCATGTAGCTGTARATCAGGCAGACTATATACCAGATATACTACATAGCAGGGTGACTACCAATGAACAGAACCCAGCTTCAAAAGAGAGGTAAGGCAGTCAATTATCAAGCTATCACATGCAGAGCAGACATTCCTGGAGGAAAAAAAGAGCAGTACATTCAGTTGGCATTACAGTGCAAAGTGCATGACCTTTTCAGACATGTGATATATCTTTTCCTAAAAGACATCAAATACAGTCATTTGGGAACAAATCTTCCAAGGTTGTTTCCAATGTAAGAAACTTTTTTTTTTTCTTCCCACCTTGGAGCAAGAACAATTGACCCCAGCACGCTTCAATTTCAGAAAAGAAAACATAGCCCGGGGAGAGACAATCTATGCTGGCAAGGACAGCTGTTTTCAAATTCCACTCTGCCAAAACACCACACAGTTCCCAGCACTGAGACTGCATACCGTACCTACTCACGCACAACTGCTACAGACAACAGCGTGCTTGCCTTCAATTCGCTCAGCTTACCTGTCTTATTGCTTTGTTTGCCGCACAGTAATTCTCCTCATCATCCATATTGGAAAAATTCCTGGCGCTTGACAGCCTCTCCAGTATTTCCCCCTTCTGCRCTCGCATCTGGGCCAGAAAACACTCCATTCCTTCAGGAGCAAACAAGAGCAGAAGGAAGCTACAAACCTGCTACAATGCTTTGTTTTCAAAGCAGTTTCTAGTCTCCAGTCAGTCTCAAACAGACAATTTAGCCAGGCCTGCTCTGTCAGTGACAGATTCAATTAATTTCTKGCAGAGCTTGGACTGCCACAACACTTATGAGAAAGAGCCAAGTAGCAAGGGTAATCRTGGATGAGAGGCTCCTGGTAGGCTGATACAAGTACATCTCAGATTGCATTTCCAYAGAGTGACCTAAAGAAAGCATCAAAGGACAGAACAGCAAACCTCAAAACATCCAGTGAGCACCGCAACATCTCACCGAATAAGAAACTGTTCTGGAAACCACACGCTGGACAAAGAGAGCCAGGCTAAAAGAAGGAGTCAAGCCCTACAGACCATCTGGCTAGACTCATAAAACTCTGTCAAAGCACATTACACACAAAGTATGAAAATTCTTAAATAACACTCCACTGCTCTAGCCACTAGCCCCACTTACTTATACTTTAAACCAGYCATCAACAAATGCCAGAACAAACTACCACTGCACACGCCAAAATACTTCCACATTGTAAAGGTAGAATTACCAAGTCTCCTAAACCCGGGTACCATATCTACAAAGGTCGCCGTTCCATCACACAGGATGCTCGTCAGGCGGTACCGGAACTGGTGTCCCAGGGTGAGCAAGTGGTGCGCAATGTACAYGCAGTTGTTGTGATGAATGGCTGCAAGCTGGGGCAGTTTTTGAAGGTTCTCTCTGTCCCAGGAACAAGGAGGAGAAAAGAAGGTACTTTTTTAGACCTGGCTCTGTTAAAGATTTTCCACACCCACCTCTGAGAAACACAGGCTCTGTCTCTGACAAACGTTGCAGGTATCTAACTGCAAGCAATGCTTTGATAAAGATATTAGTCAGCATAAAAGCATTCAACTTCCTGTCAGATGCACAGAAAACCTTAGACACAGAAATGGCATTTCATGGCTAGAAAACCAGTACCTCGGCAWTCCAAGTGCATGCTGCACCACACCATTTCTACCGGGCTTCCAAGCAGGAAGGTACTTTGTTACAGCATGTTGATGAGGGGGGAAAGCAAAAAAAAATTAAATAAATAAATAAAAAGGATAAATAAAAAGGGAAGTCTTTTCAAAAATAACACCACTGTTCTCAGACTCAATCCTGTACTTTTAGGTCTTTTAAAGACTGCCTGTTCCTTTACAGAGAAAAGATCAGGAGCATCACCAAACATCCGATTCAGACCCAGGGTCGAAGTTTGGTGCCTGGATTCAAACACAACTGTAGTAAGAGCTACTTACAAACTATTTACAGCCACATAACCGTTCAGAATATCTTACAGGCTACCCCTTGTCCATGTCAAGGTGTGAATCCGTTCTAGTAACCCAGTGGAAGGGCATCATAAAGTTGAGCTGCAAGACTCCATTAGGTTCTGGGGACAAAACTTTAGCTCCTGTTGCTTGAGCTGCATGTACACAAGGGTCATAGAACCAACGTGCCTCCTGTTACAGATGTATTAAAACCAATCATCTCCTGGCTCATAAGACTGCAATCTCAGAAACTGCAGAAACTCTCAGGCAAATACTCCGTAGGTAATATTTAACAACAGGTTARGAGCACTAGCTTTTTTCCCCACTGGAGGAAGGCTCTTAGTAATCTGGCTTTGGCAGACAGAGAGTGAGTGACACACRCTAGCATTGTTCTCTCTGCAAAGCAGGCCCAGGTAATACACGCAGACACACACACTTACTTGTGGTATGTTGGCACTACATCRTAAAACAGCTGGAATATATTCCTCACAGAGTAGAAGAGCTGTATACAGCTACAACACAAATAAAAGGCTCACATCAGTTTGTTAGTAAAAAACAACATATGTATTCTTGACTGTTGAGTGAGAAGAATGCAACAGAAAACAAAACTAACTACTGCAGATTAAAGACAGTTTTTCAAAAAAGGCTAAATAACTCTCCTTGAACCTTCTGAGAATCCTACCTTTGAGGTAAAACAAAAAAAAAAAAAAAAACAGGAGACACAAAGATGACAACTGCTGCTGCCGCCTCTTAATTTTCAGTCAAAAACCCACTTCAACTACAAGCTTCGGCACCTTCCTGACCTCCCCTTTTCTCACTTTGATTTGCACCTAAACAATACTCCACAGGGATAAATCGCAAATAACCATCCCTTTCTCACTGACAAATCAGAGAGCACAGAAACCGATGAAAGTGCCTGCACTGTTTGTTTTCAGTTTTTCCTCAAAAGCTTCTCCCAAACAACCAACCAGGTTTTGTTAGTGGTGAGGCACATTTTCCTTACAGACATGAAGAARGAATTGTCAGGATAAGTTACAGCAATATCAACAAAAGCAGCATTCCAGAAAACTAACAAAGGCTGCTTGCAAAAGCTGCAAWAGCCTTGTCCCACAGAGGCCAAGCACCTGGCAAGGTCTGCGCTCTGAAGTTCAGTGGGGCTGAGGAGCTTCAGACCTCATGTCAGAGGGAGACACATGAAACCCCACAGACAAAGGGGATATTGTCCCTTCTTCCAATAGGTGTGTGCAACACTCAGCCCTCTCTGCCACWACACACTGAAAGGCCCTCAGTAACTAGGAAACTCTCTCCCTCTGCAGATTTGCCACCTCCACTTTACGAAACAGAGCAAAGCCTTGTGTACGTGCTTCCACGGAATGCCTGAGCGATTTCGCCAAAGAGCCCTGACAGATGCAGACCTGGAGTTCTTTGCTTTTACTCTGCACGTACGCAAAGAGCAAATAAGTCATCTAATAATGGGCTCCAGCACTTAGAAGAGGAGAGTGTGTTTTTTTTTTTCTCCAAACCAAATGTTAACCTTCTCTAAACAAGCAACATGTAACACAGGGTAAAAATCCTAATGTGATTGGAGCAGCAACATTTCTCCCACCTAGGAAACTGGAGCCAGGAACTGCCTTGGGCACACCACAGAGTTACCCCACTTTCACAGCTACACTASTTAAAATACAATAAAAACCTACCTGCACGCTCCCTGATAACACAGGCCCAAAAGGCTGCTTAGGCAGAGCACTGCAGGGAGCTTCCTTCACAGCTGTTCCTGGTGTACCACTCTGCTGCACATACCCAGGAACTCAGCATCCAGCCAAAACACACACCTCTTAACGATCCATTCTAATTTTTGGACAMCATTTTCTGCTCTTCTGAATTTATTTTACCATWCTAACACCTGCTTAGGGCTGTCAAMGKCRGCAAGTATCTCGCACCCAWGAGCTRGGCTGGTGTTACAGAATTCTTACCACTGATCTGTGCTGGCTGTAGCCTCCAGAAGCGTCTGATAAGCCAGCTCCATTAGTTTCTCGACTGATGAACTGACGCGGCACGTGGGTAGAGAAAACGTGTACTGGCTCAGTTTAGTTTCATTCTCCAAATTCACCATCTCATTATGTGGACGTTTTGACATTCTCTGTGTTTTTACATTATCTCCTGCCCCAGGATCAGGAAGTCTCGGTAGGGCTACAGAGGAATCAGGTGTGATCTACAGGGGAACACGAGAGAGGCATCACATAATTTAGAGCCCACAGAAAGGAGACTGCACAAGACAACGAAACACSCGCTGACAGAGATTTGAGACACTAGATAGGCTGCAAGGCTGCAGAGGTCTCCGCTAGAGCCCACCTGCTTTATGGATGATTCAGCAGTCCATGAACCACAGACTACACAGTGTTTCATACCTAAAAGCCAACTCTGTTATGTGACATCTATTTTTTCTTCTGCTTTTGACGATAGTCAAACAAGCCTATAATACTCAAACCTCAAAATTTTTAAGAAACACCATGATAGCAGATTAATCCACTTAGGCATCATTAAAAAAAAACCACACTTTTGTTTGCCAAAAATCCCAAATACCCAGAAGAAATCAGTCCCACATTAAAAAAAAAAAAATCACCTATTTTAGGCAATCCTTCTTTGGCTAAGCTATTTTTCCACATTAAAAAAAAAAAAAAGGAGTATATTGTAACATTACGCACCTTTACAGTATTGTGTATTTCTGAGGTCATCAGCTTTCTGGCTGCCACAACAACATCCTGGCACTTCTTGTTAGCAAAGTGGGAATTGACATTACGGGCGTATTTCAGTAGGTCSGTTGTGTCTCCTTTCAAAAACTGCATATTCTTCAATGCTTTTTCAAACTCCTCTGTGGATCTAATCACCTGAGAAAGGCAGACACAGGTGCTACGTTAACACTTGTGCACGCCAACTCACAGTTTTCTAAAAATCCAMCACCAAAAATAAAGTAGGGCATAAACTCTTCCACTCAGCTGAAAGCAAAGTAGGAAACTAAGTTTCAAGGGACCCTAACCATCTACCAGTTCTTCACCAATGCTTTGGAAATAGCTGGCTCAGTTTGAGGGCCAGAAAACACARTAGTACTTGCTTTGCACTGCAAGTYTGTTCCYCCTGACTTTGCGGGCAACCTGATTCCTAAATCAAAGGAGTTATCTAGTCAGATTTCACTGCGCGGGCCTACTTGCAGCAAAGGGACMGGAGCGTTTGTACTATCACTGCTTGTGATAGTACACAGCCCCCTCTTCAGGCAAAGTTGTCTGGCCACACCTCWCTAGCAGCAGTAGGTTCCATTTCTTTCACTTAGATTTTTAAAAATCTACRTTGCCTACACAAAAGCCCCCGTGACCATTAAAAGCAAATACAAATACAAGGTCTAACACCACAGTAAATTTTCCGAGAGCCAGCCAGGCTGGCTATTTCACATGACTCCAGGTCAGCAATACAGAGGAGAGACACCTTCTGCTGAAGCTGCCCATCTGGAATTTCTGCCACGTGCATCTGAAAGATTTGGAGCCCTACCTCTACATATTGCTCTAGCTTGCTGCTATTGGTTGGAATTGAATTCACCAGACAGTTCTGAATGAGGCAGTCAGATAACTCTTCCCATATCATCTCGCCCAGCAGCTCTGACAGCGTAACCTTGCTTTCCTTTCGGTCTTCCACACGCTCCTCAAAAGAAACATCTGCATTCGAGAAAATTAATGGATTTTAATACACCTTTCTCCTGGACAGGGCCCTCCATCGGTTCATTCAATCCCTCCTGTCAGAGCGGCATTGCTCAGCTGTTCCACAACCACTATTAACAGAGGTATTCTTCATATCTAGGCCTTACCAGGCATGTGGATTCCCTCACCTACCAAAAGACAACTGCGTTTCTGTGCAGGTTGAGCCTTTCCTGGCATGTTTACTTTGTGAAATGCTAGCAAAGCTCTAACCAGTTTCTAGCCAAGGGAAGATCCCAAATGGAAACAGCCTGATTGAGGAGCTCCATGGACTGCAACATGACTCCCACCTTTAAAACCTATGCCACGTACAGATTGTCAGTGCAGCACCTTGTCTCAACAGATCCTTCACCATAAAAATTTCCTTGATTCTTCAGAGCCAAAATATATTTCTTTCATTCCCATAGTACAAATGCACTGTGAGTGCTTGGACACAGCCAASGACAGTTTGACAAGGTGCCAGGCTACTCAGGAGCACGGCACAGCAAGTTAAAAGCTACTCAGACCTTACGCACACCAATACTGCTTAACAACCACATGATCCACAAAGCTTTTCCTACAATTACACAAACCGGGTGCTGATCAGCAACTCACTCCAGCTTCARGAGGGAGAAACTACCTACTTAGTAGATACTTGTGAAGAACTTCTAGAATCAGCTTAATCTTGTCAAAAACCTCCACAGGAGAGGCATTATCCAGGTTAGGTTCCTCRGACTTAAAATGCAGGACGACCACATCTGATTGTTCTTCTACCAACGGCCAAAGAGACGAGTAGGAAATCAGTGGCTTCAGGATGTGTTTCAGCAACAGCTGGCCTGAGAAAGG
>NW_028186116.1:56367-59519 GCF_003343005.1 Rhea americana
CTAGAGATTACTTTGGTTACAGGGATTCTTCAGATAAGGCAGAGGAAATGCTCCCTTGACTCCCTGTATGAGGAAACAGGCTTGTGGTAAAAACACTAGGTTGGTTCTCATTCAGGCCCACCTTACTCAGGTGAGACACATAAGGAGGCCTAACAGAGAGTAGCACACTTAATCAAAGCAAGAAACAATCTAAACAGCCAGCAGCATTAAATTCTATCTTAGCATCTGGCACGCTTCCCAATTTATAAACACCTGGGAAGGCTGCAACCCTGAGACTGCACAAAACCAACAGTCATGCTCCTTACAGAGAAAGAGGCTGTAACTGGGAAACCAGTTCAAACATGAGACCATGAAACCACATAGCCACAACTTACTAGAACAKTTTACTAGAATACCCTGACAGGAAAGGATAAATAATTCTGGGCAATTTCATATTAACAAGAGCCARAGGTTTTACCTCATGCTTGCTCGAAAACACATTCCCAAAAGAGCAAGATATCTCCCAGCATTCTGGCATGGATTTGGATCTCAATATCCACCTTGAAACAAATCTGAGCTCACATCCACCCAGGCTTCTACAGCTATGTGCAACAGGAACCAAGGTCTATCTTACCAAAAGTTTTAAGCTTGCTGTGCAGTTCTCCCAAGACAGCAAATGCCTGTAGCACAGAGGCAACAGGCGGACCAGCAATCTCCTCCTCTTTGGACGCCACTGTGCATAGGTGCAATTCTGAGTGCATCGCTGACTCCAGGCTGCCGCTTTCTAAAGAAAKAGAAGAAACATCTCTGCCAGAGTAAGGCCAAACCTAGAGCACATCTGAGAAGCTACTGGATTGCTTAGGTAGGAGATAAAGCCACCTCCCCGTTCCTACTGAACAGGGTTCCTAGAATGCCTGGAAACCGCTCTGCTCTCTGTTTCATCAGCTTCTAAGAAATATCACCGAGGAGTCAGATGAACATTCAAGCCCAGTTGAAAAGCTGCCAACTGCATCAGACTGAAATTCTTTCCGCTCCAGAGTACTTAGGTCCCRCCACAAGCAAAGAGCACTGCCGCTCACCAATCCCCCTCAGTAGGATTATGCAAAAGGCAGAAAGAACTCATTAGATCACCCTTAGTTTAACATTCCTAGTTGTGCAGACCTTGCAACCACACTTTTCTCAAATAATGAGATTTAAAAAAAAAAAAAAAACAGTGAAACTAACTAGAGTTTTGTATACCTTTTGMGGGAGGAAGCTTCCACTCAGCCAACTTCTGCCACTCCTCTCCTAGATGATAGAGCATATTCTGCGTCTGCACCGTTAGCTCCGTGCTGAGCGCTTTCAGGATCTTCAGCTCAAAGCCCTTACGGGACTCCAGCATTTTCAGGCTGCTTCGTGCCTAGCGGTAAAGGCAGAAACAGCCATACACAACATACAGACAACCGACGCCCCAACGGCCTATTAATAAACGATTCTTGGGAAAGGTGTTGAAAGTGTTTATGCACAATATTGCCACACCCTTGAAAAGCCATCATTACCTTTTCCAGYTGTTGAGCTGCTACGACATACTTCTTTTCCAGCAATGCAGTGTTATACTCCTTAATAGCTGTATCAAACTGCAACGAACAAAGGTAATCGTAGAAAACTGCACATCTGCTATAAGACTACAGCTTGTTAAACAACATGGCTAGAGACAGGAGCTACAGCTGTTTACTCAAAAGAGAAGCCCAGAACAATGCTGTAGGCTGAGCAGCAGGGAGGAAAACAACCGTTTCATGATTCTAACCCACTCCCTCACTCACCTCTTGYAACTTTTTCAGAATACTCAGAACCAGCGTGTCTCGCTCCAACTGCTGCTTCAATTCAGTAAATTCAGCAACAGCAACATTTAGATCTCGCTGAACCTACGATAACAGGCACGTCAGTTCCATTAGCATGTGGATGGTGCTGTTGAATGCTGATGCTATCTGACACATCTCCTCTAAAAATAAAAAAATATACAATATTTAAAGTCTTTCTATTATAAGACTAATTTAGGAAGGAGGTAAGAAAGACTTAAAATCGAGTCTATCTGCTTTGGCATTCAATACCGACCGTGTGTTCCTCTTATAGGGTCACCTATTTTACTTCTTGCCAGAAAGCTCCTTATCAGCATGGGAAACTCTACTAACCTGTTTCCTCTTTAATACATTACACTTTTTTTAAAGGGACTATAAGAAAAGTTACTTTCAAAAGGCAGTTTAAACAACTCTAGCAATCCTTCCAGTTACCCGTTTAAAGGGCAAGAACATTTGAACTGAGCCTAGGGTTAATTGTCAATTAATAAAGTTACAGAGACCACGGAAAATACTTGGCTTTTGGACCACCAAAGGTGAAATTTACTCCAAGAGAGTGAATCTGACCTGGCTGACAGCAGAGCCCCAAATACAGCACTGGTTAATGCAAGGCCCATAAGCTGGGTATCTAACATTTGTGTTTTATCCTAGTTTACCTGACGTGCTGTTTTTTCCCCTATTTCTTTGCTGCTTATTGCATTGTGCTCTTCCGGGAAGAAGAATGCCACATACCAATCCTTAAACTCATCAYGGAGTCAATCAAAGGAGAAAGGAAGACATAGAGAACAACCCTATTCCCACCTGTGGGACCTGCCCACATTTTCCACAGAGACTCCAGCGGACRCACACAGCTACGATTCAGGTGGCACGCGTTTAGTTCCCATCTCTACAAAATCACTACGCAACCAACACTGGGCCATCCCACTACCGTGTGCTTGAGATTTCCTACTGCACGGTTACAAGGCYGTTCCTTCTCTCCCTCCTGGAGAGGCAAAACGCTCTTCCAGTAAGGAACAGCAGGCAGGCGCCGAGCTATCCCTTGATTACAACTCTTTGTGCACACCTCAGGCAGAAAACACACCCGCGCAGCATGCGTCATCTCAGGGCATTTATGAGGGGCGATGGCCTCGCGGCACAGGGGGGCAAGGGGGCTCTGCAAGCCCAGACCAAGCCCCCGAGGGCCGCCGCGGGGGTGCCTGACCTCGCTTTCGATGCCGGCCCTCAGCAGGTCGATGCTGCTGGACAGCCCGTCCACCTGGGACACCAGCTCCTCGGCGCTCTGCAGGCTGGGCAGGAACTCGTGGTACTTCTTGTTAATCATGTTGCAGACTTCTCCCT
>NW_028186116.1:60214-82189 GCF_003343005.1 Rhea americana
GCGGCGGCGGCGCGGCGGGCGCCGTGTCCTGGTGGCGGGACGGCAGCGAGGTGGGCAACGGCTCGCGGCTCGAGCTGGGCTCCGCCTACGACGACCCGCGCGGCGTCTACACGTGCCAGTGGCAGGGCGGCAGCGCCTCGCTGCAGGTGCACTACCGCAGTGAGTGCCGGCGGGGCGCGGGGGGCCGGGGGGCGCGGGGGGCCGGGCGCCGGCCGGCCCTGAGCCCTCGGGCCCCGCCGCGGCGCGTCTCGGCGGGCTCTTCGCAGTGTGCCAGAACTGCATCGAGGTGGACGCCGCCACCGTCTCGGGGATCGTCGTCGCGGACGTGGTGGCCACCGTCTTCCTGGCGATCGCGGTGTACTGCATCACCGGGCACGACCAGGGGCGCACGTCGCGAGGTGAGCGCGGGGCGCCGCGGGGCGCCGCGGGCCGGGAGGGCGGCGCGGGGCTGCCCCCCGGCTCAGCGTCCCGGGAGGAGCCGTCGAGCGCACGGCCTTCGCCCAGACGGCAGCCCGGGGGCAGCGGCTGGGCAGGCAGCGGGGACTCGGGAATGCCTGCTGCCTTGCACGGTGCCGGAGCTCCTTGAGGGCTACGCRGGGCAGAGGTCGAGGCCCCGGGCTGGGCCCGCGGTCTCCGCTTGCGCACGGGTGGTAGGGTGCTCGGGGCTGGGGCTCYCCGTCATTCCTCCCGCAGGAGGTAAAAAGCACAGGGCTGACCGCAGCCCGCTGCTTGGGTTGGCTTACAGATGCTCCCCGCACAACTCCCCCTGATCCTTGACCACAGTCTTTCTTCGTTTAGCTTCTGACAGGCAGAACCTGATTGCCAACGAGCAGCTCTACCAGGTGAGTGCGCGTGGGCTCTGACRCCTCTGCACGGTGTAGGGCTGCGTGCCTGGACGGCTGCGATGGCCCGGCTGCTGAGAGACACATAAGGCCTCARGACAGCGAGCCACAGGGATGCTGTCGCGGTGCTGGTGATCGCTTTCTGTTGCCGAGTCCACAGCTGGCTCCGCTAGCGTGRCCCGGAGCGTGGGGCAGGCTCAGCTCCCCTCTTACTCTCTGGGCGTGAGCTCCACGTGTAAGAGCAAAAAGCTGGCCAAAGGCCAGCCACTGCTGTGCCTCACCTCGCCTTCTCCTTCTCCTAGCCCCTTGGCGAGCGGGATGATGGACAATACAGCCGGCTGGCACCTGTCAAGGCGCGCAAGTGAGGTCGGAAGACGTGTGGGTCTGATGATCCCTCCGCACCAGGAGTAACATTACAGCAAAGCCGTCGCCAGTGCCCGAGAGCACAGGCAGCCAGGGCAGGACCGCAGCACCGCCTTACTAAACTCGCTGCTGGCAGAAGGGTTTTTGCCTAGAAAGCCTTCCAGCTCCCCGGAGGCCTCCCAGGCTGGGCTTGTACCTCTCCGCTCTTCTCCTGACCTTCTGTGCTTTTGTATTTCTCTGTCATTAAAGGTGAACCTCTTTCGTAACCTCCTGTCTACATCAGTTTCGTTGAGGCCAGGGGAGCCGTGCAGTGCTGCTGGGGGAGGCGTAAGTGTGACGTGGTCTGCCTGGATCCCTGCAGAGCCCTGGGGCTCCTGCCTGTCCTGGGGGAGAGCRTGGAGCTGGCACAGAACCGCCAGCGCAGAAAGGTGCCCGTGACCGTACCACCTCTCTGTGCCTGGATCCAAATGACGTCTGGGCCGTTGAAGCTGACGGGCAAAGGGTGGGAGACCCTGTGAAGGGAAAGGGCTGCTGCTCCTGCCACTGGGAAAGGCCTTGYCTCATTATGCTCCCCTTTCAGGAGGGGGAGTGGGGACAGGAGGAGCACAGCAGCATTTGGCAGCACCGGCACACCTCGGCCCCCTGCACAGGGCTGGGGGGCTGGCAGGAGGGCGCATGGGAGGTCGTACCCTGTGCACATGCAAGGCTTGGTGTCTACTTGCAGTCTCCAAACTGCAGAGGCCTGCCACCTCTCCGGCACCCAGCCAGCCTGCAGGCTGCCCCACTGCTCTGGAGAGAGAAGCATGAGCAAAGAAACAGCCATGCTGGCTCCCCCAATCAGGTCGCGTGGGCTGAGCCCAAGGCAGAAATGGAAATGCAGAGGGGGCAAAACTCGCAGCGGAGACTGTGCAAAACACTTAGCAGCAGAGGAGGCAACGAAGGCCAGGGTCGGCCCACGCTCCCCTYACTTCCGATGGTTTCTGGAGGGTGCCCGCCCACTTCTGGCTCGCCAGCCCACGGGACGGTGACCTGCTTCTGGGAACAGGCCACAGGGATCTTTTGTGGGGCATTTGGCAAGCATTCTTTTGCGCCCACCAGCCCTTCCAGTGCGCTGACCACAGGATGTGGTCCAGCAAACATTCAGAGCCTTTCCCCTCTCAGCCACCTTTCCAGAAACTGAGCAGCACCGAGTCTCCCCACGCCAACTCAGCTTTTCCGGGCCAAGCCGCTGCTGCCCAGCTCTGAGCACAACTAGCTAGTGCAACCTGACCAAAGTGGGAGGCAGATAACAGATAGGACTAGCTAGCAGCTAGAAACCTCCGAAACAAGGTTACCCTCYGTGTGCCAGCTGCACACCCCTGTAAGTTTTATTTTTCTGCTTTTCTAAGAATCTAGGTGATGGGCTTCAGAGAGCACCAAGCTGTGCATTGACCTGGGACTCAGTCATGYAGCATAAGCACCAAAAGAGCTAATGCTCGGTGAAAACTAGCCACAAACGTGTGACACAAGGTCTCACGTAGAAAATGCGTAACACGGGCCCTTACGCACGTCCTTACAGGAATACATGCGCGATCAGCCTTACGCACCACGACCAAGACAAGCAGATACTTTTCTATGGTGTCAGCTCTTTAGGCAACAAYATTCTGCTCTTCATCGTGGCAGAATACTACTTTGGTGACTCTTCCCATCCACTCTGCTCCACTCACACGGTCATTGCAGCTAAAACATGCCAATATCCTCCTTCCGTCTGCATAGGCTTCTGAGCAGGCCTTTGGAATCTAAACAAGTGACCAGAAGACTGCCTTGCTCTTCTCATCAGACCTCACAATACTTAGCGATGGGGCGAACCGCATCCAGACTACTTTCAGTAGGGGAAACCCAAGACAGAGTGAGTACACAGCWCTCAAGTCAGAGAGCAGGGGAACGYTTATGGCTAGTCCATTTTTGGGAGGTTTGTCTCAACACCTCACCTCTGGGGGGGACACAGAACTGTGTCTGCAGTGCAGCTAGGCACAGTGGCACAGAGATGTTGTCACGGTCTTGCATCGATCCCACCGAGATAAGGAGAGCGTGGGATGACAGAGTTTGCGGCAAACACTAGCAAACATGCAGACGCATAAACAGTGTCAGAAGCGCTCRATGCAGCTTGGACAAAAATCTAGCATGAGGACCCAGCGCAGTSCGAGCTCCACATATCCCACTTGTGGCAACGGGCCGTATGCCTGGGCTGAGCAAGCTTCTTCAGGGCAGTGTCACAGCAGCACTGGTAATCTGCCGAAGCTAGGAACCTGGCCCAGAGCCTTTTCAGAGCTGCTGCTCCTCTTATCTTGCAATCTCCCTCCTAGCTGCATAGCACTTTGCATGATGAACCCAGCTGCGCTGCCTCTAAAACCACATCCTCCAGGGTAAGCACAGCGATCTGAGGCATGAACCTTGCTGCGTGTTTGTCCCCCCAAGTGCTGAAACTTCAGGGTTAAACTAGCCTCCCCCACCCCCTTGCTGCTGCCATTTCCTCTCTTATGAGCTGTCTCTCTGCAGAGCAACAGAAATCTGGCTCGCTCAMCCCATGCACCTAGCCCACTGCTGCTACTTCGGAAACTGCGGCTCCTGTTCACCCCCTGCCCTGCTCTCAGACCTGCTTTCCTGGGCTGGGTTTGATGGTACAGTTTTGCGTGCCAACTGTCTGCCCCATCCTGCCACATTCCCGCCCCCTTCCTATGCTCCTGCARGGTGAGTCAGCGTGGCCCCACAGARGCTCTCAGTCTCTCAGACTTCTCCTGAGCTGGGAACTCTCTTTTTAGCAGAAACTGTTCTTCTTCAAAAGAAGAAAAATAAGCAGGAAACCTTTTCCAATGCACATCTTGGACAGCTGTCTCCCATTTTATTAATCTATCACAAGTTTTTTTCCTGTACATGATAAAAGTTAAAACCAGTCTTTACCAATGGCAATGAGGCCTGCATCTTACTAACAGAGAGATTTCGTCAGAGCTGAAACAGGAAMGTGCAGCAATAAAGGGCAGATCCCAGATATCTATACATGGAGAAACAGATAAATTTTCTACTCAGGAAAATGAAACTCCTCCAGTAAACATTCCTGTACAGCCCCTAGGGTACAGTATACTCCACAAAATGTTTCTGTCCTGGACTGCGCTACAGAATAGCAGTAGCAATGGAGTCTCTGCCCCAGAGGTCTCTGGAATGAGAAGGATACCCTAGCAAAAGAGTGAGATGTTCTCTTGGACCTGGTAGGTCCAGGCATTACCTGTGCGGCCCCGATGCATTCTTTGTCACGGTGGCTGACAAGGCTGGGGATGACGAGGCCAGGCTCCATATACTGGTAGAAGAGTTTCTCTTTTCTTTTAAGGCAAAATCATTTTTCTGACTAAAATATTTGCATCCAAAGCGGTGGCTTTCCTAATTTGTGTTTAATATACTGGCTGGCTCCATTCCTTCYGTCACAACCCCGGGCAGCAAGAGCCAAGACAAGCTATGAATACGAGAGCAGCACAGGGTCAGAGGCCAGAACCATTACTCTGCAGCTGCCACCTGCCCAGGGAGGCACGAGGAAGGAGTGGAGGCACCCACGTCAGAAACAAGATAGAGGAGAAAATCCCGAGGCAGAGAGAAAGAAGTGTGAGGGAAAAGGAGGCCAGGAACCGCAAGTAAGGCTGCAGCCCTTTAATGAAAGGGAAACCTCTTGCCAATGTTTTTGTCTGTTCCTTTTCTCCAATGTCAGACTGAGGACACACGGAGCACGTCAAGGTGGGACAGCTGATGGCTGCAGGGTGTCTGTCCTGTGTAGTCATCTAGCTTATCTCAAAATGCCTGGGCCTCAGAAGGACAGCAGAGATCCAGAATCAACCTGGGCGGAWTCACTTGGCCCCTCTGCCACTCTTTTCCAGCCTGTCATCCGTGGGAATTTCAGAAGGCCCTGGGTTCCAGGCCTGCATACACTTCCCGCTGGCCCTTCCGGATGGGCTGTGGGAACAGCAGAGATGTTAGTTTGGGAATCCTCGTTAATACACGCTCMAACACTCCTAGGTGTTGGCCCACACAACACCCAGAGCAAACCACAACAGAGAAAGCAACTGTRGTGCTGCCCCAGTACTATGTACAGTGCACCGGCAGCTGCAGTTCTGCTCCTGACTTTCAGTGTCACTGCTAAGAAGAAGGGGCTCCACTCAGCACCTCCTTCTCCTCCCTGGGAAAACTTGGAGGTTTACTAGATGCTTCTTCAAAGGAACAAAAAGGACAAATGCTACAGATTCCCAGCTCTGGCTATCCCTCCCTGACCAGCAAAAACAGATGGAAAACCTGCAGGTTCTCCATACCTCATAGTCTGGGTTAGGAACAGGAGGAGGACGCTGCATCTTCTGACCTGCAACAGAGGAAGACAGAGGTCATCCTTGGTAATGACTCTTATCCCATAGTGCARGGGACTTTCGCAGAGACGACCCCAGGCTAGTACTTACTATAGGCCCACTCACGTGGCTTTATTACGAGCTTAGCATTTTTAAAGAACCAATTGMTGCAGTCGGGAGGCTGCACGATCACTTATCAAGAAATTGTGAAGAAAAACTTGAAAACATGAAACCGCTGCGACCAGAGGCCCCGGCTACACTGGATCTACACTCCCCAGCTCAGCAAACCGCACAGGCATGGMCACAACATCACATTTCTCTTGACCTGTCCTGAGCAAACAATATGGAATTTACAGCTGCTGAAAGCTTCGTWTCAGCTTCGTGAGGACAAGGGAGAAGTAGCAATGCCTGATCCTCACGAATCCTTGAGTAGTGAGCACCCATGGTACTTTTCTGACAGGAGGCCCCCCCGGCACCAATGTCCCTCTCAACATTTCTGAAACAAATCTGAAACAGCAGCATGAGGTTGGCGCCTCGCATGACTTTACCCTATGTTTGCAATCCATGCACTCTACTGCTGAACCCACTGTGCCACCAGGCATGACTTCAGAAGCCATAAAGTCAAAATTACAGTTCTAMAAACATCGTGCTTTCTAACCCCATCTTCTGAGCGCAGGCCTGATTCTTGGTCTTTGACCACTTGAGATGGCAGCAGAGTGAGCCGGGGCCAGGCCGGGCTTGCTGGCTACACTTCTAAGCTGAGCATCCGCTGTACAGCGCTTGCTGCAGCAMAGACTCGCTGCCGCTTCACAACAGACTGCGAAATGGTTTCCTGTGGGCAGGAAACCTTTGACACAAAATGGCAGCTGCACCCATATCATACACGAGACAGCCCACAGCAACAGATGTGCCACACAGGAGCGGAGGAGCCTGACAAGGCCTTGGAGGCCCAGAAGGAACGCAGGCTGCTCCGTCACTACTGGGGACAAGTTCTCAGCATCTGCACGGATGGCAGACGCWTCTGACGCGGCTCTTACCTCGTGGTCGGCTGCTGGCACCGGTGTTTGCTTTCCCGTTCCTGTCCTTGCTGAAGTAATAGACCAGAATCAGCACCCCGAGGGTGATGAGRAGGTCCGCAATGACGATCCCCGTCACAGCTAGGGTGTCCAGCTCCTCACAATTTGTGCACACTGCCAGAAGGAGAGGTGAAGGTGTTCAGAGACAGATACCTTGACTCTTTAGCATAAAGAGAGAGTTACAGGTCAGAGACATCGTGATCCTGGTGAGCTCCCTGCTCACAGTGYTCAGGCCTCACTCATCTGCTTAGCGTTCGCAAAACAGATGCAGCTCTGAGTGGGAAGGAGAAAAGAGCAAACAGAGGTAAAGGGAGAATGGATAGGCTATTCCATCACCCTGCCCATTTCCATCTGCCAACAATTCCAGGGGCCGCTGCATGCAACAACCTCACCACCCTCTTCTGTTCTGCATGACCTTAGCAGGAGCATGCAAAACATCTCCTAGAATATCATTGCTCTGCTCACGCCGATCTACCTCTGAGCTCAGTCTACCTCTGCTCGGTTCCAAGACCTGAATGCAGAGAAGCTGCTCTGATTTTCAGTGTCTCAGAGGTTTAAATCACTGTGTCGGGAGGGAGCGARCCTCTCCCTGACTGCACGCTGGATTACAGAAGACAGGCTGCATGCTCCAGATGCGAGCCTTCCGTCTGCAAGACAAGAAGTGCCTCCAGCCTTTGTGACAGACATTACCCATCTACCTTTAGCCCATGCAGAGTTTCTCATAGACAGAGCACACTTTCACTCACCTCTGGCATTCAGATACATACGATGCTTCTGAGCACCTGATGAACAACTCACGTTGACAGGAGAGCTGTCATAGTCCTCTATGACATATTTCCTCTCATTGTCAGCCGGCTTTATCGTAGGTGACTCCCAGCGTATGTTGCCATCAGTCAAGGGACATGTGATGGTCACTGTGGTTCCAGAAATCTCCACGAGGAATCCTTCAGTGGCAGTGGGGTCTATAGGAAGGGAAATCAACATTACAACGGGCTTCTTGGACAGGCCACCCTCAGTCCCAGAGGTCCAGCTGGAGAGGAGCCACCTGAGCCGTCCTTGTCTATCCAGCTTCTGGGAAGTTTCTGAAGTGTACTGAGGTTGGGCATGTCAGAGAAAAAGAGACAGGCAGACGGGGGAGGAAATAACTTTCACACTTGCAGGACGATTTATAAATTCTGCACCCTGCCTCCACCACGGTAGTTTGTTTTGCCCAATCTTTGATTTTACAGTAAAAATGTAAATTCCCTGTGCATGCGTTTTCCACATAGATTTTTCTTTAGCTTTTACACCGATCTCCTTGCAACACCAGGCAGTATCAAAACACCATCACTGAACGTTCAATTTCACGTCAGAGAGTTTGGCCGTACGCCGCTGATCATACGCTTGCTGGCCTGTGCGTGGATCCATATGCTTGCTGGCCTCTGCAAATGCCATACTCTCTCGGGAGACCACTAAAGATAATTAGGGGCAATTCATAACAGGTGATTTTTTTTTTTTTATTCAGTGATAACAGTAGCGACGGATGAACAGAGAATCTTCCCCTCCTAAAATACTGCTTGAWTTCAAATATTTCTACTTGCCTCTTAGTCCTCCCTTGTGAGGCATCTGCAGTCTTCATATTATACTAAATAGTTAAGAATGCTGGTAAAGTACACTTACCTTCCTCTGCTTCAGCACCCTCTGCAAAGGAAAGAATAACAAGTGTTAACACATCTGCCTGCTGTTATCTTATTGCTTGCTGATCTCTGCAAATATCCAACCCTGCTCGGAGATTRCTGGCAATAATTAGGGATAATTCATGAGTGCCGTTTTTTCAGATCAGKGAGAACAGCAATAATTAATGAACGCAGAATTTTTGGCAATCTCATAGTATTTGCAGATTTCAAATATTTCYGTTTGACTTTTAGTCCTCTCTTGTGGGGCACCTGTGGTCTTTTCATCATACTAAATAGTTAAGAACTCTGGTAAAATACACTTAGCCTCCTGTGCAGCAGTGCCAACTATAAAAGCAAAAARGAATAACAAGTGTTAACAAATTTAGGAACTGGTATCTGATACCTTTCCTAGCTCAAGGAAATCTTTCCTGAATTCAGTTGCTTGAAAGAGATGGCCGCACTTCTCTGAGTTACACGCGTTAGAAGCGTTAGGTTAGCCGAGACAGGATGTTGCTTYGAAAGGAAGTCTTTTCCTTGGGAAGCCATTTTTAAAACAGATTAAAAGAGAMTGGAAATTTGACCGGCTTTCCAAGYCTGGCTAAGAAAAAAAGGTTTATTGCAAGGTGCAGATTCAACACCTTTGCCTTGTTGCCRTAGAGCAAAGACTGCTGGAAAATCAWGCCTTGCTTCTGCAGTGAGAACCACCGCCCTCTGCAAGAGGGTACTCACTGGAAGATTGGACACTAACACTTGATTTRCCTTTATGAAGTGGTTTAACCTACACAATCATTCTCTTTGGGTAGGAAACGAGTAGCTCCAGCGAGGAGCTACTTCTAGGGCAGGAGCACTACAAAACCAGTTTTTGGAAGGTCTGAATCAGACCTGTGATTTGCTTTAAGGATTYTCTATTTGTTGACAGAAAGTAACACAGGTAAATAGAAGACAGAGCTGTGCTCATGTACTCAGTTCTGCTCTCTCATGCCAGGTAACGCTTTCTTTACCSAGTGACTTGTAACCAAGGTGTAGATTTGAAATTCCACAGGTATAGGACTTGGCTGGAAAGAAGGTGATCTGATGCTTTATTCTTTATACAAGAYGAATTTAAATATGAAAAAGAACAGGGCATTGCCAAATCAAATGTTTTCTACCTTCTCAAAGAATAGCAGTTGGTATTTGCCACACATTTGGCAGAGTTCCTATAGTCTTATATAGGTATCTTCTAACCGTCTTTCAGACTTACCTCTCATAGTTACCAGCTTCTTCACAGTCTTTGCAGATACTCTGCACTTTATCTTAAAAAAGCTTTCCAAATATGGGTCGACTTACCCTGGCAACACAAAAGAATGCTGCCACTCCCATGTTATCACGGTGTATCTGAACACAAAATGGAAGTGATCTCCCCAGGACCATGAAACAGTTTAAGAAAAGTGCATAAATAAACATTAGAAATAGAATAAAAAGTAAAGCCTCGGGTTCTTACAGTACATGCTGCTGCAAAAAGTACTGCCTTCAGGCTCCAACTCCTAYACTGCATCCACAGTGCTGCATAAATTTTTGAAGACCAGGTGTTTTAGTAAATTAGCTARTAAGCAAAAATTCCCTAGGGACCTTAGGGTCTTTGTTCTAACCTGAGAGGGTTGGATTCCCACGTCCCTGTCCCTGCACCTGCACTTTGAGGGGAATACTCAGTCTGAAGAGCAGCGGCTCTACAGGCACTGTGCATGACAGAGGACGGGATGGTAGGTACTTTGCAAAACCAGATGCACGCTGCCCTGCTTTCCTCTCGGCCAMCCCAGGCAGCCGCCCTTCTGATTCCCACGGGCGTCTGGCTGGCTGTACTCACCCACTCGCAGCCGGAGTCCCAGAAAAAGCAAGCAAAGCTCAAACCTCATCCTTGCGTTCCTCCTTCTCCTGCTCTTCTCTGCCGTTCCTGATCAAATCGGCATCACCGAGTCTGGCTGTGAAGGAAAAAGAACATATTGGCTTTTCAAGTTCTGGTTTACAGGAAAGAGGCCTGATATTTTTTCCCAGAATTGTTTCTGGTGATGAACTGAGCAGCGCTGAGGAGACTCACTGTTTCCAGTGAAACCTGCAGGCGGCCAAGAAAGACACAGAATATGTATGATAAAATAAACGCATGCCAGGAAGTGCAGAGACTCAAAATGTCTTCACTTCTGAACGTCATTGACAGCAAGGGTTGGCTGCTCTGCACCAGCCCAGTTCAAGACTCAGGAGAACTGCTGTAACTGCCTCAGGAGCAGTAGGATTGATGAACAAGCCCMTGTTAGATTTGCCTTCAGGACCATCCTAACAACTTTTTAAAGTGAGCATTTCTGAAAGTTAAACTGTTGCAAGCAACTCAGCGTAGTGAGGGAATAAACAAAGGAACCCAAAATACTACAAGAAGCTCAACAGCTAGAAACACTCTATGGCCAGCAGAAATGAGCCTTTCAGCTCCTTGGGGTAGCACTGGCTCCAGTGATTGCGCTTGCTCGGCTCCTAGCATGCCGCTCCTCTGGATGCTACAGGAACACAGGTCMTCAATAGTGGTAATGATATGGACAAAACCAGAGTAACAAGACCCAGAACAGGGAGAGAGAAAATCTAGTAAGGAAGAGCTGCGCATCGTATCTATAACTGAGTTAACCGCCCAGGCTTTATGCCGCCAAGCCTAGTGCCAMCTGGGACGGGGCTTGCTGACTGGTTCAGCCCTCTGTCAAAAGCTGTCTTGCAATTGCTGCTGTCTTTTCCTCCGTTCACACAAAACCCCAACGGGGGCTTTTAGTCACTGAGGACACGATCTGGATTTTAGCTTTGTTCTTTCGCTGTAACATATCCCATCTGTTCCTGCTGCCTCCTCGGGAGTGGCATTGTTCTSCCACTTGCCTACTCCTCACCCAAACTTTCCTCTGCATTCTCATGACAGCGAGGAGCACAGTGAAAGGAAGGGTGACTAAGCACCGTAACACATGCTGCAAGACTCTGACCTGGAGCTAATGCTCTGCTCCAAGCAGATATTCGATGACGTTTTTTCTTTTKGTGAGAGAATGTATTTAACTGTTCTGTTTTCTGTGTCTCTTCAACTTCAGTATGAGAATGCAAAAACAATTATACATTTTCATGTAGCATTTACACKCATGTTATGAATTGCACCTATCATAAAACCTGCTTTATTTCCTTACCTCACATTTGTTCCTGTCAACTCGTCGGCCAAGTATCCCCTACAAGAGGGAAAGGAGGAAAGGTTAAGTCTGTTTGGAAAAATCTTTTGCCTTAGCAGTTGCCAAAAGCTGCAGGGAACATGGTGTGGAAAATCCCACCCGAAAGGCTGAGACATCCTTCCAGGCAAAGCTAGGAGGAATCCTGACCCTGTGCTCWGACTCTGCTGCCACTATGCCTACACGGAGAGGTTGCACCGTGTTTTCTGAAAGTTTTCTATGCACTAAGTTTTCTTGGGTCTAMTAACCCGGGTAAAAGCAGACTGACTCCACTAGAGGGGGCTCCCACCCCTTCCAACGTGCTCTGCTCTCACACGGGTCACTCCTGCCTGCCTTCATAAAGCAGAACAGAAGGGACCCTTCTCTTTCCAGACCTCTACCTCAGGCAGACAAAGCCCTCCACACCTGCATGGGGCTGCGGCAGGGCTTTGCTTCCAGCAAGGATGCTGCTGTGGACAAAATGGGAACACGCTTACTGTCATTCTGTCTCCCTGCGCTTGCAGCCTACAGAWGTACTTACGCTGACAGAGCTGCTCAGGTGGCTGTGAGAATAGCAGGGATTTTAGGGAACATGTCCAAAGGAGACATTGCAAAGCCAGCCAAGGCTCCCTCCTTCCGCAAGAGTGCTTTGGTTCTGCTCCCCCATGGATGTCTGCATTCCTTCCAGATGTCTGGGAGGATGGAGCCAGCTTCTTACTGCYTCCCAAGAGCTCACCATTTAACGGCGCTGCTACTCACAGTGCTGTGGGGCTCTCTTTAGCTGACAGACATTTCTTTTACTTTTTTAGTACTGACAACTTACTAGTAAGTATGCCTGCGACACAGTTGCATCATAGCAATCAGAGTCAGCACCTATTTTGAAACAAAAYGTTGAAGGTTAGTAACAGACTTTGCAAGCAAAGATCAGAAAARAACCCTCCTCCCCGTCCTGTGTGTTAGGCACATGTGGTCTTAACTGAGAGCCAGTATTGCTGCTGCACGGCCAAAGTGAAACAGCRCAGTTCCAGCAAGAAACACACTTGCTCTGCTGGCCTGTACACAAGCTGCCTGAAGACAGTAAATTGCTGCAGTGCAGAAAGACGATCTTAGGCAGCCGAAGCCTTGTCTGTGGGAAGAATGTACGGCTGCTGTGATCACTACTGTAATGAAACACAACAAAATGCCAAAGTACTAAACTTGAAACTCTTACGGCCTGACTGCTGGATGAGCCAAGTGCCTGCAGCATGCACTGCTCCATCTGTAGCTGGGGGAGCCTCAGCTTTTGATGATCAGCGTGTCATTGGTGGCACCCAGCACCAGGGAAATTCATGAGCACSTTCCAGAAACCAGCTCACCCATGCTGTGAGCCAAAATCATACGGCAGACTGAGGAAGGAAGCTGCACAGCCCTGCTGCTTGACTCTCTGCTCTAACCACACACCTGTGCTCCTGGTTGAACATGTGAGTGGACAAGCACCAGAACCACAGGTGTATGCCTGGTTCTCTGGCCTGCCAAGTCCTGTGGCACTGTCTAGAAAACATTCGTTGATTTGAAGCTTTTTGTGCCCCTACGTTCTGAGCATGACCTATGAGTCGAGAGTCTTAGTAGCAGGGCGTATCTGGAGTCAGAGCAAAGAMTTTATCAGATAGCTGCCACTCCASGGCCTTACCGGGCGACTCTTGGCTTTTTGAGATTTGAAACGCAGTCTTTAGACATTGTTGTCTCAGTCTGCATTGGCTTTTTATCTCCGAGACATTTTGGACAGATGGAGCCTGGGAACCCACCAAACACAGCTCTAGGTTTTACTTGTTGCAGCTTTTAATGTTTTTTTAACATCCCACTGAAACGGAGTGAAAGCTGACTGCTTGAGCTGACAGGTAGAGCAAATGCCTGAGTCGTGCTCTCTGGCCCAGGAGAGAGGGCGGAACTAGCTGTCCAAAGACAGCCTACGGGAGCTGCGCCCTCCCCACCGGAGAGTCCTGTGTCAGCATTCTCAGAAAATGCCRCGGCACTAATATGTTTTCCTTCTCCAGGGCCCATTATAAAAATGCATTTTCAGGCTTCAAGACTTGACAGCTTCAATTTCCCAAAGCACAAACTCCAGAAGCCCTATTTGGGACCACATTTCCTTGCTTTGCTGCAGTGCGCAATGCGTTGAATAAACCCTCTCTCCTCGGAGGAGAGCCTGTCATGACCAAATGTTTGCTCTAAAACCACTGCCATTAAAACAGATCAGCTTCTCCCAATACAAGAAAGTATTGCTTGGGAAGACTGACCCAGTCTCCTTGCCCTGAGAAAGGATACGATGGTYAAAAATCACAGCCTGTGCTGAAGCTCTGCAAGTTCAGACCTGAACTGAGGTTGCTGAGTGGCACTTACAGAGCAGCTCCAGCACTACTAGGAACCTGCAAGCTGTGGGRTTCTGCAGAATTGTCATAGGGAGGACTTATCCCAACCAGTACACTGGTGGTACACTGATTATAGTGTGCGCGCTCTGATCACACATGGTGTGTACACAGAGCACTCAACGTATCAGAGATGCATCAGTTTTACACATATGCATAATAGTCTTAATCCAGATGAAAAACCCCGTTTTCCATTCCCCTTGTCATTTTTCCCCTCTGGAATGTTTTTTCCCTCACTCCTTCTCATTTTTGTAACTTCATTTCTTCCCCCAAGTTTTTTACGTTGTCATAAAAATCAGCACCTTTTCAATCATATGGGAACACTGGGAAATCCCTTTCCACACTTCCCTGAGCAGCAACAGAACAATTATTCATGTTAACCTTGTTTTCTCACCTCAGTTTTGCACAAAAACCTCTCASCACCTTATTCCAGCAGGTAACTTTTAACTCTAGGTTTGAATGATGCTTTTTTTTCCACAACAGACCAACCCCAGCAAACTGCCTGCTAGGCACTGCCTTACAGGTGTTTCAAACAAAACCCCCAAAGGAAAAAAAAAATCCTCCACTTGTAACCCCCGCAGAGTAATAAATTCTTATGGTGGCAGTGGAAGAAATTTAAATGATRTTTTAGAATAGTAACTGAGTGGAAATCTGGGGAGATGCCATGATGAAGGGCTAATACACAGCCAAATTATTTTCGTGGAAATAGAGGTCATGGTATCTTAGAACTGTTAGCAGTGACATGCTAGCAGAAACAGGGTTCCCTGTGCTGCTCTGTGGACAGCTTCTGTGGCTGAGGACTCAGCACTTTCTCTTACGGCCAATTTTTTAACTTGAATTTTAAAAGATAAAAATACATTCAGTACTTTCCTARGAACTGCTGCAAGGATGTTATGACAGCGAATGAGAAGAGAGATGCCCATATGGTTGCTCATTACCAGGAAGTCRGAGAGTCCTGCCGCTGTCCTCTTTCCATCAAAGCCTTGTTCTGGCCACTTGTAACGTCCTCTCAGTGCGCCCCAGCTAACCCAAAACGTCCCAACTGGAGCGCACACAGCTGAGCAGCRAGACCACCCTCGCTCTGCACCCTGGTCCTCAGCTAAAGGGAACCTTTCAAAATGCTCCAAGTTCGTGCAGCTCTCCCTATCCCTGCCTTGGCACCACTGCATGACAGTTAGCACCAGTGACAATCAAAGCTCATAACCTAGCATGACTGTTTGGAAACAGTCCAAGGACCAGATAACAACAGAGCCACAGCCAGCAGCAAATTCCGCTGGAAAGTGATTTATGGCCCTCTCATGCAAACATCCTTATCTCGCTAACACACATGCACAACTCAGTTCCACAGTCTGACAACTGCCAYACTCCACCGGCAAAATATTCTGCGTCCCATTGAGTTTCTCTAGTTCCCTGTGCTGCTTKTTAAGCAGCTGTCCCCAGCTGTGCCTGGACTGCCACTGGGCTGGACTCATGTCCACTGTAAATGTCTTTTGACTTTTCCACAAAGTTCTCAAGCGCCTGTTAATTCAGTCTCACAATTCTTCTGTGGGATGGCTGCAACTAAGTAACCTTACAGAATGATGACTTCATTTAACTGTAGAAACCTGCATTTCAGTAAGACATTTCCATCCTCTGGATGCGTGCGTTCATTGCTGCCACAGACCTGTTTTGGCTTGCTTTTTTCTATTGTTCACAGGTTTCACTGTCAAACAAATAGCCSTCATCCCCTTAGGCTATAGGCACCTCAAGGCAAATTTACTTTTAGGAGCAAAATTACCTCCCACAGGAGGGGAGTGGTTTCAAGTGGAAACTGGGAGGAGGGATGATTGCAACACAAAAGAGCAAAGGAATATGGGAGTAGAAGAAATCAATCTTACCTTGAAAATCTCCCTCTTTTACCCGCAGAAGTGAGCTGTGCTGGCCGCACCTTGCCTTTCAGCGCCTGTGCAGGGGAGTGCTCTGTGACTCAGGCAGGARGAAGCGCTCACATTGCCTTGCAGGCCAGGCTGAAAGGAAGGAATTTGTTCTAGTTTCCCAGGAARGTTTTCATGAACTCATCGGGAGCCCCAAACGAAGTTCTTTTTACCCGCGCCGCTTAGTCTCTGGAGTACGAACTTGTCTTCCTGATGCATGGTCCCAGGTGGCTGGGTGCTGTGCTCTTCCTTGGGGTACAGCTCCGAGGTAAGAAAACCTGGTTTCGTCTGGCCTCAGTTGCATCTTGACTTTCCTCTTCTGCTCAGTAAATTACCAACCTCATTAAGGCAGTGACTTTATAGAAGTCTCAGACATGTTGTGGATGATTACTGCGATTCTTTCGGTCTTGGGTTCACTGCGAGCGACTTGAAGTGATTGAGTTTCTTGGACAAACAGGTTTAGGTGTGTTCMGGTGAAAGAAGAACACTGAGCTCATTCTGAGCTCCAGTTACACATCTTTTTGGCCCCTGCCTCGCTCCCTGCTCCYGGCAGGACTCTGGACTTTACTCTTGGATGTTTGTTTCACTGTCTTTGTTACTAGACAATCAGAGCTTATTAAGCAGGGCTAGGTTTAGCTCCTTTATGCTGCAATGAACCCAGAACAATAATAAACTTACTTGAATTTTCAGTGGTTCATATCAATGCAGCCGGAAACAAAATTTGGTCTARGAACACCATGTCCTCCTTTTCCAAACACTTCATCACGCAGATACTTTTGGTAACCTGTTGTGAAAAAATGTTTTATATTCAATTCCTACATTTGCTCTTTTTAAGAAGCTTAAAAGGAAAGGAAGAAGTGATATTGGCTCTTTGKTTGTGAAACATGATCTATGCCAATGAAGTTTTCAAATGTAGACACCTTCAATGTTTTGGCATTTCAAATATTTTCTCCTTAAGAGAGGAAATTATTTGGCAAGAAAGTTTTGGCAAGAAATTATTTCCAAAAAGACAAATCCATTGCATATTCAGATTATGAAGTACACTGACTAGACCACAGATCTAAAGATTAGACTGCCTATCCAGCTACTGARAATTATCACACAAAACCAAATAGGTAATACAGGAAAATATACTAGCCGTCTCTGTTATAAAACTACACTCTACTAGCCTAGATAAGCTGTTTTTCGCTTGAGTCAACACTGTAGTGGGTTATTTTACCTTCCTATAGTGACCAAAAATTATTGCTAGTTTCTTTTTTTTTTTTTTTTTTGCTGGGTTACTTCTACCAGTGAGTAAAAGGAAAGTTATGGGAGTACGTGTTCAGGAACAAGGGGGACTGCTACTGGCAGTAGCAGCATGATTATTAGATCATATCTGCTGTTTTGTGGAAACTAACCCAGATGAACTAGGTTTTGACAGTTCAGAGAGCTGAGGCGATCGGGAAAGCAACACAGTGATCCTAGAGGAAAAAAAGTGGGAACCTACAGCATCACTGGTTTTGTAGCAGCAATCTGCTAGACTCGCTGAACTGTTTATAGAACAGCAGGGCAAGCTAAAGGACGACTGGAGCTTGAACCTGAGCAGCATCTCCACAAACAACCCTTTTGCTTTCTTATTTTCCATTTTCCTCTTTCTCTGTCTTTATGCTCTCTCTTTTACTGCTTGTCTATCTTCCTGGGTAGCCTAYCTTGATACTAACTTATTTTTAAGGCAGCAGCTGTGGTGGTTTGCTTAACTAAAGAGGATGTTTCTTTGACAAACAAATGCTTACAGATTTACCATGAGGATTTCCTGCACAGAGTTCCCCAACCTGTTTTGACTATAGTTGTCCAGCAGTGCTGTTCTCAACAGGCACTTCTCGCATTAGTACGAACAGCTTTTACTATAATAGGCAGGACACTCAAACTGATAATACAAAGCGTATAAAGGAAAGTCTGTCTGGCCTGTCTGGGATGGGTAACGGCAATTGTTTACAGGTGCTCAGCAGTGCTACCCTTTCTAAAGGGAATTGCCTGGGGAGTATAGTGCGGTAGAATGTAATCACCTGTGAGCAGGTGACCAAGACCAGTGCAAGAAAAGTTAGAAGGCATCATTAGTGCCCATCAGCAGCAMATGTGTATTGCTAGTGTTAATTGCACCTCCCAGGTGTCAGGCTTTTTTTTATCTCGAAAAGGGTGAGAGAGACATTTTCCCCAAAAAACAATATGATATCTATTGCCTTCACTGACAAGTGTTTCTCAGTGGCCTCCACTCAAACRGTTGTCAGACCTGTACACGTTTACCTGCACAGTCACAACTCTCCCAAGAAAGCTCTGTACCATCCATCCACTCAGACGAATGCAAACTTCCCCCGAAGCCAGCACTGCCAGGCTTGCGTGGCTTTCATATCACCAAAAGCCAGGAAGTACATGGGGTCTCTTGGAATTTGCATATGTAAGACTGCACCCTCAGTAATTAAATCTGTAGCCTTGTGATCATCAGGTTAAACATTAACAGGAACAGATAAGGCAAGCTCCATCATAGCTTGAGAGTAGATAAGAAAAAGCATTGAGTTTACTCCCAGACAGTAGTTTTCYTTAGCACTAACCCCTTGCTGTTTTCCCTGCAGCACTGTGGCCTGTGGCAGCTGTGGAAGTTCACACTTCCAAGGAGGTGGATGCTGTGAACGGAACTAACCTCCGCTTAAAGTGCACCTTTTCTAGCAGCAGCCCTATTAGCCAGCGACTGTCGGTGACCTGGAACTTCCAGCCCGAGGACCAGAGTTCTCATGAGCCGGTGAGTGAGACCTTTACACTCCATTTCACTGATGCAGACTCGCTCGAACAAATCTCTCCCAAGGCACAGCACTGGGTAAGCCCAGTGACTGTAACAAATCCAGGTGTAGGTATGGGCAAGCACAGCAGCTGTGCACAATTATGTACATCTTGGACTGTCTCTCTGCTATTCAAAATAATTACTGTAAGAAAAAGTTTTGTTTGCAGACCCTGGTTAAATAAACAGTTTTTATTTTTAGTTTTATGAGTAAGCAGGGTTAAAGTATCCTGGGCCTGATGAAACCATACCTGCTCATATCACAGTTGAACCTTACGTCCAAGCTAAGGTTCTGCACTGCCTTGACTTAAGGAATGGATTGCGTTGGCTAACGTGGCAGAGTAAGCAGGTAAACAAGTACTGTAAGATAAGTGAAAGACAGCCGAACAGAGCCTAACACAGCCTTAGGCTTAAGCCAGACAGAGGTAGCATGGCTGACGGAGCAAAGGTACTATCACGCTGAGGAGTGAAATGGCCTCAGAGTTCGTTGAGAGGGACGAGTCATCACAATTCTCCTCTCTTGGGCCACGTGCCTCTGCCTGTGCCACTTGACTTTCATGCACTGCTTCCATCACACGTGCAGCACACTGCATAGCAGTGACTGTTTCCTTCCTTTTGTGTAGGTATTCTATTATCTCAAGGAGCCCTACAAGATGACTACGGGGCGGTTTAAAGAGCGAGTCACCTGGGATGGGAATATTCAGCGTAATGATGTTTCCATCATGATCTGGAATTTGCAGCCCTCTGACAATGGGACATTCACATGCCAGGTGAAGAACCCACCAGATGTTGATGGCACAATTGGTGAAGTGCGACTCAAAGTTGTGCAGAAAGGTGAGAGGCCAGGAACTGCCCTCAGAGGTCATGTGAAGTCAGCTACTGCAAAGCATTGTCAGGTCTTCCTCCTCATCTGCGACAATGTATGGAAGAAAAGGGATTATAAAGAGAATGTGGGAGGAGTTAATGGCTACAAGGAGAAAGGAGCCCGAGGAAAGGTTTTTCGGATGATACAGGTTCCCAGCCTCATAACTGGGCCCCTCAATATGTCCCTCTTGCTCATTCACCTGTTTCTCTCCATGCAGTGCATTTCTCAGAAATCCACTTTCTGGCCATGGCCATCGGGTCGGCTTGTGTTCTGATGATCRTTGTGGTGATAGTCGTGATTTTCTGTCGACATCATCGGAAGAAACAGCAAGAGAAGAGGATTGAGGTGGCAGACACAGAACTGTAAGGACAGAGGAAAGAGAAAGGCTGCTGGGAAACATGGTCAAATGCATCTTCACGGCCAGAATCACTGGCTTGGCTTCTACACTAAGTATCTACAAAACTGCCAACACAAATAGCAATAATTGGCTGTTTACTCACAGTCAGAACAGAGTCCCAGGATGAGTAAACTGTGGAGTCCTCATTTAGCTCTCGCCCTTCAAAGTGGCTTCCCACTCAGAGTAGGAGCCAGCTGYGGCTGCGGTGGTTGGCAGATCACTCTGCTCTTTCCTCCATACACCTGATGSTATGGTTGCTATCCCCGTAAAAGGCTTATTACCTTATCGTATAAATTCTTGTTATATGTTATATATGCTATATGTAACTCAGAACCTCCTGCTGCTGCTCAGCATATTAGATGCTGATTTTTGCTATTTTTTTAACAGTACTGAAAAGGAGAAGCTGAAGATTAGAGAAGAAAAGGAAGCCACTCCATTAGAAGACTAGAGGTCTTTAACAGTATATACAACGCAGGTATCTATTCAAACATTCTGTAATTACTGTCCCAGGGTTATGGCAGGCTTTCAAAGACGGTTTTACTTAGGTCTTTCACCTCTGTTCATAGGTAACAGGTCATGGTGGCCATAAACACAAACTACTGAGACCGCAGTCACGCTTTGCTCGTGGAAGAGCCTTCAGAGAGAGAATGCTGACTGAATGGCAGTGGAGGCAGAACTTCCTCCAAACCCCGGAGAAAGCTTCTCCACCTTAGTATTGAGGGTTATTGCTAGGAAAGCCTGCACTGCTGCTTTCCACTGCTTACCTGTTCTGTGCATACAGCTGAGTGAACTGATTTCTTTTCACCAGTTTKGAATCAGCTTTTTGATTCAGTTAATATTTACTGTTTTAAATTGCTACAGGAAGACTGAAACCTGTTTGAGGATTTGCTAGCTTTGCTGAAACATTTCAGCATAATTTTTAGCACTCAAATTCTGAGGTCACCAGYTGCATCTACTATTTGAATTTTCAACAATAAACATAGTAACGTACTTCTGTTTTCCTTATCGTCTTTCTTCTTAGGTACTTCTAAAGCAGATGGTGAATGCTTGTAATTTCAGATGTTAGGACACAGCTGAATTACAGACGACTCATGCTGCAAGTATGGTGTCCCTCCTTGGCCTGACATTCTTTCAGGAAAAGAGGGTGACACTAATGTAAGTTGCACGGTGTTATTTCCTTCAGTGAAGCAAAACAGGAGGAAATTGCCCCACAAGCAAGGAACTTCTGGTCTTCATACCTGCAGAATTTAAAGAAATCTGCTCGGAAGAAGAAAAATCCCCAAGATTTGAACAAAATGCCAAGATAGCTAGCTGGAGATTTGCAAAGTATCCGAGCAAACACATACWCTTGCACCTTAAAAATTAAAAGGTACGCTTGGGTTGACATTCAAAACTTCTTGAATGTCGCTAAAAAAGAAGACTGTAGATGAGGGACCGGAGGAGCGGCTAGTTGCTATAAAGTGTTTTAAATTCCTTCGCTGCTTTACATGGAAGATGTTACAGTTTGGGAACCTACGCAGTATAACAGGGTTTAGCAATGGATGTTTATGTCACGTTGAGCTTCTGCTAAGCTTTGTAAAACACGCCAGCTGGACACACCGCCTTCCACGGAGCAGACCGCGGCCTCGGCCGCTCGCCTCCTCGTCCCGCCGCCCTCCCGCCCCGGCGCGCTGCAGGTTGGCCGGGGTCAGCGCGGCCCGGGCTCCCCAGAGCGGCACGCGTAGCTCCCTTTCCCTGGACGCTGCTTATTGATCCAGGCTAGTAACGTAGSAGCGCGTCCTACCTTTGATGCGTTTGCCACATCTCCTCCGCTCCAGCAGGCTTCTTCGGCGGGAGACAGAGCCCCGAGCCGCTAAAACCAACAGAGCTTTTACTGTATTTGACCAGTGCTAAATCAAAATATCAGCCTGTTTGTGTAAAGAGCATCTTTATGACTTTATGACTTTACGTGTAACGTGCCTGCCGCATTATCTGTTTGCGCGTTTTCTTTTTCTATCACACGAGTCATCAATAAACCTGGTCTGGGCACGGCGGCGGCAGGCGGCCTGGCTGCCGCAGCGCTGGGGGAGCACGCGCCTCGCGGGGCTGC
>NW_028186116.1:82534-98998 GCF_003343005.1 Rhea americana
GGCGGGGGCGGGGGCCCTCCGCGGCGGCCCGGATGCGCCTCGCGGGCCCGGCGGCGGCCGGTAGCTTGGTGCCCGCAGCCGGCCTCTGCCCGCCTTGGTGCCGCTCGGCTGCCCGCGCCGAGGCCTTTGGGATCGCGGGCTGGTGCGGAGAGGGGTTTGCTGCCAGCTCCTCCGTCCCGCGTTGATAGCTGCCCGAGCTAGCACGGGAGCGGGTAAACCTGCGCAGATACCTGCCCCGGCCGAGCCTGGCCGGCTCCGGCGTCCGCTGCGGCCGGCGGGGCAGCGCTGCAGGGGGAGCAGAGCACCCCATAATAGATTCTGGCAAGCGGGAGCAGGAGGCGTGCGGCGGGGAAGCGCGAWCGGTGCCCTGGCTGACGGGTGGGCAGGAATGCTGCCCTGGGCTGCAGCATGCCCCCTCGCAGCGGAMCGGGGCAGAAGCTGCTGCACAGCATGAAAACGAGCAGCGCGGGGGCTTGCTGCTGCCGAGTGGTCTTGACCCAGGACGTGTGCGAGTTGCTGGCCGTGTCAGCTTGGGGCGAGTCACGCAGGGCCAGAACTGCCCTAAGGGAGTCTAAAGCTGGCACTTGGGAGCTCCTCAGAGAGTCCCCGATTGAGTTTCTCAGCTCTGTAACCTGTGCATCTCCACATCCTAATAGCTGTAGGTTTTTGGTGGTATTGTCCARATAAACACTTTTACTGGGGCTAATCTCAATCCAGCAGAAAACAGACTAGGGGACTTGTCTGGGTTTTTTGTGAATTTTGTGATGGGGGGGTAGCCACTGCTGTGCCCCTGCCTTTGAACTGAGGTCAGGTGGTGCATGCGTCAGTACTTCTGGGGCACCCTCGCTCCTGTGCCTTGCAACAAGAATCTAATCCTTGTCCTTTGGACTTGTTCCTCCGTCAGGTGTCTGCGGTGCTCTTTCCCTGGAAATTAAAGCCAGTTCTAAAGTGCARGCTTTCATTGGTGAACAAGCATTGTTGAAGTGTTCATTCACATCCAGTTCTCCCATCACTGAGAGCCTGACAGTAGACTGGACATACCGACCCCTCACGAGTGGTCACATGGAGACAGTAAGTAGAGCGGGGAGCCTTTTCTAGTGGAGACTGGCCAGGCCTCTGTGCATGTTGAAAATCCTACCATATTTTTTTTTCCATTTGCCTTGGTGTGCTTCTCTATCACTTTGTGATTTGAGACTCTCATTGTTACCTTATCTCCTATGCAGAATTGCTTTAGCGTCCCTTGGGCAAAAAGCCCAATACGTAATAGCATAATGATGATAAATTACATCTTTGGCTTTTGACACAAGTGCATATTGTATGCAGATATGAATGGAATAACTGTGAAGAAACTGATTGAGAGGTTTCTTGAAAGAAGCTGTACCCTTGCAGTCCTGTCATGTAGTTGTCTGCTCATATATCTTGTCTTGGAGTGATAAGAACATGTGTGTAATGACAGTCTGAAGAGAGCAATGATGACAGTCTCTAAGGTCTATGGACTGTTACTTCGTCYTGTTGGCACCGTTGTGAAAGCTGAGTGTTGTTAAATAAATCGGAAAGTGGAAATCTCTCATTCAAGGCAGAAACATGAAATGCACATCTTTGGATTATCAGTGATGGCTACTGCCTGAAGAGTTTGAGTTCTTTGTAATGTCCTTGTATCTAGAACAACTTCTGCTTGTGTGACCTGTGGTCTGCTAAGTCTCCCTAGACAGGACAGCAGGTGAAAACTGCAGGAAGCAGAAGCTGAAGAACTGCACGAGGCTAGGAACTTGCTTCTGTTTCTCAAATGAAGATCTGCAAAAGGGAACAAGACGGTCAGGGGGGCAGAGGGGACAGCGATGGATGCGGGGGCTGAGGCCAGTAGATACAAGTTTTGGAGACTTGATGAAATGGGACTAATTCAGAATTGCCACGTAGGAACCCAGAGAGGTCTCCTGYATAAGAGGTATTCCATCCGTCTTTTTAACGTGTATTCTTTTATATTAAAAATCCAAAGAGGGAGTTTACTTTGATTTCTTAGGAGAGAGTTTTATTGGAGCAATTATTGTCTTTACCTTCTTCTAGATTTTTCATTATCAATCTGTGGCCTACCCAACAACAGTGGGAAAGTTCAAAGACAGAATATCTTGGATTGGGAATGTTGCCAAGGGTGATGCTTCCATTGCTATCCAAAGCCTAGTGATGAGTGATAACGGGACCTTCATCTGCAGCGTGAAGAATCCTCCGGACGTGTACCACAACATTCCCCAGACAGTATTGATAGTTACGGAGAGGGGTAAGCCTCCATTTCAACAATAAGCCCTCATCTACGTGATGCATTTCATCTTTGTCAGAATATTACAAGCTGAGCATCACATGTGAAACTGGTTTCCTCAAGCTCCACGTAGGAATTTCGGCAAGAGTTACCTTAGCCCTTCTTTCTTAACCTAAATATACTGAGAACCATTTAATTCATTAGGAACAGGAAATGATGGAGGAAACTGCGGTGAARACAGAAAGCAGAAATGTACGTTTGTTTAGCCTGAGCACGAACAGGACGCTTTCCCTATAAACAACAGAAGCACAGATCACCCTGAACATCRTGAGGGCTTAGCACATGTGCAGATGTGATCAAAGGTGACTGGTTGCTTTCCTGGATGCTCAGTGCATAGTTCAGGAATTCCAGTCTTCCCATCTAGCAACAGTAGAACAAGTTGCACTGTATAAGAAATATTCRTCTAAAAATGCTATCATACCACAAATACTTAATTTAGTAATGCTCCATTTCCTTGTCTGTCCTACATGTGAGAGCTGCCCTAGATTTGCAGTTTGAACATGCTGATAAAGATGCGTTGTGACTGCCTTCCATTGCAGATTTTGTATACAAAGCACTCTGCTGAGCAGGATATGGGATAGGAGTCCTGCAGACTTGATCACAAGCTGTTTCAACTCTGCCAGCTCTGTGTTTTATATGAAAAGGCCAACAGCCTGTGTCCCGGATGACTGTCGCAGGAACTAAAGARAGTCATATTTTACTATTGATACAGCCGGGCTGTTTTTACTCTCTTGCAGGTCTTTCCTTCCAGCTAACTTCAGCAATGCTGTTGTCCATATTAGTATTTCTTCCCTCCATAATTGTGGTCATTCTGCTGTTGGTGAGGATGGGAAGGAAATTTGGAGTGCTGAGGTCGAAGAAAAAAACTGGCTGCAAGAAATCCTCCATTGAAGTGTCTGATGAGTAAGTTCRGGCTGGAACCTAAATCCTATTTTTCCACTTCATCCTGTAGGCACAAGACTTCTTTGCAGTCCTTCATTTTTTAACCCTCAGCACTTGCAGTTTTGCCACTGAGATCTACTGCTCTGTGAGCCTAATTTAGCTAGTGGTCAGCAAGCCTTTGGAAAATCCCTGTGCTGGAGCATAAACTACATGCTATATATCCTCTTTTTTCTGTTAACAGCATGAAGTGGTGGAACTGAAACAGGTTATGGTTAGAGAATTTTTCACTTCTGTGTTGAGATTTATWTCAGCCTATATCAGCAAGATATATTGCTGATGTGGGTTTTGATATCAAGTGTCCATAACAACACAGGCTAAATAATGCCAGCCAGTTCCTTTGATAATGGTGTGAGCAGAAACGCCAAGGATGGAATGGACTCGAGAGACTGAATTCCCTTCTGAGCTGGAGAGGATGCTCTGCTAGCAGGGTTCAGCATGGTGGTTGCATTGAGAATAGTGAGACAACACTGCTACTGCTGGAATTGTACCTGTTTCTGCACTGAGTTCATTACTAAAATTTAGTGCARGTTACTACAGCATTTTGGTTAGTTTTGTAAAGTTTTCCAAGAGCAACATTTGTTGTATACTCCTTCATAGCACTTGTTACATGAAATGCCTGCCTTGGAAATAAGGGACCTAACCCTTTTTATTCCTTTTGAATTTGCTATGCAGAATTAAAGGGCTGAGGAAAAGCCTTCAGTTCAGTGTGGCAGAGGTAGAATTCAGTCTGTACAAGACACAAGTGCGTATGTTGGGGGGAAAGAGTCCAACCTAATCCTKTGCTTGTTCTGCAGGCCTGAACACGCAGAGATGGACAGCTGCTTGGGGAGCCTCAGAATCTGGTGCTGGARGTGTGTGGTAAGTGAAAGTTGATGTTTTCGTAAGTGGTTTTGTCAATTTCGGTACTCGGGGGAGGTGCTGAGAGCAGCAGGTAGAGCTGCAGAGAGGCATCCCAGGGGGCTAGGCTTATGCTCCTTGCTGTTTTCCACAACTGGGCTGTTGGAAGTGAGAACTGCTAGTCAAACTAGAACCCCCAKTCATTCCTGGGGAGGAAAGTTATCCTGAGATACACCAAACTGATTTTTCATTTGATGTACGCATTGCAATCAAAGCTCGCATCTCAAGATGAAAATTCAGTGTTTTAAGTGGTAGCTACTGTCCTGTGTACTTTCTGTAAAGTCTCTGCAAAACCAGGTTTGGGCTCTATGTTCTGGATTTGATAGTTCTGTAGTGGGGAATGGAGGCAGAAATATTTAAACCTGCTTTGTTTTTTGCAAAGATGGGAGCATGCAGTCTTGCATCRTTCTTGAAGATCTCCCTACTTGCACTGTTTTGGTCACAACAATCCTGCTGAACTCTCAGGGTTTTTTGTTTGTTAGGATTTTTTGTGAGGTGCAGGTTGTCTTCTAATTCTGTTCACCTGCTACTGTAGTGGCTAACTCTTGTTACTGGGTATGTGTTGTACTGGAATTGCTRAATGTTCTTCCCACTTGCTATATTTGTTTTGTAAAAAATGCATCTGAAGTTCTGCATGCTGGCATTAACTGCCACAGCCAAAAGTGTATCATGCTCCAGAGATAAGCTCCTGAATATGCCTAAGTTGAGTGGTTTTTTTTGTTTGTTTGTTTTCTCTTTAATATCATACAGAGCAAGGTGCACCTTTGTAATACATAGTCAAGGAGTATGTTAAGGGATTAAATACATGTTGCTGTTTTAATGCCAGTGATTTAAAATGTATTAAATGCATGAGCTTTCAAACCGGTGTATGCTGAGAGTTTCTATGCTTTAATAAATACAGAATAAAAAATGAGCAATTTATACAAGTTACCTATTACCTATGAAATATTTGAAGTCCTAAACCAGATGCAATGGTTGCAAAGTAGCAGCATCAGGAATGAGAATTTTTAGAAGTGTGAAAAGCAGAAAATCTTTTWTCCAAAAGGGAGAGTTGCCATGGCAGATGGAAGGGCTGTTGCAAGTGACACATGCTGGGGAGCAAGGAGGCACCGTGCCTGTATTGGAAGTGGAGAGGGGGAAAAAGTGGGAGCCCAGATTCAGTGAGAGAAGTGCCATCAGATAGTTGGAGATCTAAAAAAATGGAAAAGGTTATTGTCTTTTCATCCTTCAAATGAAGGCAAATTTGAATGCTATAATTCTGTTCCTTTCCTATTGAGTATTTTGTCAGTAATTGAAACTTGACTCTCTGATATCAAAATATTTAGCATAGCAAGTTTCTGGACACCCTGCCTTACTTGTTTTAGTATTTCTGCTTCTTGAAGTGCCTGTCACATGCCTTTTTCATGCTTAATATGGTATAAAATAATGAAACTGTTCAGACTAAAAATGGACTGCAAAGTTGGTGAGATTTCCTGGGTAGGGCTGYTATATTTGAACCACTTTTCAAGTTGAGAGCTGCAGTGCTGGAGCATGAAGATGCCATAAAATGACTGCTATGGTTAAAAGAACGGACGATGGGGATCTGAAAGTCTGCGGTTGGTCATACCTGAAAAACGCAATGACTTGGGCTGCTCTGGGCCTACTCTGTAGGAACTAGTGGTGCTTTTTAGGAAGGCTGGTATCTGCCCTTGGTATGTTTCGTCTCTTGCTTGAGGTTTAGCTGCTGCTTCTCTTAAAACATGCTTCCCATGTTGATTATGCAGTGGCAATTCATCTGTGTTTGTCTGTGACAGGTCAGACAGATCTAGCTGCAAGTAGTTACGTAACTACAAGACATATGGCTTTTTCAAGCACACCGACGTTTGGGGAAACACTTAGGCTCTTGTCAAAAGCCTAATAGACTCAGAATTTTGTTGAAGTCATGAATTGCTTCACATATTCACACATGGACTCAATTTCTTTCTCCATCTCCCCGTTTAGGACACGGATGAGGAAGAGCCATACTGATGAGTGACCAAAGCTATGCATAAAGAGCAAAATTTCAGCATTGAAAATCTTGGCTAGATAGGTACGAAGGCTGCTGGATAACCAACACAGATTGAAGGAGCTGCTCTGCTCTTGAAGGGTTGGAAAAATAAAGCTGATGGGATAATTCATTTTTATTCAAGCACAGAAATAATGAAAGATTTTTGAAATCTTCTAATTTATTGGAAAAAAAAAAACTCTTAAAACCTCACTTCTCCAGTGCCCGCAGCAACCTCAGTGCCCGCAGCAACCTCAGTGCCCGCAGCAACCTCAGTGCCTACAGTTGTACAGCTTGTTACTCACCAGCAATCTGACAATGCGTATTTCTTTGTTTACATGCTCATCTGTTTATTGTCATGGTGATATCCCTCTTTTTCTGTGCCCTTGCAATCAAATTGCCTGAAGCACAAGCTAATCCAGAGCAATATGGCAGCTCTCTAAGGTGATGATCGCTGTGCATTGGCAAAATTTTCTTCTCAATTCTTTTGGAACATATTTGCCAAAGACTTATACTAGCTTGACTAGATTGGTATTTGGCACGCTTGGTCTTTGGATTATGGGAACCAACTGCATTTTAATTGTTTCTTGGGGTGATCTGCCGTTTAATTACAGCATGACCACTTTGTTCCTACTGTTTTCTGATTTTATTTTTAAGTCTGTTTGCCACAGTACTGTTATCTTACATTRTTGCATTTAATTTTTTTTGTCCAACAACTGCATCAGTACCTGCACCTCCTAGTGCGTGTAGAAGTGAAGCCCAATTCACATATAACTGATTTAAAATCAGAAATGCAAATGGGGACTGTGGACCTGGGATAACGTAAAACCCTATCTACCTCAGGCATTGACTGAAGACAGTGTTCAAAGCAAGGCTCCATGTTCAGGAGAACAATCATGTTGTTTGTCTCTTCTAGGTACAATTTTAAAGGAACAGTCAAACATGTCGGTACTGCCCTGTAAGAAAGAGAGTACTTTCTCTTTCATTAACGTTACTCAATAATGGATATCATAGATGAGAGCAGTGAAATTCCTCTCTGTGTAGTACCCGAAGAGCTCTACTTGTTTTCTGTATGTGGCATTGATCAAATAGTCCCTTTACATATGTGTCAATGTTTACTGCCAACTTTGTGCCATTACTAATAAACTGCTTTGTTTCCTTTTGGGCTGCARGTTTATTTATTTATGGTCTTTATGGTTGATACAGGTAAATGTTGCAGAGTTATAGGAAGTCATAAACCTGCCATTCTGCCCAGTTGCTTACCTCTAGAAATTGTTCTGTGGTGATGGAATTGATGTTTATGAAACAGACTTGACTCAAAAGGGAACGTGTATTCTGTCCCCATTTAGGAGCTTTGCGATGACTGCCAATGTTGACGTGTGTTGGAGTCACTGTAATTGTCCCTGTGTTCCTGACTCTGCAAAGCAGGTTAGCTGTAGTCCTTTGCCTCCAGATAAAAAATATACTTTTCTTTTGCCTGTAATAAAATAATATTTAGAAAGTTGGTGCTTCCTGGTGACAAAATACTTCTCCTAACCAAAACTGTCCAGAGAAAGGATGTTGATGGGACTGATTTTACAGCCCAGGGGGAAGTGGCTTTGCTGTTCCACTTTCAGGAACAGTATGTAATTCAGTTCTTTCTGGAAATGAGTAACTGCTCTTGTCTATAAAATGTTTGCCTTTAACTGAGACCACTTTAAATAGTGGACTATATTCTAGGTGCACCTTTTTATGGTCCAAAGCTAGGTTGCCACCTGGAAGCTAATAGTGTTTGGGATTGTGAATAGTTTTGAGCATGAGCAAAGCTTAGCTTTCTCTTCCTTTGCTAGCTGCATGGAAGTTGCTCTGTGCTCCATTAAAACCARTTTACTGGAGTAGAATATGGCAATTGCTGTGGTACCCCATAGGAAGGGAGAAAATGAAAATACGCTTTTAAAATGACTGGGGATTGGGGCGGGGGGAAACCAGCAGAAAACAACCTATGCTCTGTGTCCTGTCTTTGTGTTTGAAAATAGAGAAGCAAACTATGCCATGAAAACATTGTTGACAACGGCTTTTTGGCCATAAGATGCCTGCTAAGCTGTGGCTCCTGMTTAACCTGCTCTGATCCCCAAAAAACTAAGCCAGAGGGGAGCATAGGTTTCTTGCCAAGAATCTCTCCRTTCGTGATTTGCTACATAATGACTGCTCATATCTGCCTGCTGCAGTCAGTGGACTGGGACTGAGTCACATCTTGTATCTGTGGTGAATGTCTTCTCCTTATGAAGTTGTACACCTATTATCTGCACTCAGGCACAGGTACACATCTGTAATTCTCCTCACCTCTCTGTACTGGTCCCTTCTGCCTCCTGATTTGTCAGTACCCCAGTCTGGCTGTCAACTTCCTCTTGCAAGTTACAAGTGACCACCAAACTGAACCTGAAACAAGAGCCCTGAAACCAAAGGCTGCTAACTGAGTAAATCTCAAGAGGATTTACTATCTGCTTCATTCAGAGTCTCTGAATTAGTCACTGAAGAACCCTTCACACAAGACAGGTTGCCTGCCTCAGGCCACATAGGGTGAGTATTGTTTGCTATAATGTTTACTTTTTTTTTTTTCCCCTTTTCCTGAAAAGAGAAGGGGGGAGACTTTGAAGTGCTCAGAGTTCAGATCCCATGTGCAAAAGTAGGAAAACGCAAGGGTGGTATGTCTGCATATTTCATTTTCKATCTATTCAGTAAAGGTAATTATCCTGTGGAGGAATTTGGATGCGTCAGTATTGTATTAACCATAACAGCCTTGGTGAGCGGGTGCTGCCTTCAGATGATGTGCATGGTGCACTCATTTACTTGTGCATGCCGCAGAAAGAGACCTGGCAAACGTGCGTTCAAAGGCAGGATGAGAATGTATTCTGAGAAATAGGACAACTCAGTCTAGAAAGGATTTGAGGAAAAGAGTCACAGCCTCTGAATAGCACAGCAGCTTGAGTGTAGAGAGCTTTGGAAGTTCCGAGCATAAACCTCACGGGGGGAGGGGGGGATTTCTGCGTACTGAAGGTTATTTTGTTTTTTTAAGTTGGCTCCTAGTTGGAACCTGGAACGGAGGTGGTCCTGGAAAGCTATGGCTCTGAGAAGTGCTGCACCAGCTGAGAGCTTTGGAGCTGAGCATGAAATCTGCTGTGTTTGTAGGTCATGTGTGCGCGATATTCAGAGCGAGCATGATTTGCACAGTAAATTGTATCATGGCAGAAATGCAAACAGCATATTCAAACCACATGTTTCTTTCCCCTCCGCCTCCAAGAAACCCAACACCCAAACAGCTCTTGTTTTTGAAAGGCAGATTTGAGAGAATCGTAGCAGGCTTGATGCCACTTCTCAGGATTTTGTTTATGAARGGAGGAGGATGATGATGAAAAGTAGAGGTGGTTTTATGTCATTGACTGTAGGCCAGAAAGCCATGCACATACTGCAAAGGCTTTGTAACTGTTTCTCAGCTTAGAACAGACTTGTGTGTCCCCCAGCAGCTGCTGTTGGGCCTGCCTGAGTCTATAAGGGCGTTTAGGAGCTTGCCACACTGAGAAAAATGCATTGGGAAAGAAAAAGGAATTATCAAGCACCTCTTGCATTTTAATCCATGCGTGAGCACTGGCTAGCTTACTGCTGGTAATGACAGYTCTTCCTTGGGCTTCAGGACATTTCTACCATATGTAGAAAGAAGAGGCCAGTTTTCATTGTTACAGAAGTTGCAGAGGGTCAAACTGCATGCAGTGATCAGACAGCTCTGTTTGAACAGACCCTGGAGGATTCAAGCAGAAGTTTTCACCATGTGCAGCACCCTGAGGCAGGGAATTTATGCCCAGCGTGAGGGGTCTGTGTTTTTAGGATCTGTATCCAAACTTCTCTGAGTGTGTAATAGAAAAAACCATTGCATTGCTATCTGAGCAGAATTAACGTTTCTACACGTCTCAGTTCAGCAGCTAGAGACTCGACCCTCAAACCACCGGAAAGTTTCATTACTTGGGGGAAATGCAAAGGTGCTTCAGGCAGAGCCCTCCCCTCTCTCTCTCTCTTCCTTTCTAGAGCTCAGAGCACTCGCAAACAAAGCAGTATCTGACATTTGTGCTTCACTGGGTCTCAGGCTCCCACCTGTTAACAGTGCTTTGTGGGGCTAAGTTCAAGAGCTTGAACATCCAAAGAAGTACCGGTTGCATCCCTGTCCAAAGACCTGAAGAAAGTGTTTTATTGACTCTGTGGTTCAATTCAGTTGTGAGCAGTTGGCGTCCTTTGCCAGGGAAAGCTGACCTATGTGAACCTTCTGCTGTTCTTTTTAGAGTAAGATGAAGGTGTTACTGACCCTGCCTCTGATGCCGACGTTGCTGGGTAAGCTGTAAGTCATCCTGGTGCTTCTATCCAGGTGCTTCTATCCACCTTGCGTGCTTTCCCCCTTGCTTTTGCTGAAAGACCTATCCAGTCTCTTCCTGCTGTGAGAGTCTCTCTGGTGGAAATGTTACTATTGGGGATTTGCAGGCACACAGGCCTGGGAGCATTAAGCCTGCTCCTGGGGACCAGCAACTCCTTTGATCTGTGCGTGCTGTGCGCTCCCTTCCTGCCCAGCTTACATACTAGGCCTTGAACTGCAAGTGTGTCCTTGTGTGGAGACCTGCCCTTGCTCTGCTCAGAAAGACTAGAACTGCTTTGCAAGTCTAAATGCAAGGAAAGGCTTCCAAGGTATTGATTTTGGCTTTGCTCAACGCAACTGGCTCCCTTAGGCTCCTCTTCAGAGCCCCTTAGGCATATTCTTCAGTTTGGTTCCACAGATGGTCGAGCCTRAAGAAACTTGTTTGGGAAACTGTAGCACTTTGCATTTATTATTCACAGGGCACTAGACAAGTACTGGGTGTTTTGTCAGGGCCTAGTCCTCAGTGGCTTGTGGAAGAGYGGCTAAGACACCAGGAAACATCTACCTGCCCAAGCAGCTCCCCCTGAATCRGCTCACTGCGTCCTGACAAACGAGTGCCAGAGATGTTGCTCCTCTTCCAGCCATATTTTGGCAGTGCTTTCTCTTCCTCCTTGTGGTCTGCATTGTTTCCCTCTTCTCAAGGGCTCTGCTCTGCCCTGTTTTTCCAGGCATGCAGCTGCATCTCTCTGTTGCTATTTTGACTACGTGGATGTTGGGGCATGGAGGGTTTGTGCTGGTGAGCCACATGGATTTCTTAGGCCCCGTTGCTTCTGTTTCCTAACACACGCTTTCTGGCCCCCCGTCTCGGCAGCTGCTTCACGCAGGCTGTGTCAGCTCCATGCTCTTTGATGTTCCTTTGTTTGTTTCCCCTGACTGGTTTCTCCAGAAACCTTCAGCAGTAGTTATGTGGCCACACAAGTCTCAGGCCMGGGTCAGGAGCCTGTGAGCAAGAAGTAAGGAAGCCACATGAACAGGTTATGAAAGGAGGAACTGAAATTCATGTTGAGTTGCCTCTGGCCTCATGAGATGACAGCAACACTGGTTCTCCCAGCCACTGACTCACAAGAATAACCCTGCAGGAGCCACAGCCTTTGGCTCCGAGAAGCGAAGGGCTGGGGCTGTGCTACGAGTCCTGAGGTGACTTTTCTGCCTTTTTTTCTGCATAGCTTGTTCAAGGAGCACAGCAGCCCCAGTTGCTGTGCTTACTCAGGCCGGGGAGGATGTGCTGCCCTGCCTCCCAGACACACCAAGAGCAGGCCTCAGGGAGAGGCTTTGCCTGTACAGGGAGGAGGGCCTCGCTGTCATGCTCTGGACTGGCCAGTCCCTTTACCCCAGGCTTTTCTGGAGCATAGATATCTGTGGGGAGGGGCAGGCTGCATCTTGTAGTCCTCCCTGGACTCATTCTGCTCTCCTTGTCCCTGGCAGAGATATGCAGTGGGTTGGCTGGCTGGGTGTTCATGCAGCCTCAGCTCCAAGCCTACTCCGGGGACTCTGTCCTGCTGCAGTGCCACCTCCTAGACTCGGTGGCCAAGGGCTGGACCATGGTGAAAGTGGACTGGCTGCGCGTGCCACGAGCTGGAAAGCAGGTGAGTCAAGAGCGGTGGTGGGACTGACGCAGGGGTAGGTGGCAAGGTAGGACAAGTGAGCAGGTCAGCATCACTGCTCTTGGGAGGCTGCAGGAAAGCCTGCCTGGCSCAGGCCATGAGGTGGGAAGACCCCTATCTGGTGGCTGCATACTTCCACATGCTGTCTGTGGCCCTGCAGCTCTCGGCGTAGGGTGTTGGGGCTTTCCACAGACCGTGTGGGAATGAGCTGGGCTCTCTTGCACACAGAGCACGCTCGCTGAGGGCAGAGGAAGTCAGCAGATCAGAGGGCTCTCGCACAAGGAACACACGCAGGCAGTGCCCTGTCCCCTAGGCTCCTTTCACCTGATGCCATCTACCTCCTGGCAGGAGGAGATGGTGTTTTATTACTACAGCAACCACAGCATCCCCGTGGGCCGTTTCCGGGACCGGGTGCGGTGGCAGGGGGACATCTCACGCTGGGATGGCTCCATCCAGCTGCAAGACGCACGGGTGAATGACAGCGGCACGTACGTGTGCGAGATCCGGCTGCTGCAGCAGAGCAGCATCTTCAAGAACCACACGGTGCTGCACGTCAGCCCCATGGCGCGGAGAGGTGCGTGCCCTGCGACAGCTCCCTCTCGCATCTCCGTGCCCCGTCCCCCACGGGCCCTGCAATGCAGGGGAGGGACGGGGCCGTGTCTGCAGAGGCTTTCAGCCCTGCCAGCACAGTTCCTGGGTGGCRGGGCTGTGGTCCACGTGCCTCCCTGCCTTGTGTCTCCGCAGCAGGACACGGAACAGCGGGTGCCCAGGCCTCTGCAGCCCCGGGGAACGCTGGATTTTGGAGCATGGTTGTGGGCTGCGGCTGCGTGGCTGTTGTGCTGGCTTTCCTGGCAGGACTTGGCCTGAGGAGGAGGTACCACTGCTAGCTAGCAATGGGTTCTCAGGGCTGAGCAGAGCATCTCCGCGGTCCCTCCTGCACCTGCTCTCCCTGACCAGCACCGGCCTGGCTGCCCCGCATCCGGGCTGCAGCTGGGGGAACCGGAGGCCTCATCCCGGCCAGCGCGTCGCCCTGCCGCGAAGCGGGGCTCGGGCTCGGGCTCCTGCTGCCCTCTAGTGTCGCGCTGCCCTGGCACACCTCCCCCTGCTTCCCCATCTCCCGGGCTCCCTGCTGCCTTGGGAGACCCGCACCCTGCGCGGGAGAAGCCGGGGAGCCTGCGCCGGGCACTGCGCGCCCCAGGACAGGGGCAAGGCAGGGACGGCCGGGCTGGCGTGAGGGCACTCTACCGTCCCGGGAGAGGGAGGTCGGGGACAGGAGGAGCCCGTGACGCCTCTTGCCTGAGCTAACGCTGCTGCTGCCTCCTCTCCAGGTCTGCAGCCAACACCGCTCCGAAGAGGAGCGGAGACAGCGGCAGCAAGAGCAAGGCGGAGGTAAGAGCTCCGGCGGAGCAGGCCGATCCGAGTGGAAGCGCCCAGGCCACCTCGGCGGCAGCCAGGAATGAGGGGAACGGCGGGGAGGAGTGGCAAGAGAAAGGCAGGGATGGGAAGCAGGGGAGCGCGAGGCGGGCGCGGAGCCGGCCAGCCCCCCGCAGCGAGGGCACGGGCGGGAGAGCCGCGCTGGCGGCCGGAGCGAGCCCCGGTCCTGCTGTCGCGCTCGGCTCGCCGTTAGGAGGAGATACGGATGGAGCAGTGAGCCGGGGGAGGCTCGGGGGGGGAATCCCGCGCCGGGCAGGCACGACCAGCCCCGTGCTGGTTCTGCGATCGAGTGGGAAGGCCCCCGTGCGTTTGGCAACTGCTTGGTCCCAATCCTGATCTCCTCCTGACAGGAAGGATTTTACTCCTCAATCCCCGAAGCTGGGGCACCCAAGGCTGAGCAGGACGCAGGGAAGAAGAGCAGAGCTGAGGAGACCTACATAACCATGGTGAGGGGCCGAGCAGCCGCCCCGAGCTGGGGCAGGCGTGGGCAGGCTGCCTGCGGCAGGAGGGCTGCAGCGACCCCCGGGCAGGGCCTCCCCAGGGTGCTGGCGTGCAGGGCCCGCCGGGCCCTTCCCAGGCCGGAGGGCAGCGCCCTCACCCCTGCCCGCGCCCGCTGGCCCCGCTGCCTGCTGAGAGCGTCACGCCTTGCCCCTTGCAGCACCCCTCTTTCTTCCATGAGAACGGCATTTACGTGGAGCTGACCAGGAGGGTGATCCCGGCGGAGTGGATGGACGGGAAGAAACAGAGCGACGGAGAAAGGAAGCAACCCGACAGCAGACCGCTGGAGGTACCCCCTGTGCCCCAGGGGGGCGGCTGCAGTGTGTAAACTCCACCCAGTAGGTGTACGCAAGACACCCTTGTTCCTACGGACAGGCCAGCAGCTGCTGCGGGCAGCCCTTCCCCTGAGCACTGGTGCCACTTTGCTGTTCGCTCCGTGCCAGAGCTGCTGCTGGGACTGTCCTCTGCAGGGGGGCCACGGGAGATGTCTCTGGCTTTCTTCTCCCAGACCCCCGAGTGGGGGCACAGCAGCACAGAGCCTCCGCTCTCCAGCTTTGATCCTGGTCTGCACAGCTCCGCGTCCCGTGAAAACCATCTCCAGGAGAGCCTGCAAGGGGAGGGAGGGGGAGGTGCGCTGCAGAAGCGGTGCAGCTGTGCCACTGGTGTCTTCTGAAGGTAATAAAACTCCACTGAGGCCCAGAGAGCCTGCCCKGTTCCTGGCTTCCTTTTACTTGCTGCTTAAATAGGTGAAGCCCAAGCGTGCCAAACCCTGCTGGCCCAGGCCCGGGGAGCACCTGCACCCATACGCTGGCCTTGCGCGCAGCCCCCGACCGCCCCAGTCGGCAAGCGGCCGAGCCAGCGGGGCCATGGCGGGGGTCCCTCTGCAGCGAGGACAGCCCCCCCCACCCCCCGGGGGCGTTTAGCCGCCCGACAGGTGCGGGAGGAGAGCGGGGGCCAAGGCCCACCTCCGCCGGCGCCTCCCGCCCGCGCTGCTTCGTTTCACGTCCACACCCCACTCTCTTTTCCCGGGCCGACGGCGCCGGCCGGGGCCCCGCGTGCGGAGTGGAGCGCTTCTGCACCCCCCCGTTGCCTCCCCCTCTGTCCCGTCGCTTGCTTGCCGGGACTCTTGCGTAGGACCCCGGGCCCTTGTGCACAGGGACYGAGATGTGCCCCGGCTCCAGGATGCCTCTTGCTGATGCTGCCGTGGAGAACTGTGCCGCTCTGCTAGCTGTGGTCCGCAGGGCTGGAACTAGCTGGCCAAGTGGYGGGAGTCAGTGGCTTTCTCATCGGCATGGGGTTGCGTATAATATTCCTACTCCAGCCCCTCTGGCCCAAGCTTGCTTTGGGTGGTGTGGRACTCCTAAAGTGTGGAGGGCACCAGAGATCTTCCTCAACTCTGTTACGGCTGGGCAGAGCCTCCCATGAGAGCAGAGCTTCCCATGGCCAGGGAGGTTGCCCTTGGCTGACGTGCTGCTGGGGAAGGGTCAGTGGTGCTGGTGGAGGCTGGCACCCTCGCATCCAGCTGCCCCTGCGTCAACGCGGAGCGGGCAGGCTTGCCGGGAGCGCTTCTCCCTGCTGCAGGTCCCCCGCTGCAGCCAGGCCCGGGCCGGGCACGCCAGCGAGGCCGTGCCATGCAGCTTGCCTCCCTGCCCCGAGCAGCGTGGGGCTGAGCGCGCGCCGCAGGCGTGCGGCGGGGCCAAGGCTGCCGGGGCCAAGCTCGCTCCAGCAGCGACTTTGCCCGCCTGGAGCAAATCTCTGCGTGAGGCTGCTCCTCGGCTCGCCCGGGCGCTGTGGGAGCCCCTCAGCCGCGGGGAGCGACGCGGCGCTGCCCCCTGCCCCGGCCTGCAGCCAGCCCCCGGAGCAGGATGAGGCCAGGAGCGTTCGCCTTCTGTTCGAGGGAAATTTTTCCGCCCTCCCGCTCGCCGGGATGAAATCCACCAACCACAGCATTTACCGATTTCTTCACTGCAGCGCGGCTGGGGCCGGCCATATTGTGCTGTGGGAGCCGGGCAGCTCCGATGTTGTATGTCACCTGGAAAAAACCCCGGGCGGTCGCAAAAAGCAAACCACAACCCACCCCACCTCCTCTGCACACACAAAAGCCCTTGAAAATGAGCCCGGAAGCTCGGCTCCCGCAGCCCGCCCTGTGCCTCGCTGGCCTCAGCTTGCTCCTCGCGCTGGGTAAGTGCCGACTCGCCGCCCTGCATGCGCCCGGCTGCCAGCGGCGAGCGCCCGGCTGCGGAGAGCCGCCTCGCTGGGCCGGAGCCCCGAGCAGCCCCCGCCGGCCCCGCGGGAGCCGGGCTGCGGCTCGCCG
>NW_028186116.1:99200-107252 GCF_003343005.1 Rhea americana
TGCCCCCCGGCGCGGCGCTGCGGCTCGCGGGGAGCGAGGGCGAAGCGCCCGGCGCGGGCTCTTGCCTGCAGCTTCACCTGCCGAGCCCTCGGCTGCAAGGTGCGGCGTGCCGGAGCGTTCGGGAGCACGCAGAGCGACCAGCGGCGCGGCCGGGGCAGCCCAGGGCGTTCGAGGATTTCTTTCACCACGGCTTCACCCCCTGCGCTTGAGGCACCCCGGGGGCAATGCCCAGGGGTGCGAGTGCTCCCCGGGCACGTGCCTGCCGTGCGCTGGACCCTCTGCTGCGGAGCGGTCCTGCAGTGCAAGCCCTGGCCAGGGCTGGCCCGCCACTGCAGAGCTGGGGGCGCCCAGCGAGCGCCCGGTGGCCTCTCAGCCCCCTGCAGAGCCCCTGGCACCCGGGGGACACTGCACGAGGCCACGCCGCTGCCTGCCGTGGGCACCCAGTGGCACGCACGAGTGGGAAGCTGCCTCCAGAGGCTTGGGCACGCACGGAGGGCACCGCTCTCCTCCCCCGGAGAGGCAGCTCGGGGTGCTGCTGCTTCTCACCTTGCTGCAATACCTGCAGCCCCAGCTAGCCAAACCTGCCCCTGCAAAAGGACTCTTTTCCGTGGCTGCAGCGCGTGGTCCYGTTCCTGCCCTGTTTGCACCCGAGCAGATCAGCCGGTGTGGCAGCCCCTGCTTCACAGGCAGCAGACCTGGCCACGGGGGTGGCGTCAGGAGCKCGCCAGGGAGGAGGGACGAGAGGAAGGAGGAGCAGCCCGGGGGAGAGCAGCAGGGGCCTGCCAGTGTCCCTGTCCCCGCAGGGCGCCACAGCCCGCTTTGCCCTCCGTCCCTGGCCGCCTCCGGTTTGTCCTGCAGGCCGGGGTTGGCGGGCAGCTGCTCGCACAGGAGGCCTGTCCGCAGCGTGCGCTCTCCCCGCCGTCGGCTGGGGGGGACCCGCTGCGCATGGGCGTGAGGTTCGGGTGCTCTCGGGGCAAGCCTGGCTGCTGGGTGCCGGGCTGGGCACCCACCTGGGTGCAGGCCCCAAGCCGTGGCCTCCAAGCTGCTTCCATCTTTGTTCCAGTCCCATTTTGGAGGCGGGCACAAGGTGCATCTGCAGTCACCCTGCAGCCCCCAGAGCCTGGCCTGGCAGGACCCATCCCTTGCTGCTCTAGTGCATCCTGCCTGGAATGAAATCTGATGAGCACAGCCATAAATTTCCCAGCGGACGTGGCGCTGAGCCCTGCACGCTGATGCTGCATTCGGCCCTTCGCACAGCGGTATTGATCCTGCAGCAGAAAAGCCTTGTTTGAGCAGTGAGGACCAGGGTTTGCCTGGAGTCAGCAGAATTTAGTGCTAGGCAAGATCAGGGCAGGCAGGGCAGAGAGGGTCATCAGCCTTTGCGGAGCAACTGGGCTCTCTGCCTGGGCTCTCTCTGTCCAGCGCTGGGACAGTGCCCCCCACACGTCCCCAGTTGCTGCCGTATGGGGGATGCACGGTCCTGGCTGGGCCACGGCCTTGCTGCCGTTGTGCTGCCATGGCCAGGCAGCCAGCATGGTCGGCGCGTGGACCTGCCTGAAGGGCTATGCCAGGCCCCGGAGGGAGCTCTGCTCAGCCACCTGGGTGCGGGGGGAGAGGGAGAGACCAGCTCAGCCTGCGAGGTGGCCGCAGGTGCTCCCTTTCTAACGTCTCTGCATCTCTGTTCTGGCTCTCCACGCTTGCGGCAGTGCCCACGGGGCTGGGCATGGAGGTCATGGCTCCTGCCACCATCAATGCCTTGAATGGCACCTCTGTGAAGCTCTCCTGCACCTTCAACTCCTGCTACAAGGTGGAGAACAAGCAGTTCTCTCTGAACTGGACATACCAGGAGTGCAAGAACTGCTCAGAGGAGCTGGTGAGTCTCTCGGGGGCTGCGGCGCTGCTGGGAGGTTGTGGGAACAGCTTGAAACAGTTGCCCGGGTTCCCCCGGATCCCAAGCTCCCTTCTTATGCATTGTCCTGTTATCTGGTCCTGCCCTGCCACAAGGAAAAATAGCAACCAGCTGTGTAAAGAGCTAGAGGCCAGGGTGGCCGCAGCGCTAGGGCAGGATGGGCAGGCCTGGATGGGGAGAGGTGCCTGGCAGTGCCGTGCCAGGCAGGGACCCTGTTGCGGGCATGGGCAGGGGTGAGCAGGACCCTGGCTCCGGCGGCAGACGGGGAACCGCGCTGCCCTGGGGCGAGGCGCAGTTCGGGCCGAGCAGGGCAGGACGGGTGCCTGGCTGGGGAAGGTGAGTGCTCCGGGTGCCAAACGCTGTCCCCCCTCCTCTCCCGCCCGGGCTGCCCAGTTCCTGCAGTTCCGGATGAAGATCATGAACAAGCAGCTGGACCGCTTTGGGAACCGGGTAGAGTTCACCGGGAACCCCACCAAGTACGACGTGTCCTTCACCCTCAACAACGTGCAGCTGGAGGACGAGGGCACCTACAACTGCTACGTCCTGAACCCCCCGGACCGGCACCGGGGCCACGCCAGCATCAGCCTCAAGGTGCTCACTGAAGGTCGGTGCAGAGCGGTCCCCTGTCCCGCCACTGCCTCGGCCAGGGACCGCCTGCCCTGACCCCACGCCCTGTCTCCCCAGAGCCCCCCAAGCGCGATTCGACGGTGGCCGTCATCGTGGGTGCCTCCGTCGGTGGATTCCTGGCCGTGGTGATCCTGGTGCTCATGGTGGTGAAATGCGTGCGCCGGAAAAAGCAGCAGAGGCTGAACACCGACGACCAGAAGACAGAGGAGGAGGGGAAGACGGACGGCGAAGGCAACCCGGATGAGGGCACCAAGTAACCCCCCTGGGCTGCCCTCCCTCTCCACCCCTGTACAGTGTGTCCCCCTCGATGTGCTTCCCARAGCAAGGATTGCCGTCTCCCCCGAGCATCCCTCCCTCCATCTCAGTAACCAGCCCGGCCTGGAGCAGGGCGTGGAGAGCAGGTCCCCTGAGCCGGGCCGCGGCAGCGGGCGACACGTAGGGCTGGCACGGGGCACGGAGGGAGGCAGCGACATCCCTGCGTGCGCAGGGGCAGAAGCAGGAGATGCCCCGTGCCTACGTGTCCCGCTAGGAAGAGCGAGCCGGGCTCTGCGAGCAGCCCACGAGCCCACGGTGCTGCCGCTGTGCCCTGGCATGGAGGCTGGCGTAGCCGGCTCCAGGGTCCCGCTGGCTGCCCGGCCCCTCCGTGCACTGAGGCTGCTGCGACAAGCGGCCTGTGCTCCTTGGGGCTGTCCCAGCCTGCTCTGCAGATGGTAATGACCACCAGCCCCCGCGTGGCTCCTGAACTCGGCTGCGTTTTGGAGCCGCTAATGGCCCCCGGAGCGTAATGGATGCACCCTTCCGCGCCTCGGGCTATATTTGGGCCTGAGCATCTCAGCCAAAGGAGCTGGGTTGACCTTTTGTGCTTGTTTTGCCATTAGGGTGGGTAATGCTAATGGCCAACGTTTTGCTGATGTGCCAAGGCACRCTGGTGGGGAGCGGCGAGGGGAGGGCGCTGGGGAAGAAGAGGAGCTCCAGGGCGCCTGCTGGGCAGGACCGGGCCCGGGCCCAGGCCCGGAGGCAGGGCAGCTCCTCGAATCCCCAGGCAACCCGCCRCGATGCCAGAACCACCTCTCCCGACCTCCCTTCGGAGCGCACCCGCTCAGATTCGTAACTGCCACGGCAACGCACTGCCAGCCAGCCCGGCCGCAGTGCTGGGCGCCGGCCGCCGCGGCCCCCAAATCCCTGCTCTCGCCCCCGCCCCGCTCGCGGCACCTCGCTGCCGCCATGCACTCCGCAGCTAGGTGTGAGCAGCGGCAGCTCCGGGCCCCTGGCCCCACCGCCGCCGCTTCCCGGCGGGGCCCTGCACGCCCGCTGCCGCCCCCCTCGCCCCCCCCGCCCGCTGCACGCCTCCGACCGCTTCCCCCGGGCTGCGCCCGCGCGCACCCCGCCGCGCGGCCGGTTCTCCGCGGTGGTGCCCTGCTCGTAGCTGGGGCCCAAGCGGCTCCGCGTCGGCCCGAGCGTGACAATTTTGTGGCCAAAGGTTTCTGGCTGTTGCACCCGTGACCAGTCCTGCATCCGCCTTTCATTTCTGTCATGCACTGCCCTTGGATTGCAACTTGCCAATGCAGCTGGATGTACATAGCTGTACACAACAGAGATAATCTCTACGTATATAAATATATATATATGGACAGGAGGCACTGTTGTTGGTCACRACTATAGTTTTGGGTTGGTGCCTTCTGCTGATTTTGTTTGCCAAACGCTGCTAGTGTTGTTTTCACCAAAGCCTGAGTGTAGGATGTTTTTATTGCTCTTTGTACAGTTGAAAACAAACAAAGCAGAGAACAACAAAACACTAACTTTGCCTRTGCTGCCTTTGTGCTGGGGGACCACATCCCCGCTCTGCCTTTGCGCCCGTTCACAGGAAGGCCGATGGCCCTGGGAGCCCGGGGCTCAGCACCGCTTTGGGGTGGCTCTGCGTGACGGGAGAGCGCCGTGCCGAGCCGTGCCGCCCACAGCCCTGCCCCGGGAGCTCGCCCGGCACACGGGCAGGGTGATTGGCACCCGTCACRGGGCTGCTGCACGGCCCAGCACCCAGCCACGGCGGCGGGGAGAGGCCGGGGCGCCGCTAATGAGCACACCCGTCAATCTACCTGTGCTGGAAGCACGGCRGTGCGGGAGCCCGGCAGCTGCCCCGTGCCCCCCCCAGCTGCCCGTGCATCCCGCACTGCGCACTGGCAGCTCTGGCCGTCGCATCGCCCTGTGTGTGCTGCAGCTCCCCTTCTCCTGGGCAGAGCTGAGCACGCGYCCCGCATCAGCTGCTCCCCAGAGCCCTGCTTGGCACGTGCTCTCGCCGCTCGGAGCACCCCGGTAATGGTACTTAACAACGGCGCAGAGCCSCAGCTCCTCCAGCTCCTCGCCTAGCCCAGCCCAGGCTCGCTGGCTCCCTGCACGCCTCGCCGCGTGCCGGAGGGGCTAGCTCCACCAAAAACCACCCCTTCTTGCACGCACCTCTTCCTCGGGGAGCAGCGGGTGCGGAGCACCTCTGACGGCAGGGTGCTGCYGTGCCGCAGCCCTGCTGGCTCCGGGAGCTCGGCCGGCGAGGCTGCAATCCGTGCCGCCGGCGCTGCAGCGGGAGCGAGCAGCTCCCCGCCGCGTGGCCGTGCGCAGCGAGCTCTCGGCACCGCTCCTCYGCGGCCGGCCCGGCCAGCGGCCCCCCTCCAGCCCTCCCGAGCGGCGAGCGTGGCCACGGCGAAGGGCGAGGGGAGCACCAGCGTTTGGGGCCCTCGGGGACAGTCCCTGGCCAGAAGGCACSGAGGAAGGCAGCGCCCCGCAGGCAGACAGCGAGGGTGAGCTCGCGCCGCGACGGCGGAGCAGGGGCAGCGCCCGCAGCCTCCCAGCCGGCTCTGGGGCGCAAGGCAGCCTCTGGTTACCTCGGGTAAAGGTGCCCGGGCTAGCCGGGGTCGGGGACCTTGAGGAGCGAGAGCGCGGCTCAGGAAGTGGCCGTGGAAGAGGGGGGTGTGGGAAGGGGCACTGAGGGCAGCAGCGGCGAGCAGGAGCTGGGCACRGCCCTCCGGAGACTGTCTCAGGCTGTGCTGGGTCAGGAGGAAACTTTCTGCTGGGACACGAGGCCACTGCTCTGAGTTTCTGGCGGCCGCCTCTGCAGGAGCTGCCTCTGGACGCCGCTCCTCCTCTCCGGCTGGCTTTACGGGAACGCGAAGGGGGGCGAGGAGCCGGAGAGCAGCCCTGCCGGCTGCGGGAGCGCGGCTCTGCGCAGGGAGAGGGGGTGGGCGGCGGGAAAGCACCGCTCCGGGGGCGCCGGGGAACGGTAAAGGCAGCCAAGCACTCACCCGCAGTCCGCGTGCCGCCACCTCGCTCAGCTCCCAGCCCGGCGCRCGGGGCGCCCGGCCCGGCCGGCGCTGTCCTGCAGCGTTGGATCRCTCCCAGCGCCTCCTGCCCGCTGCCAGCTCCGGGGCTGCCCGGCCGCCTTGCTTTTTAAAGGTCACAGCCGGAGGACCTTGCAGTAAATCTAGGTGCTGATGGGAAGCTCTGCTCCGGCGTCGCCACCTCCTCCGTCGGCGGGAGGCTCTGCCTTCCCCGCTTCCCGGCACCACCTGCCTCCGGGCAGCTCGGGAGGGGGCCGGTGGCTGGGTCTGCCCCGGCGCAGAGCCGGGCCGGGCACAGCCGGAGGGGCTGCTGGCGCGGGCGCCGCGGGGCAGCCGGCCGCGCTGTGCCGGGAGGCTGCAGCCCTGCGCGCGGCAGGCTCCGCTCAGCCCTGCCCCGCTCCGCATCCACGGGGAGGCAAGCGGGAGCCCACCGCGGGGAGCAGCAGCTTAACCCTCCGAGCTCCGCTCGTGCCGGGCGCTCCTCACCTGGCAGTGAAATGCAGGAGCTGGGGGTGCGCCGGCCCCGGCACCACCCCGGCAGGCTGCAGGCACRGGCCAAAGAGGCACGGAGCAGACGCGGTGGTTCCTGTCCCCCCGAGAACAGCTCTGGTGACAGCAGGCCAGCTCRAGGGAGCCTTTGAGCCCTTGCTTCCCGTCACGCCCAGAGGTGACACCAGCCGAGCAGAGGGTGCTGGAAATCAGACACGGCAGTTTTGTGCTGGTCTCAGCAAGAGGAGCCCTGCAACGTCCCGGCCCTGCATCCCCCGGGACTGGACCTCTCAGCCGTCTTGCCAAGATCCCGGGGCCGGCTGCTGTGGGATGCCCTTGGCACACGGCCGGGGAAGGGGAGGGCGACCCTGGCACGGCGCTCGCGCAGCCAGCCGGGCCGCGGGAGAGCGCAGCCTTTCCAGGCCGTGGCAGCAGCAGATGTCTCCCGAGAGCAGCCTGCCGAGCATGACAGCTCTATTAGGCTGCTGCGGCCGGCGACCCGTGGCTCCGAGCCCCGGAGGGCACGGCTTGCTCCGGGCACTGCAGCGGGAGCTGCACGCACGACGCCAGGCTGGCGGCCGGCGAGGAGCCCGGCCCTCTGCAGGTGTTCAGTCGGGAGAGGCCGCCCCAGGTCTTCGAGCCGCRGCCAGGGGACTCGCAGAGAGCGCAGGTGGCACCTCGTCCCCTCTCCAGCCAGCGCAGGAGCTGCTGTCCCTTCGCAGTGCCCACGGGCTCGGGGCAGCRCATCTCCCTGCGGTCCGGCACGCTGCTTCCCGCCGGCATGGCCTGGGGCCCGGCTGCTGGGCACGTGAGCTCCCAGAACACTTTCTGCCYGTGCCCGTGCCCGTGCCCCCGCCAGCTGCAACGCCCCTGCATTTACCGGCAGGCCCTCCCAGCTGGGTGGTGCTGCGAGTCATAGCCTCCCCCCAGCAGAGCTCTCTGCGGCTCTGCTGGTGTGATTCACCAYGGCGCTTTGGGCAAACCTGCCCCAGTTTTCCCCATCTTTTTGGAAGCAAACTTCACAGGCACCTGAAAGCATCCCAGGAATGAGTCCTCTGCATCCCGTGCCCCTTCCCTGCACCAGGCTATGGGTGCTACAGCTGCAGCTCTCCAGCATTACAGTTCCCCACTCTCCTGCTCCGAGTCCTGGAGGCTCCAGCTTCGGTCGTACCTGCCACTCTGGCTTCAGCACCACAACCTTGTCCCCCAGAGCCCCCACGCAGGCTCTTCGTCTGGGCACCAGTGCCTGGTGCACCACTGCAGCGGTGACAGGCCTCCCTGCACCCCTGCGCCCGGCTGTCACCCCTAGCCCAATTAGCAAGGCTCCGGCAGATCCAGGGCTCCCCCTCCGGTCTCGGCACATCTCCTGCCCCACTCCCAGGGCCTGCGGCTCCCCACACCTAGCCGCAGCCGTCACTCAGCCTCCCTGCGAGCCGCCTTTGCTGCATCAGCAGTGCGCTCCTCGCCGCTCCCGCAGCGCCGGCTGCCAGCGCTGCCCAGCTCACGCTGCCTATACTTTTCCTGCCTCGCTCGCCAGCTCTGCAGCTCTGGCTCTTCGACCTGCCAGCGATGCTAGCATCCCCTCCGACTCCCCCGGGACGCCCCAGTGGCCGGCAAGGCCTGCCGCTTTCCCTCTTTCCCCCTCCGTCCTGCCCCTGCCCAGGTGGGACAGAGCGAGCTGCAGAGGGGGCCGGTGCCAGG
>NW_028186116.1:107847-115790 GCF_003343005.1 Rhea americana
CCGCTGCTCGGGTGAATTTCCCGTCCTTAAGCGCTAATACGGCTATCTCTGCTCCGCAGACGGAGGGTCCGAGGCACTGAGGATAAGTGGCTTGTCCAAGGTGACTTCGCAGCCGAGTCCGGGAGAGGACTCTGAAGTCCTGCCTCCAGCCCCCTGCCCTGCCTGCATCAGCCGCTAACATCACCAGAGCTTTCTTCTGCGAGCGCTGCGGCTGCGTCGCGCTTTGCCCTGCTCCGCTCTGCTGCTCTGCGAGCAGGGACCGCTGCTACCTGCCTGCTAACGTGAACCGGGGAAATAGCCGTAGGGAAGCAATGCGCTGCTTGAACACAGCCGCCAGCACGCCCGCCGACAGGTCGCTCTTCTGACAGTCTGTTTTGTGAAGCAACCATTTGCATGCGCTTCTCCCCAGCTCGGGGACGAACCCGTACCGCAGGGCCGCCGCTTGGAGCATGGCACACAGACCTGTGCATGGGGACACCCGAAATCCCCCGCCCCACGGAGAAGGAAGGAGGTTTGCAGCCATTCCCCTCCCTGCCGCGGGCCCCGCTGGGGCTGGGTCCAAGCCACCTGCATCCGTCAACACCCGTGGCCGCACTCCTGCTCGTGTAGGTCATCTTCCTGCTAACGGGCATAGAGGGCCTAAAACCGAGGGCTGCATTTGCAGCCCGCACTGCTGAGAAACTCCCTGTGAGGCACTTTACAGGGCATAGTTTGTAAGTGCATTTTAAATGAGCTGGAGACACTAAAGGCAGGTAAGTACCAGACTCCCTGCAGGACTTGGGTGCTATTCCCTGCTCTCTTTTGAAAGTCCCTGCTCAGATAAATGCAGTGCAAGCTGCTTTCAGCAAGGGAGGCTGAAAATGTAGTGCTAGGAGAGACTCAGAGACTCTGGGCAGAAGGAATGCTGTGGGCGGAAGTGGGAATTTTGTCTGGGCCGGGAGCCTGGAGGTGGGAGGGGAGAGCCTCTGTGCAGATCTGCGTGGCCGAGTGTTTCGGAGACGTCTTTGCTCTCCAGGGACTGGCAGCGGGCAGCCCGGCTTTCCCCGTCGGTGCTCCTGGGAAGGGCTAGACCTGGGCGTCCCGGCCCGAGCGAGCGTGCCCGGGCTCGGGGACTCGGCGGAGAGCCCAGCCCACCAGCGCTGCTTGCTCTCTGTGCCGGGAGCTCGCGCTGGTTCTTAGGGGCAGCCTARGTTTCTGCGGAGCAGTGTTTCCACAGCCCGTGGCTGTTCGGGTGAATCCCGCGTGCTCTCCCCGTGAGGCCAGTGGCCCCCAGACAGGGTCCTGGTGGGTGCAAGAAGCCGGGAGGGTTGGCTGCAGCCCTGGAGTGAAATTCTTGCTGTGGCCCTGGCCGGGGTTGGAGGGCTGTTGCTGCTCTCTCAGAGGCTGTGTCCTGGGCTGCAGGTGCAGCACTACCGCGTGTGGCTCGGTGGCTCCGGGACCCCGTGCAGGGGGACTTGCCCGGCGTGCTCGCCCTCCCTGCAGCAGCAAAGAGCAGGCAGCCAGCGCTTCTGCGTTAGCAGGAGTGGCTGCTCCCCGGCTCTGCTTCCTCCGTTTTTGGGGAAGAACTGTGCCTGCAGGTGCAGGGAGAGGTAGTCTGGACTCCCCACGGGGCTGGGCTTTTCCTGTGAAGCAAATGCTGGCCTGGAGAAGCTCAAAGCAGGGYGCTAGGGGTGCAAAGTGCAGCAGCTATGGGCATAAGGCAAAGCAAGGGTGGCAGCTGGGGTGGCAGGTTCACTAAGTGATCTACCAGCCTCCCAACGTGTTTCCCTCTGTGCTTTATTTAGTGGTAACATATCGCTTGTGTCTTCCTGAGACCACAGCGTGACAGGAACAAGATCAGCCTCCATTTGCCCCACACATTCAGTTCAGGTTATGCTCGTGATGCTATAATGGTGGCAGGCAGGATTAAAAGTGTTACAAGCTGCAAGGAGTCATCTTTCCTGTAAGTAACTGTCCCCTTGGAGGGACCTTCCTGCTCAGACGTACCTGCCAAGCCAGGCGTCCCCCAGGGAGCAGCTCTGATCGCCCTGGGACTCTCCTGGCCCTGACATCCCCTCCGTAGCATGCTGACGGTGTTGGAGCCTGACAACTGCGGGAAGCCTCTGTTCGGCGGGGATGGCTTCCTCGTGGTGGGGAAAGCCTCTCCAGCAGAACGGAGGATGCTTCTTTGTAAAGTTAAGTTACCGTTTTGCTGCAGTGCTTGCAATGCAGCACTGCAGCAGGGACGGAAGCCCGCGTGCGAGGCTGTCAGGCTCAGCCTGGGTGAGGCGTGCCTGGGGAGGTGTTAGCGCCGGCACGTGTAGGAGAATAACTAAGGAGCTGAAGCGGTTGCGGAGTTGCCTCTGCTCTSCTGAAGCTGAGGGCAGTCCCTCTAGGTTCAGGTGTCAGTGGAGTGGCAGRCTGGCTTGAGGGCACGGCAGGAGCCGTGGGACCCAAAACCCTTGGGTTTTTGCTTGTTTTCCCTCGGAATCCAGGCTTACAGCCTTCTCTTTGGCAGCCTGAGGCTATGGTGGGGAGGGCGCGGAGAGCGCCTCGTGCTACGCGGGAGAYGGGGCAGAGCAGTCCGAGCCCCGCACCCCTGCCTGGCCGCGGGCGCRAGGCTCTGCTGCCACGGCAGGGAAGTGAGCGCCGTCCCGGGGCACGGCTCGAGGGACAGGCCCCCAGGAAGACCCCTCTGGCTGGAGGGGGCAGGCAGCCCCAGCGAGAGGCTGGCCCAGGTGCCCCCGGCCGACGGGGGAGGCAGGGAGATGGGCTGTCGTCTGCCTTCTGCGGAGGCGCAGCCACGGCTGCCCCGGGAAGGCAGAGTGCCAGGGCAAGGCTTTGCAGGGACGAGGGGTCCCTGCTGCCGCGGAGGTCTGGGGAGGAGGAGGAGGAGGAGGCTCTGCTGGCTTGTGGCACGTGGTGCAAGCAAGCCAGGACCGCGGTATGGGACTGCTCCCCTGGGCCAAAGCGAAGCATCTCTGTGCCCACAGGAGGGGGGTTGTGCAGATGCTGCTGGCAGTGCCATTCCCCTGCGCGCGACCTCGGCAGCTTTCAGACGTGCCCTTGGCTCTCACCGCCGGGCTTGCATCTGCTCCTTCGATGCATTGCTTTCCGCTCCGCTAATGGGGAGGAGAGGAGCGGCAGAGCTGCCTTCTGCAGTTTGAAGGTCATCCGTTGGCTACCGCGGGAGGCGAAGCTTTCTGCCAGGCAGACTTGCTGGGATGCTGCGCCCAAGCGCTGCACAGGCTCTGTAAGGAGTCTGCTGCACCAGCTCACCCAGAGCCCTTCGATGGGGGGGGCGCGGGGGGGCAGTCCAAGTGGCAGCCAGCCAGCACGGAAATACTAATTAGTGTTTGAACTCACTGCTTTAAGAACAGAGAGCTCTGCTTTGCTTTGGGCTTTTTTTTCCCCCTTTAAGGCTTAGCGGAAGGCGTTGTGGATAACATGCAAATCAGGGGCTTTCATTTGCATGCCTTCTCCTTGGTGAGAGGATGGCTCCCCTTGAATCCGCTCTGCCTCTGCAGGGTGCCAGACAGCCCGCTGCACGCTTTCTAGGAGCAGGGAGCCCTGCGTCTGCCGAGCTGCCCTGGCAGCCCGGCGCAGGCTGGGCCAGCTCCCCCCGCCAGGTCCTGGGCAGCTCGGTGCATGGAGAAGGCTGAGTCCCTGGCTGCACGTCCCCCTGATCGCAAAGCACGTGCTCTTCTTCGCATGGGCCGTCTCCAGCGAGAGCGTCGGCGCCTTGCTCTCCCTGGCCAGAGCCAGGCAGCAGGGCTGGCTGCAGCGCGGCCCGGGGAAGGACAGGTTGTGGCAAGCCGGGCTGCCTGCCGGCACGGTGTCCTCACTCTCTCCTCCGCACTCCCCACCAGGTTGGCATATCTTCTCCATCGTCTTCACCTTGGAGGTGTCAGTGGGGAAGACCAACACGGTGATGGCTCTGAACGGCTCCAACGTCCTGCTGCCCTGCGTCTTCACCACCTGCATAGGCTTCCAGGACCTGGTCTTCACGTGGTATTTCAACTCGACAGAGATGGTGGGTGGCTCTCTGGGCTTTGCCTCTGCTTTCCTGGCTCGTGGTTCCCTTCCTCCGCACGTGGGTGCCTGCCAGCCGGGAGGGGCGTTTGCTCCCGGCGCGTCCAGCTCTGGGGGCACAGGGCCGTGCAAACAGGGCGACTCCTGTCCCCAGGCACGCTTCTGCTTTGGGGTGCAAAGCTGGTCTGGGTGCTTCGCTGCTCAGGAGCTCTGTCATTTCTGTGAAACTCCTTGGTACCAGCTTGAGAACCAGTTTCACTCCYTTTGCTCAGAAATTGGCTATTCAGGAGCAAGTCTGCGCTTTGGGCAAAATATGGTTCATTTTCTCCTCTGGGGCTGCTCTGYGGTTCTGCCTCCTGTGGGGAAATTCCTGCTCTTCAGCTTATGCCGTGCTCTGCGCTGCGGTCCTCGCCATCGCTGCACCGGTCTCCTGCTTCCCCGGCGGGCTGTGGCTCTGAGGCCCTCCGCGGCCGCGCCTGCTCCGCCGGGGCGTGCGCGACGCGTGGCCGGTCACGTCCGTGCGTGCGCAGGAGGGGCAGGGCAGGCTGAGCCCCCCAGCCCCCCGCCTGCCCGCCCCTGCAGATTTACCACGGCAAGATAAAGAGCAAGGCCTCGGAGCCCCTCCTCGTGGGGCGCAACCCCCGCGTCGAGTTCGTCGGCTCCACCACCGGGAAGGACAACAACATCTCCATCGTGCTGAACGAAGTGGACTTCAGCGACGCCGGGAAATACACGTGCCACGTCAAGAACCCCAAGGAGAAGAACGCGCAGCACAACGCCTCCATCTTCCTCACCGTCGTGCACAAGAGTAAGTAAGTCCCGGCGCGGTGCCGGGCGCCGGCGGGCTTCCCGGGGACGCCCGCAGCCCCGGGGTGGGGGCGCCGGCGGGGGGCTGCCCCGCTCGCCCTCGCCGAGCCCGCTCCGGCCCCTTTCTCCGGCAGTGGTGGAGACGGACAACACCGTGACGCTCATCATCGTGGGCGTCCTGGGGGGGGTCATCGGCCTCCTCGTCCTCTTCATGCTGGTGAAGAGAGTCGTGCTGTTCATCGTCAAGAAGGTGCAGGACAGGAAGTGAGTGGGGCCGGGGCCGGGGCGGGGGGCGCCGGGGCCGGGGGGCGCGCGGCGGGCGCTCGGCAGCTGGCCGCTCTCCGCAGGAAGGAGTGCCTCGTGAGCTCCTCGGGCAACGACAACACCGAGAACGGCCTGGCGGGCTCCAAAGCGGATCAGAAGGCGGCACCGAAGGCGTGAAGCCGCGGCGGCCCCGGGGCCGGGGCGGCGAGCCGTCCCCTCCCGCGTCCTTTTTAACGCTGCCCGCGCTTGAGACGTGCTCCCGTGCCTGCAACCCGCACTGCTTCTCGGAAACGGCTTCAGCTGCTGCGCGGACGGGGAGCGTCCCGCCGAGCCGGCCCGCGAGCCCGGCGCCGGGACGGGAAGGAGGACGGGGCGCAGCGGCGCGTGCCGCGGCCCCGGGCCGTGCCGCGCCGGCAGGCTGCGGGGTCCCCGGCGGCCCCGGGGCGCTCCCCTGCGCCGGCGGCCCTCCGGGCCTTACTCCCGCTCCCCTCTTTTTAAAGCAAGGCACCTAACGCAGAGATGCTTTCCAAGCTGATCTGCCCAGGCTTTAACTCCTTAAGCGGATTTCTTTTCTTTTTTTCTTTTTTAATACTAGACTCCCGTGGGAAAAAGGCTGCTCGTGTTGCCCCTTCACCCGAGGAAAACTGTGGCACTCGGTCCACAAGGCAGGGAGGGAGCCCGGTCGCGCCCCGGCGAGAGGAGCGGGCTCGGGGCTGCTCCAGCCCGCTCCTGCTCCTGCCACCGACCGGCTGCGTGACCTTGGGCAAGTCACTCTGCCTCTCTGTGCCTCAGTTTCCCCAGCTGTAAAATGGGGATAATAATACTGCTCTACCTCGCAGGGGCTGTTGGCTAACGTAGCACGGTGCTCTGGGACCCTTGGGCGAGGGCGCTGCAGGGGCAAAGCCGGAGGGTCTTTGCGCTGCTGGGGTGAGGGCCGCGCAGGAACCGCCTCGGCCGGGTGTCGCGGGTAGGCTGGCCGCCGTGCCCCGAAGGACGGGCTCGGCGTGGAGCTCGCCGGCGCGCAGGCGCGCCCGCYGCCCGCCCGCCGAGGGCCGCCGAAAGCCGCGCCGGGCTTGGGAGGCGCTGGAGACGTGACGCGCAAACCACCCTGTGCCCGCGGGCTGTGCGGGGCTGGAGGGGAGAGCGTTAATTTTGCAGCTGAAGGTGCCGGTGTGCTTTAGGAGGCGATTTGTTCCCCGTTTCACCTGTGCTTGCGGGTRCGCGCCCGCGCCGCCGCGGGACAGGCCGCCAGGCGCCCGGCGGGTTTCCTTGGCGGCTGGGTAAATGGGAAGGTGGGAGTCAGGCCCCCGGATCCCGGTCTCACCTGTGCCCTGGGGAGCTGCAGGACCCTCGGGCAAATCACTGGGCTGCTCTGTGCTGCAGTTTCCCCAGCTTCCCCAGGGAYGGCAAACCTGAGCTACCTCGCAGGAGCTGTGAGCGAAGCGCCCGGCGCTCCTCGGGCGAGGGGCACTCCGCACGTGCCGGGAGTTATTAATGTACCATCGCCGCTCGGGAGAGTCTAGGCAGGATATGCGAGATCCCCCAGTTATCCCGTGAGACCTCCAGCCCATCCTTGGAGAAGACCTCCCAGGGGAGAGGACAGTGAGGGGAGGAAGGGTGTTTTTTTTTCTTTTGAAGAACTATTTTTAGCTGTCCTAACCTGCCAGCATTTTTTAGAYGGTATCTGGACCCAGCTCCACTTACCACAGGATATGCAATGCTGTACTATGCATGGATTATTCCTCTGGCTTGAAGGAAAAAGTCAACATAACCCATCTGGAAATGTATCTCTGCCTGTACGCATGCGTGTGCGGGTGTTGCAGGCAGCGCCGCGGGCAAGGGGCTGGCTCGGGAGCCCGCGCGGGGTCCCTGCCGTCCCYGGGGCTCCCGCCACGGGCCGTGGGGACGGCTCCGCTGGGGGCCTGTGCGGTGGTGTGACCGCCACGGGCGCGCTTAGGTGCATGGAAATGCACGTAGGAGACGGCTGCGAGTGCACCCACGGTGTGCGCAACACGCTGTGTTCAGACCTAAAACACATTTTGCACTGTAGAGTTTTAGCTAGCTTTGCCTTGAATGAAATAAAGTTTATGTTTACTAGAGAAGCTCTCTGGCGCGTGGCTTCCTGGGGGTGCTGGCTGGGGCCCGGCGCCTGCAGCGGTCCGCGGTGCTGAACGGGGCTGCGGCCGCTCGCGGTGCTGCCGGCGCCCAGGGCCGCGCGGCGGGGCCGCGGGCAGAGCAGGACTGTCCCCCGACTCCTTGTTTTGCTTAGGAAGGGATTAGAAACGTGCAGGCACAACCAAGCACAGGGGTGCCGGAGCGCGGTGGGCGCCCGGGCAGCGGGCAGGGTCCTGTCGGCACCTCGGCCGCGCTCCCGGGTCCTCGTGCGAAAGGGGCACAAACCCCTCACAGGCTGCATGAAAAAACAAATCCCTTCTTTAAGGGGGGGGATACGTGACAGCACGAACACCGTTTCTCCCTGTAAACTAAGATAGGGCGACTAATCCAAGCAAGCAGCAGCTTCCGCCCGCGGGCACCTGCCTGGCGCCGCAGGACCGGCGCCGGGCCGCAGACTAATCTCTCTCCGGAAGGCAGCTGGAGCCGGTCGAATTCCTCGGCGGTGTCGGGAGCCTCCGTCTCCTCGGCCGCCCTCCGGCGTGCTAAGCCCGCGCGGGGTCCGCAGGCTTCGCTCGCCCTCGGCGGCTCACGATCCGATTCCCGTGCGCGGCCGGGGCCGGGGGAGCCAAGCGCGAAAGGGTCGGGAGGCCGGGGGCGGAGGGGGACGCGTCCGGCGGCTCTCACAGCTCCGACTGCACGGGCGGAGAGGCAGAGAGGCCCGTTGCGGACGCTGCGCCTTGCTGCAG
>NW_028186116.1:118403-127168 GCF_003343005.1 Rhea americana
AAGGGAGGGCGTACAGCCCGGGCGAGCCTGGCCCCCCGCTGCCGAGGACAGCGCTGCGCCCGCCACGCAACTGCCTGCTCGCGCTACAGCCTCGCACAGCCGGCGTGCGCCGACAGGAGCGCTGCTGCCGGCCGGCGCCCCAGCACCGCCGGAGCCGCGGGAGAAGCCAGCCCGGCCCCGGGGAGCCCGGCGCGCGGGGCAGAGGGAGGGCCGTGCCGTGCCGCGCCGCGCCGCTGCTAGGAGACGTGGCAACAGAGCCCCGCCGCAGCGAGCGTGGACAGGGCGCTGCTCCCTCCTGCTGCCTCCGGCTGCCGGGAACGGCCCCTCGCCGCGGCGCGGCGCGGCACGGCACGGCACCGCCAGGCTGGCGCTGCTCGGTGGCCGCTCGCTTCGGTCTCGGGGGGCACGCTGCACGCTCCCCCCTGCCCGATTTGGCCCCCTGCCAGGGCCGCGCTGTCGGAAGCTGCTCCCTGGCTCTTTGCGTTTTGCAGGTGCGCTCCTGCCCTTCCGGGGCTATGGAAAGCAGCGGGTTTACGTGTCGCTTTAACGCTCCCTCCAGCCCTGCGCACCATCATTCCCTCTGCTGTTGTTTCTGGTCTCTACCGTGACAGGTAAGGCTTTGCTTTTTCGCAGGGCCTCTATCCAGCACGAACAGAGGTAAGAGAGACTGCAAAGCWACTGTAAACCCTCAGATCTGGCAGCAAAAATCAAGAGGGTTTGGAGTTCAGGAGCCTGTGCTCTTCCCGCTTTCATTTCCGAGCCTTTAGGAGCAGCCTGTTCCCCCCGGGCAGCAGAGGGCTGGARCTGTTTGCGTTGCTGTTTCAGAGGAGAGCCGAGCCCCCGTGCAAGCGCAGCGCGCGGCGGCTCGGCCTTAGAAGGGAGCAGCAGCGCCTGGAGGCCGGGGAGGCTGGAGGGGCCGGGCTGCAGCCCCCGCACYGCACCGCACCGCACCGGGCGCGAGGCAGCCGTGCAGCCCTCCCTCCCTGCCCGGGGCGCTTGCTCCGGGCGTGTTTGGCCACGCACGAAGGCTCTGCCAGCAGGATGGTGAGGGGAAGTGCMAAGTGATTTCATTTCTGGTTAATAYACAACGATAGCCTGCGTCTGAAGAGCCAGAAAGCGCTGGGAACGGGCGGGCAGCGTGGGACAGGAGCGCGTTGCCAGGTCTCCGCTGCCCTTCCCAGGCCGCTCCCGGAGCCCGTGCGGTGCCTGCCGGAGCCCCGGGAGCTTTGCAGCGCCGGCCGCGCTCGCAGAACGTCTTGCGTCAGCGCGCGGGGCACGGCCCGGCGAACGGCATCCTAACGGCTCCCTGCGGAAACGGTGCCGGGGCTCGGGCCGTGCCCTGCYGGCTGGCTCTTCCCCCTAGCCCCTGCCTCCAGCTGCTGAGTTTTTTGCCTCTCCTTCCRCCCGTGACCCTTGCCACGCTCGAGGCAAGAGCTGCACAGGCTAAATGAGCCRCGGCTGCGGCTGTGCCAGCCCCATTTCCTCGGGAGCTCCTAGCTACCGTAACCAGGTCAGCTCCGTGGCCTGAGCCCCGGCTGTGTGCTAACGGGGCTGCGGCGACCTCGGGCCGTGCCGAAGCCCGCGAGCCCGGTGGGGGGGCCAGGGCTGCTTGCAGGGGCACGTTCCTGCGTGACACCCAGCCCCAGCGGTGCTCCGCACCCGGCACCAGCTTCCCCACCCCCCCGGTAACTCACCATGCTCGTCCGGCTCTGAGCTCTCCCGGGGAGCCGCGGGTGCCCCGACGGCAGGGAGCCCGGGCGGGTGGCGCTCCCRCCGCGCCGGTCCGGCCCGGCTCTGCCCGTGCCCTGGGAGCACTGGGGCAGGACCGCCCCAGCACTCCTTAAAACCCTCGACGGGAGTTGTGAAACAGGAATCGTGATTTGTATTGTAATACAACACCGGTCTATCAGCAGCACCATCACCTGCGGTAATCTCTGGAGCATCGACTGCTGGGGAGTGACTCACTTGCTGAGCTGCTGTCACAAAATAACTTATCAGGAGTGAACTGACTGACAGGGCGAGATTTTTTTGTGCTGCTTTCCTGATGATAAGAGGAACCACAACCATGGTGGTTGCCCGTCTCTTCCGCGTTGTTTTCTGAAGCAGAGACCTTAGGAGGTGGAGGAGGAAAGGGGAAGAGTTTACGCACGAGGTTACCGGGCCACGATGCTCCTGTCCTTCAGGTCACCAACTCGCAGCTTCCATGCCCGGYCCCAGGACGCGGCTGGCAGTTAAAAGGAAGCCGAGCTGATGTCCTGGGAAAAAGAGCGGTTTGCCTTGGCCCACTTGCACCGACGCTGCCGGGCAGGATGGGCGCTCAGGCTCGGCCCGGGCCGCCCCACCASCAGCCCCGTCGGTCGGGCTGCAGAGACGTGCCGGGGCGCTGCGCCGCGGGAACGCGGAGCCGCAGGCAGTGCTCGCAGGAGGCGGGTGCTGCCCTTGCCAGGGTCTGCGGCCACGGGTGCCTTGGGCAACAGCTGGCGCTGGAGGAGGCGGCAGCGCTTGCTCCCGGCGCAGGGAGCTGGATGGGTCAGCGAGTCTGCAGGTTGTGGGCAGGCCTYGCTGGCTCCTGGCTACAAACACCGGCCTTGGGCAAACGCGTGCTGAAAAGGGAGCGTGTGCAGGGCTGCAGCTAATTACCCTCCCCTCCTTTTGTCATCAAACTTTCCCAACGGCGGGGGAGAGCCGCGGCTGCCAGGTGCGTGCCCCGTGCCAGCGCGGAGGCTGCGGAGCGTCACGTTCCCGCAGSTCCCGGCCCGGGACGCATGCCGTCCTGTGCCCGGGCGCAGCGGGGACGCCGGCTGCGCGGAGGAGGGAGCACAGCGTGGGGGGGGCACCCGCGCGCGGTCTGCGGGTGAGGGCCACGCTCCCCGGGCTCCTCCGGAGGCGCCGGGGCCGGACAGCCTGCAGCTTTCGCAGTAAAAGCAGGTGGCTCAGGAGCAGGACGCTGCTGGGCTGGGGGGGGCCGGCCGGGCGCTCTGGAGCGAACTGCAGGCACCACGCGCAGAGCCACGGCCCCGGGGCGCACGGCAGAGACCCCTCGCAGGGGTCGGGGCGAGGGGGGCCGCTCGCGCGGGGCAGAGCACRGCCCCCCGCGYCCGCGGGGCAGGAGGCGGCGCGGTGCTGGGGCGCGGGGAGCGGCTCTTCCTCCTCTGAGGCTGAGCGAGGGCTTTGAGGAAGCAGCTGAGGTTTGCAGATGTTATGTCACAGCTCCGGGCGCCTTCGGGCTCGGCTTCCTGGAGCACGGCCGCCCTCCCTGCCCGGGGCACCCGTCCCCAGCCGCTTGGCAAGGCGTGCGCCTCAGGGCTCCCCGGTGCCGCACGGGTCAGGCCCAGGCCAGGCTCGGCTCACCCAACGCTGCGCGGTCACGCACCTCGGCGGTGCAAACCCTGGCTCTTGCTCGCAGATCCCCTGACTCTGCCTGCAAGGGGCTCTCCCCCCGCAGCCACCCCTGCCTCTCCGTCGGAGCTGGGTCTTGGCRTCCCCAACACTTCTCCGTGCTGTTTCCCCCTGCTTGCCCTGTTCCCAGGCTGTTAATGGTTCTCCCTGTTYGCTGTCTTCTGTCTGCAGCCACGGAGCTGGTTCCCGCTTCCTCCCRCAAGCAGGCGGTGATTCCCACCTGATCCCCAGGTTGGGGGCCGGGGGCTTTGAGACGATGCTCAAGCCCRGTGCTAAGAGCACTGCGCCATCGCCCTGCGCAAGGCCACACCATGGCAGGCATCCCCGAGACCCCGGGCCGCGCTCCGTGCCAGACCAGCCCCTCCGGCAGCAGCCCGGCTGTGGCCCTCTGCCAGGAGCTGGCACTTAGAGGACGCGGCAGCTCCGAGTCCCACCAGGGTTGGGAGCTGGTCCCCCTTCTTCTCCGCTGGCCTGGGCCAGCCGCCGCAGTACCTCCCGGCACGCACGCTGCGAGACGGAGCCCAGGGCAGGTGTTCTGGTGCCTTTGAGAAAGTATTTTGGCACGATGCGGGAGCCTGGGCTGTGCCCCTTTGGCTGCGTCCGGAGCTGGGGGCTCCACGGGGCGCCGAGCATGCCGCCGTCCTCCCACCCGCCGCGGCTGCGGGGAGAGCGGGCGGTTTCGGCCGCTGGCTGCGGYGGGAGGCTGCCGCGCAGCACGGCTGCTGCATGAGTCACTGCGGGAGCCGGCTCCCGGCCTCGCCCGTGCCGCCCCGCGCCGGTCCCAGGCTCCCCGGCGCTCCCGGCTCGTGCGCGGCCCGGCCCGGACGAAGCGGCGTGCTTCAGCAGCCCACGTGTGCCAGCCCCCCGCGAGGGCACGGGCGGGCTGTGCCGCTCGGGGCAGAGCTGCAGCGCGAGCCGAGAGGCGGCAGCGCGATGCGCAGCGGCTCCTCGGCTGTTCGCCGTGCCCCGTCGGGTGGAGCGAGTGCTGCGGGTTGCGGGAGGATTCGGCGTGTTGCTCACTGTGTAAACACCGTGACCACGGGGGAAATGTTCTCACTCCACCGGCATCTGCCTAAATGTGGCTGCTGTTGGGTCGTCCCTTTCYGCTGTCTCGCTCCCGGCGCTGCAAGGTGCGCCAGCCTCTCCGTGCACCAGGAGCTTGCCCCAGCCCCTCCGTGCGTGCAGGCGAGCGCCGTGGGGCTGTCTGCGCCTGGCGATGGGGTCAGACCCCGCCGCGATAGCGGAGACGGGTCCGTGGTGGTGCTTGCACTGAGAGTTAGGGGGGCAGGAGCTGGCAGCAGCCGCAGAGACGCGCGGGCAGTGCCGTGCCGCACGTCGCGCTCGCTCTGCGCAGCGGGGACGGTGCCGGCGGGGCAGCGGCAGCCTTTGCTCCAGCCGCGCTGCGCCCGGGCGCGCCGGCAGCCGTGCAGCGCTGCCGGGAGCGGCGGCCTGCGCTGGGCCCCGGCAGCCTGCCTGCCTTCGCCAACGCATCCTCTAGAGGGAACTGCCCGTCCAGAGACGGGGCTGCGAGGCTCCCCGCCGCCGCCGCCCTCGGCCCGCTCGCGCCTGCCTCGCCTCCGCCCCAGCCGCCGGCAGCCTGGCAGCTGCGCCCCACCGCCCCAGCCTCAGCCTGCCGCCCTCGAGGGTCTTGTGGCCCTTTCCCAGGGCGCGTGGAGGAGCAGGCTGCTCCAGGAGCACCGGGAGAGTTGCCGTCGGTGCCTGCAGCCTGGACACGATGCTCCCCTCCCGGCGGCTCTTCCCCCAGCCGGCTGCTGCYGGGGCTGGCCGGGAGCGCCGGGGCTGTGGCGGAAGCCCTGCGYCGAGCCTGCTGCAGCCTCCCCAGGGCCGAGGCTGTGGTCAGTGGTGTGTGACACATCGTGGGCAATTCCCCGAGCCRGAGGCTGTTTCACTTCTCCCACGGAGCCCAGCGGGGAATGCACATGTCCTGGGGTGCTCCGGGGAGCATCCTATCACCACCGCGGTGACCCTTCCACTGCCGGCCGGCCGGCCAGCCGCCCGCGGGACGTGGCAGAGCACCTCCCGGCACATCCTTGGGCTGGGAAAGCTGCCAGGGCCACAGCGAGGATCGCAGGGCCCCGAAATGGGGCAGGCAGGGCGGCAAAGCGGCGCCACGCCGTGTGTGCTGTAGCCCCATGGATGCCGTCCGCCCGTGCCGTGGGGTGGCGTGCCGCGGGGGTGCCCGGCCCCTGCCCAGCCCCACCACGGCCCTGGAGCCCTCCCGACCACGTGCAGAGCCGGGGCCTCGTGCAGGCGTCTCGCTGCAGAGCCTCTTCTCCCTCTGCCTTGCAGGACGAGAGCCCGCCAGGATGCTGGGGCTCGCCGTGGGACTCGGGCTGGCCCTGCTGGTCCTCGTCCTGTCTGTCTACGCTTTCGCCCGGTGCTACCAGCGGGGACAGTGCTGGCACCGTGAGTGCAGGCAGCGCGGAGGGGCGGGCGGCCAGGCGCAGCCCAGCGGGCAGGGCGACTGGCGGGGCGAAGGCTGCCTGCGCCCGGCCCTGGCGGGAGGTGGGCTTAAACCCCCGGGTGCGGGGGCGYGTCTGATGCATGCTCATCCCCGCGAGCTAGCGGCGCTGGGGAATCCTCCTGCGGTGCAGGGTGACGCTGGGGTGAGCCAAGCCAGGGGACGCCACGGAGGCGGTGCGCAGGGATGCCGGCAGCAGCGAGCTCTGGCTCTCTCCTTCCCACTGGGTGACAGCCTCCCTCCTTCCCCTCCCCAGGGCCCGACTTCATCTTCAACTTGTACCACATTCGGTGAGTGAGGCCGTGCCGAGGGAAGCCCCACGCCCCGGGGCCGGCCGGGGGCTGGCAGGGTGCATCGCACCCGTGCGTTTCGGTGGGGCAGCCCTGGGCGCCGGGGTAAGCCGTTGCAAACCCTCGCCGGTCCCACTGCCCTGGAGCAGGACGGGGACCTGCCCGGCTGCAGCGTGCCCCGGGGAAGCCCCTGCAGCCACGTGCCCGGCCGGGCTGCAGCGAGGCAGCGCAGCCCCCTGACACCTCCGCCGTCCCACAGCGGGCTCCGGGCAGTGCAGGTGGAGCTGGCGCCGCCGTTCACCGTCAGCGGCTCCCTGAGCGAGGCGAGGAGCGGCTATGCGCGTTTCCACGACTGCGGGCCGTGACGGGCGCAGGTAAGGCATGGCCCCGGCTCCCGGCCTCCCGGCAGCGGGGGGAGAGCGCGATCGGCCCCCCGCTCCCCGCGCAGTGCGTGCCCTGCTGCAGCGGCACATCTGCAATCCCCCCATGGGCCGGGAGCCACGAGTGCCCTTGTGGGCTGCGTGTCTCTGCGCCTTGCCCCGGCACGGCCCCGCCGGCTCTGCCGGAGCCGGTGCCCTGTGCCTGTGTTGCCTGCTCGTGGCTTTCCCAGACTTTCCCCAGGGTATTCCCAAAGTTTCCCCTCCAAAAAAGCCTTCCCCATGACTTGGCCTGTGCATGYTGTGGGCAGTCGGGGGCTTTCCCTGAGTTCTGGTTTTATTTCCCACCTCGCAGCTGCAGCGCTCCCCACCCTCAGCCGAAAGAGGAGCGACTTCCCTGTGCTGCCAGGGATGCCGGCGGCCCCAGCCCTCCCCGGGGCCCTGCCCGCTCCGCGGCGCGAGAACCGGCAGCACCGCGAGCTCGTGCCGTCGCGGGAGCCGCGCGCGGGGTCCCCGGCGGAGGCTGACGCGGGGGATTCCTGCGGGAGCTCGGCACCCCGGTGCCCAGGGCTTGCTCTGCCCTTCCCGGGCCGGGCAGCGCAGCGCGCTCGCTCCCTGCCTGCCGCCCCGGCTGCGGGCTGCCCGCCGCGGCTGGGCCTCGGCCGGGAGCAGCTCCCGCCCCGGGGTCCTGCCTGCGCTCTCCGACCCGGCTTTCCCTGGGAATGTTTCCCTGAGCCAGCTCCCTCCTCACCTCCGGCGGCCACCGAAAGAGCAACCAAAACCAGCCACAGGGGAACTCCTCTGTTCTCAGTTCTTTAAAAAACAGCCCCTGAATATGCTGAATTTCTACTGAAATGAAACGGTGCAGGGTTTGCTCCTGCGAAATGTCAGTGGGCTTCACACCCCGCTCGTGGGAAAGGCTTTTTGCACGTGCCAAGACGGGGTGCGCACGTGCTCAGCTCCCAGGCTTCCCTGAGGAGCGCGGTGCAAGGAGAAGGAGAGCGGGCAAGCGGGGTGCTGGAGGAGCCGGCGAGAAACACCCTCCCTGCGTGGAGCCCCGACGAAGCCAGGCAAACGCGGCAGCACCTGGGGATCCCAGGGGAATCCAGGGAAGGTCCGCACTGCGGGTCGCCGGCGCGAGAGCCGTCCCTGGCTTTGTCGCCAACACGGGAACCAGCAGCGCCTGACGTCAGCGGCACAAAAAAAGCCCTGCTCGATCTTGATGACTCGCTCTTTCGGAGGAAGTTTAAAAAAAAGCTCGCGCAAAAAACCCCGGTCTCCAAAATACCAAGAGGCAAAACAGACAGTGGAAATGAAACGACGAAGGGACRGCAGACTACACGGAAAGCCGGAAGCTTGCACCAATCTCTGCATAAACCGTTCCTCTCGGGAATCGGCTCCCCCCTCACCGCAGCGAGCGGCRCAGCAGCCCCGGTGACTCAGGGAACATATTTTTGATATCAGTAATGTCATGTCAGACATAACACAGGGAAACTTTGCAAGGCAGCAACAAACATTCTCCTCGCACAAGTGATTCATGTTTTCACCTGAAATAATACTGCGCATCTAGGTTTCCATCGGCACTTTCAACGGGACTACCCATGGCAAAGGTGCTATGAAATGAAGTGGCTTTTGGGAAAGTTCTCTGGTGACCTGGAAAGTAGTTGAAGTAGTCCACAGTAAGTCTTTGCTGTTTTATTTCTGCTCCCATTTTCACATAGAAAACATCCGCCCCTCTTCCCAGAAAACCAGACTGGTCCCGCCGTGCCCCGGGGGCTGTCCAGGCTCTTGGCTCTCACAYGCGCCTGCGCCTGCTGCCTGGGCACCCCGGCAGAGCCTCGCCTGCTCTTGCCCCTGCAGGGAATGCTGCCGGCGTGCGACACTTGCTTCAAAATCTAGTCCTCAGGTCAGTACAAAACTGGAAGTTGCTGGATTTGCTTTTTTCCAGTTCTGATGGGGAAAGGCACTTTCTCCTGCGGGAGGCAAAGGCACGTCGCCTTGGCTCTGGGGGAAAAGTCCATGGGTGAAAATGGAAAGTGCAGCTTCACCTTAGGCAAGGGCAGGCAGACAAACGGACCAAATAAATAACACCGCCTCCTTCCTGTATTTACAAATTAAATAGAATAAATAAGGTGTCCGTGCAAGGCTGGCCGGGCGCCTGCCGCCTCCTGGAGCAGGGCAGCCGCGGCCGGGCGAGCGCTCGGGGGAAGCCGGGGG
>NW_028186116.1:128561-148671 GCF_003343005.1 Rhea americana
CCCGCGCGCCCCGGCTCACCGCTCCGCGTGCCGACGGTGACGCACTGCTCGGGCGTGCGGGCGGCGCGGGCCTGCCGGGTCGCCACCTCGGGCTCCACGCTGACGCAGTACTCCGTGCCCCAGAAGAGGTTGCTGATGTTGAACTCGCTCTCGGTCTCCAACACCTCGTGCTGAAAGGAGCCRAGGGCGGGCTGGTACGCGGGGAGCGCCGCGGCTCTGCCGGAGCGCCGCGCCGCGCCCCCGGCCCGCCTGGCAGGGCGCCGAGAAGCTCGGCTCTCACCGTGTGGTTGTCGCGCGCCCGCCTGACGTACGCCCTGTAGCGCCGCACGTGCTTTTGTACGTCCTCGTACTTGACGGTGCGGTTGCCGGCTCTCAGGAGCAGCTGCAGCTTCACGCGGATGGTGTTGCCCGTCACGGCGAGGCTCTGCCCCGCGAGCCGCAGGCTGGCTGCCGACGAGCCGGGGGGACGCGCGCGTTAGGCCCCCGCTTCGCGCGCCGCTGGGAGCTTCCGCAGCAGCCGGCGGGGCCGCGAGCACCCTCGCGCCCGGCGCGCGGCCGGGCAGCCGCGCACGCCCCACGTACCGTCTTTGGGCGAGAAGGAGCTGGTCCTCCTCCATGGGGACGTGCGGTTTCCGGAAACGGCCCTGACCTGAGCGTAGTAGCGCCGCTCCGGGTCCAGCGTGTAGTACGTGAGGTCGCACGAGAGCCCCGGGATGCTGGTGCAGCTCGGCACCGCCGCCCAGGAGAAGTTGGTGCCGTACCTGCCGGGCAGCGGCGGCGGGGTGAGAGGGGCGCCGGGGCTGCCGCGGCGCCGGGGCCGGGGCCGGGGCCGGCCCGTGCGCGCAGGCGGTGCTACTCACGCTCCGTGCTGCACGTCGTAGCGCACGTCGGCGGGGGAGCCGGGCCCGGGCTCCCAGCGCAGCAGGTGATGCGCCGTCTCGGCGGCGAAGTGCACGCGCTGGGGGCTCGGCAGCCGCTCACCTGCGGGAGCAGAGGCGAGCGTGAGGCCGGCCCCGTGTGTCCCTGCCTTGGGGTAGCCGCGGGACCGGGACGATGCCTCCGCGGGCAGGCTGATCCCYGCTCTCCGGAGCGCCCGGGGGGGAGCGCGCCGGGCACCAGGGCTCAGCCCATGCCCAGACAGCCGGGGAGGGGGCCCGGCGTGCCCCTCGCTGCCGGCTCGCTAGCGGGAGGCGCCRGGCTCCCTGCCGGCACCCAGCCTTCCTGTTTTGCTTTGCTGCTGCCTGCAAGAAACACCCTGCCTCACACCTCCCTCCCGCCTGCGTTGCCCTCTCGTCACCCAGCAGCAAAACACCGCCAGCTGACGCCCGTCCCCCGTGCCGCGCTCGCTTCCTCTGCCGCTGCTGCCCCAGCAGCGATGGTGGTGTCCGGCGGCGGTGCTCGGCTGCGTGGGGCGGAAGGCGAAGGAGAAAGGTGTGGGGAGAGCGCCGAGCCGAGCCCCGGCCCGTGCCAGCGCCCGCGCCCGCGCCGCCAGCCCCCGTGCGGAAGCCCAGCCGCTCCCTGCCCACCCGGACAAGGCGCCCTCCTGCCCCGGCTGCAGCTCGGAAGGGAGACGGCACGATGCGGCACGGCACGGCGCGGCACGGCGCGGCACGGCACGGCGCGGCGTGGTGCGGGCCAAGGCAACTCACCGAGGATCTGCCGGACGAGCAGCAGGGCTAGGCACAGGGCCGGGGCCGCCGCGCCGGGGGCCATGCCGGCTGAGCATCCTCCGCGGGCGCCTGGCCGGGCAGCGGGGCGCTGAGCACTGCTCCGGCGACCGCCCCGGCGCTTGTTTTTCCCCCGGAGGCTGGCTCAGTGACGTGTCGGCAGGCGTTAGCGCAGCGGGAGGAACGCGGCTCTGCAGCGACTTCCACTTCTCTTCGCTGCCCACCCACTCGCTCGCCGCTCACCTCGCAGCCCGGAGTGGGCATTTCCTGCCGCCAGCCCGAAACGTGGACCCCGGGGCTTTTCTGAACGCAACGCTCCCCCCCCGGAAAGGGAAAATGGAAGTAAATCATGTGTCCGCCCGCGCCTCCTCATTGCTAAACTGGCTGTGCGCGCCCAGCGCGGGGGGCAGGCGCTGGCCGCGGCGGGGCTTTCACCGGGCGCAGCGCCAGCCCCGCACCGGCCCCCGCAGCCCCGCGCCAGCCGGGCTCCGGCCTCGGGGCCGGGGCGAGCGTGGCGCGGCAAGCCGAGCCGCCGCTCTCGAGGGCTTTCCTGTGCAAAGCGCGGGGGCTCTCCTGCGATGAGGGGAGACTGGTGTCTCGTGAAGAGGAGAGGACTTTCCCGCCGGGACCGAGACAGAAAGCGCGAGAGGAATCGCGAGCGCTCGGGACAGCCTCGGAGGGCTCGGAGCCGGTCCCCGGGTCGCAGGGGGTGGCGGGGCCACAGCGGCGCCCGGTCCCCGGGGAGCCTTTGCACCGGGGGGCTGGCTCCGGGCTCCGGGCTCCATCCTGCCGCGTCCCTGAGTCACCCTTCCTGCGGGAGCCCCTGGCCTTCCTCCCGCCGCGGCCCCGGCAGAGCACCGGCGAGCTCGCCGGCTCCGGGAGCTCCGGGGGGTCTCGGGGCTGGTGTCCCCCGCGCCGGCGGGGCGGACCCAGCGCACAGCGCGGCGGGGGCCGGCACGGGGGCGGGCTCCGGCAGCTCGCCGGCCGACCCTGCCATGCCATGCCGTGCCRTGCCGTGCYGCRCCGCGGCTCTCCCCTCKCTTGCAGACCGGCCRATGCCCTGCCACTGCGCCGTCAGCACCCTGCCCGCAGCGGGCAGACACCAAACCTAGAAGGCCTGGCATGCAGCGYAGCCCGTCCCACACAAGCCGTGGCTTTTGCTTTGCATATACAGATGAGAAGCAAAAGTACTGAGGTCAAAATGAGGAAGGAGGGAGCGCTGGGGAGGAGAGGCTGTGGGGCACGTCCCGTGCAGATGGGCACGCAGGGGCTTGGAAGAAAGGGCTCRCAGTTCAGGAGAAAATGAAACAGGCTGAGGAGACGTGACAGCTCTGCCGCCTGTCCGTGCCCAGGCTGCCGCTGCACAGCTGAGCCCACCAGCCGTGGCCGTGCCCGCGGCCCCRCCGGCGCTGCAGCGGGAGCAGCACCGTGCCCAGCAAGGTGCCCGGCGGCGAGGCTGCCCGGGGCTTGTGCGGCTCCCGCAGAGCTGCCTATCCGGCTGGTCCAGGTGTGGGTGCTGCCAAGCACCCCTGGCTTTCCAGCCGTTTCCCCGCGTCCTCTGGGAAGCACTGCTTGGGATCCTCCACCGCTCCAGCTCTGCATGCCATCGGCTCTGCGGGGTAGCCCTGGCACAAGGAGCTGCAACGGGCACTCAGGCAGCCGGGACGGGACCCCGGCTGCAACCCCGGTCAGCCCTGTTTCTGGGGAGGAGGAGAAGTTTTGAGTTCGGGAGTCAAACCAGCACTCGAAAATGTTATTGTTTCCTTTCATCTTCAAAATCACTGAGTAATTTTTAGGTAGGAATAGCCACCTTTTTAATAATCTGGAAATCACCTAAGTCAGAACTGCACCCTGGGTCTTTCCGCGAAGCGCTGCAGCAAAGCAGCGAGGAGGCCCGCAGAGCAGCCTGGCCACGGCCCCGTCCTGCCCTGGCTCTGCTCCTGGCCCTAGGAGCCCACCCAGGGGTGCAGCCCCCCACGAGCAGGCTCAGAGGGCTGTGGCAGCAGCTCACGGTGGGTTCACACATGTGTCAGGGACAGACCTCAAGAGCAAAACAGGTCTGCCGGCTCCGCCGCTCACCTGCCMGTCTGCTGCTCTCTTGTGCTTCACCCACATCCTGGATCCCGCGCTGGCAGTGCCCGGGGCTGAGGTTGGCACAGCCACAGCAGCTCCAGCAGCCACAGCACGGGCACACCGAGAGCGGGAGCCCACATTGCTGCCGGCAGCGGGCACCGAGCCCTGCAAGGCAGAGTGGCCACCGCTGAGGTCCCCTCCCGGGCTGCTGCGCYGGCTGGGCACCACGACAGCTTTGCATGCCGGAGCCTCAGTGCATCTGCCCTGCAGCTGCAGGGCTGCCAGCGGCTCCRTCTTTCCTTTTCTGGGCTTTTTCATATCAACACCCTTGGTTGATTCAGAGTCGGGTATCTCTGACCTCCACCAGCATCTGCAGACCTCGGGCAAGGCTCGACAGGGTGCATGGGGTCCTGGAGTTCACCATGCCATCGCAGAGCTCAACACAGCCTGGGCTGGCGGGCTGCAGCAGGACGGAGCGGAGAAGGCACCTGTGMGCAGGAGCAGAGCCCCTGCCGTGCGCCCGCACGGGCTCAGGGCTGCACTCGTTAACACCTCTGTAGCTAGCTGGGAGGAGGGGTCCTGCGGGGCCACACATGGGGTTACCAGCAAGAAGGTGCAGGATTTCACCAGGAAAGTGTCAGGCACTCATGACCTTTAACGTCAGGTTGCTAGAGTCAAGCCCAGACACACAGTTCCCTGTAACTTGATTTCTGTAGGTGGCTTTTCAGAAACAACAGCAAGAAATCATTCCTGGAGTTGGTGCCTGCAGCTGCTGAGAGTCACTTTCAGCAGAGGATGCATCAGCTCGGGCATCTCCCTCCAGCTTTGCATGCCAAAAGGACAGGCCACTCCAGGGAAGCTGCAAAAGCAAAAAGCAAAAAGCAAGGGAAAAAAAAAAAAAAAAAAAAAAAAAAAAAAAAAAAAAAAAAAAAAGAGAGAGAGAGAGAGCTGCAGCATATCCTCTTCAGTTTTCCTGCAGACCAAAGGCTGCTTCCAAACCCATGCTGCAAGCAAAGGACTCCAGAGCAGCTGCCCGCAGGGAGCACATGCACCATCCGCTGGCTTGCGTGAGCGGGACAGAAGGGCCCAGGGCTTGTGGCAGGTCAGGGAATGACACAAACCASCAGCGCGGCAGGGCTGCGCACGGGGCACGAGTGCTGCTTGGAGGCACAGGGAGTCTGCAGCACAGGGTGAGAGGCACCTTGCACTGCACGGCCTGGGGAYCTCCTCGGGCACTAGCAGGCACTGCTTCAGGGATCAGAAAGAGGAGCTGAAACAGGAGTAGGTGCTGAGAGGAGCCAAGAAGGGCACAGGAAGGTGAAGAGCCTGTTTTACAAGGAAGACTAAAATAGCTGGGCTCAGCGGTGCAGTGGAGCTGTTGCCATCTGTGGATATGGGGGAAGAGGCAGCGGGGGGAAGAGCTGCTCAAACTTGACAGTGATCTTGGCAGAAGAAACAGGGATAAGCATGATGAGCATCAGGCTGGGCAGGATCCACCCAGGGCTTTTGTGCCTTGAAATCACAGTGAGGATTTGAGCAGGTTTCCTCCAAGCTTGGGCAGCCTTGCTTTTCTCCTGCCCTTCCTATAGGCATGCACGGATGGGGAGCCAGATGAACAAGGGACTTGTACTATGAATAACGCTGGGAGAAACGTGCCTGGAAAATGGAGCATCGGGGCATCACAGGGGCATGAAATCTCCAGCAAGCCCTCCTGAAACAACACCGTCAGAGAGGCTGTTGCCCCTCAGCTGAGCCRCGTGCTGCCCTCCGGCATGTCCGTGAGCTAACCCTCGCGGGCAGGCAGCCGGGGAAGTGCTTCTTGCAGGTGCCAAGCCTGCCCTGGCGCCGCTCCCCGGCTCCTCCTGGCAGCAGGAAGCACAGAACCGAGTCGGGCTTCTCCTCTTCTAGAGCAGCCTTTTCTTTCAGGTTCCCTCAAATGTGAGTTCTGGGTTAACTGGRGCATCTCCTAGCTGCCACCGACAGAGGAAGCAGAAAACCTCCACTTCTGCTGCACAGAACTCAGGAGTACCACACTGTTATCAAAAAAGTTGAAAAGCCTCTAGGGAAACAAAACAAGAGGTGGCGTTTCGGGGTGAATGAAACGTTTGTGTTTTCCTTGAAGCAAGATGTCCTTGGCGTGCTGGGCTCGCAGCCGCTCTCGCCGAAGTGCCAGCCCTCACCTGCGGCCAGGCCTTCGGCCTCAGCCCGGTTCCGTGCAGCGAGCCGTGCTGGGGCCGCGCCGGGGACGGGGCAGCTGTTTTGCTTGCTGTGCCCGGAGCAGTTGGGAAACAGCAGCCGGCGGAGCGGGGCAGCAGGTCGGACTGGTTTCCCTCTGCACCCCGCACTGGCACTGACGTAGGAGCGCGCTCGCCAAACAGACTCTGCCCCGTCCCCGCAGCCCTGCCTGCTCTGCTCCACGCTCCGCGGCCGAGGATGGAGCTGTGACCGGACGCCCAGCCCCGGCGCGGCAGATGGACGGGAAAACCTCTCCGGTAAGGCCAGGGGCAGCTCCCCAGCTCCCGCCTGGCCGGGAATAGCGCGGGTTGCTCGGTGGCCTGTAGGGAGTCGCTTTCCTCGGGGTTTCGTGGAGGACCTGTTTTCCCTCTTTGCTCTCTGGGGCGTTCCCGTCGGAGCAGCCAGCTGCTGCTGGCTGGGAGAAGGACCCGGGGCGAGCTCTGCCCTCGGACACGGGCGCTGCCGCCCGTCCGCGCGGAGGCAGCGGGGCCGTGGCCAGCATCTCCCAGCAGCGCTCCAGGCTCAGCTGGCGTGAGTGCCGTGCAGATGCCGGCCATGCCCAGCACCGCTGCTTTTCCACGCCGGAGGGACCCGCGGCACCAGMGGATTTACAGGCTGCGCTGGGGGAGGCTCGTGGGCCAAACGGCCGCCGACGGGAGCTTGCGCTGCTCGGTTCACGCAGGGATGCTGCAGGCACCAGCTCCCCAGCCCTCCGACACTCAGCATCGTCTTCCCGCTGCCTCCGTGCCACCGTGGCAAGACCGGTGCCTCCCGCCGGCGCTYCTGTGCTGCTGGAGCGTGCAGGCTGCCCCGTCCCTGTCCCAGCCCCGCGATGCAGCTGCTTTCCCTGCTSTCCTTAAGGGAGGCAGAGGCTGGCGTGTGGCCCCACCGGGGCATGGCGAGTGTCCCGTCATGGGGAAAACAYCCCCAGCCGGGCACCGGGCTCAGCCCGCCTGGGCGAGGCTGCCGTAGCCGCCCCGCCGCGCGGTTATCCGGCGGGGCGGACGGCGCTGGGGAAAGCGGGGCCGGYGGTTAGAGCCGCCGTGAGCCTGCCCTCGCTCCGCCGGGGCCGCCCGCGCGGGCCGGGCCGCGCTCCATCCCCAGGGACGGTGCTGCCGCCCGGCCCCGTCGAGGCCGGGAGCTCCTGCGTGTCCTCCAGCGGGCCGCTGCAGCCCGGGGCGATGCCGCGGGCCAGCCGCGGCACCCTGCCCTGCGAGAGCACGGCTGCGACCYGCGTGCCTCCGTACGCAGAAAACCACCCAGTACTGGGCATTCCCACTGGGCAGCCCGGCTGGTTGCTTGGGTTAAGTGGGCCATTAGGAGCCCGGCCTAGGTTCCTCCCTCGGTTCGGTAACTGCGGGAGAGTCACCTCTTCCCGTGCCTCAGTTTACCCATCTGAGGAATGGGGTGAGCAGCGATTACTCATCCCCGGGAGCATTTTGTGAGCTCTGCCAGAAGGGCKCCTCGCTCCGGCACGAGGCAGCCCGGTCCTGCCCGCGCCGGGCTGACTCAACCCGCGCGGCTCGTCATCTCCACTTGCAAAACGGCCCTGCGTGGGTCAGGATTTCACTTCCCTGCGCGCTGCTACCGCACCCGGGCGCGCGCAGCCCCTGCCCGCCGCCGTCCCTGCAGCCCCACAGGCTTTGCCGGCCCCTGCCGCGARGACCAAGGCGCGGGCTCCGGCCAGCGAGCCCGGGGATGCTGCGGGACCGCGGCCGGCGGCTCTCCCTTCCCCGGGAGGCCTGGCCGGGCTGCAGCACGCAGGGCTAAGCTGTCGCTGGGTGAATGGAGGCTTTCACGGCCGGGGGAGCGGTTCGTCCCCRGCGAGGCGGTGCACAATGCTGCTGTTGTTAGTTTGCTGAATTAATCTGCCGCGGGAAATCAGCACTAGCAGGTGGAAGAGCCAGGTCCCCACTCCCCGGCCCCGAACAACAGGGCTCCGCGACAGCAAAGAGCACTTGAGCGAGCTTGGGGCTAGTGAGCTCTGCTGGGAAAGGAGACGATCGTCTGCTTAGGCAGCTCCTTCCAGCTGATTTAAAACCAGCGTGCCTGCACAGTGTCTTGACACTCCGACTTTTCCGGTGGCTCTTAGATGACTCCCGAGACTTTCTGCTCCTCTCACCCTGAGACACCGCTTGACCTCGGGTCCTGTTGCAACACTGGCAGATGTTATCTAGCTTCCGCTCTCCCTCCCACTCCGAAACTGCAGCCAATTGCTGCCTTATCTCTCACCCCTGCCTCCCCAKCACACACAGATGCCTAGTCTGGCCCTGGACAGCCTTTGCATCGGGACCTGCCCTCTCCGGGCATGGACTTGGTGAATCTCCCTCTTGGGCGAGGAGGCACGCTGGAGGTCTGCRCGGAGGGTGCGTGGTAGCTCAGGTGCAGGGCTGGGCTGCCAGGCGGAGGGGATGGACTTCTCTAGTGCTGCTACCTGTGCCGTGGGTGCTTTTCCAGCCCGGCTCAGAGCCTCGAAGCACAGCTGAGTAAACCATGCCCAAGGTGGCGGTTGTGCCTGCAAAAGCCCTGTGAAGGGTCCCTACTGCAAGCAGGCACGGCCCAGTCCTGCTGCGAGCGGCTGGGGCCGGGCCGGCTGCAGCGCGGGCAGAGCTGGGCTGCCTGGCAGCAGCGGCGAACGCCCCTGCTCCCCACCCTGTCCCTGCTCCGCTGTGGGAGGGCCAGTCCCGTCTGCGAGGGGACTTAAGCCCTTCCCCGCTTAAGCACAGGAGTTCGCTGCATGTGCTCCGCGCTCACGCATGCGACTTTTAGCTCCAGCCCACAGCAGCGCTTAGCGCTCCTGCAGCCCGTGGAGGGTTTGCAGCGAGGACGTCAGAAAAATGGCTCAAACCGCAGCCGCGCTCATGAGAGAGGTGTTGCTCTGAGCTTGACTTTTACTCAGAAACCAGAAAGGCTGAGGAAATGTCTTGTGGCCATAGTTCACTGTCGTTTGGGTAAGGCACACTCCTCAACAGCAAAACCAACACTGTAAAGGCTCTGCTGTTTGTTCTCTGCTCCAGTRCATACTTCACAGTAACCAGTTATGCTGGTTGCTGGAGAGCCCTCGCTAAAACTTTTGCTAGCTTCTGTGGTAGACCTTAAAGAAAAAAAAATTGAACTTTAGACTTTTAAGGAAATAGGCAGTTAGTAGTTCACCTGAGTGTAGAAAAGAGCATGCATTTCCTGCTAAGGGAGTAATAAGAGTGATTTAACCTGTAGTGCACTTGCATATTATTATGAAATGCTTGCAGCCTGCGGAAGGAGATGTTCRAGCATCCAGCATCACTGATGAACTGGTGAAGCTGGGCTGTGTTATCCAGTATGACAGAAAAGTCCATCCTTAACAGCACTGCGTGCTGCTGATCTGGCAATGTGAACATTAGCTTGCTGCAGGAGGAAGTGCGTGAAAGACCAGCCTTGTGGAGACCCCCTTAAAAATGCCTGCATTCATTATATAGTCTGGGGATTCATGAAAACCTCGCACAGGTGTAGGAGGAGCTGTTTCCCTGGATAGGCTCGCTGGCATCGGTTCTTCCCTTCGTTTGTGCCAGGCAGCAGAGCAGGAGCTGCTGCCGACCCAGCTTTCCCGCTGGTCGGATATGCTTTCTAGCAACGGGTGCTAGGGCTCCCCAGGGCCGCGCTGCTGCACGCTCTCGCAATGCTTCCTGCACTCCCTTGAGCCACGGCAATGCAAGTGCTCAGAATAACTAGAGAACGGCAGCGCGGGGCCGCTCTCGAGCCCCGTGCTGCCGCAGGCAGCCCAGCACCGCCGTGCCAGCCGTGCCCCCTCTCCCCGCTCCCCGAGCCCCTCGGAGAGCCCACGAGGATGCATCCGGGGCTCGCGCCTGTCACCACCGAGAAATGCAAGTGCAGAGGAAAGTGAGGGTTTGGCCGCCGGCCAAGGGACCCGCGGCTCGCTCCTCGCCGGGGGGAGGCTGTGGCACAGAAACTGCCTGCGCGCGTAGGTGGCTGGCGAGCTGCTCGCCTCTCTCGGTGTTAGCAAGAAGCTGCCGGGTCCGGCCGGCGAGCGCCTTGCGGGCGGCCTCTGCGGCGCTGCCTCGGGTGCCTGCCTCTCCGCGGGTGCTCGGGCTGGGGGTCCCGCCAGCCCCCTCCCCGCAGCCCCTCGCCCTGCCCGCAGCAGGAGCTGTGCGGGGCAGGGAGGCCACGGCGCGCGGCGGCACGGTGACTCAGGGGATMATGCCTGGGGCTCTTGCACCGCTCTTCCTGTGCCTCCCACCATTTCCACATCCCCCTCACTTCCCAGAGCTGTGCACTGGCCCGGATGCATCTTGCTGGTGTGAGAGGAAGAAAGGAAATCTTTAGCTTTGGGGGAAACATCACCTGTAGCAGCTACAGGGCCCAAAGTAGATGCAGCCCGCAGAGGGGCAYGTTTAAGGGCATCTCCCGGGACCAGTACAGTCTCCGGGAATGCGTGCGCAGCAGCGCACGGCTGGCTTTGCGTGCACAGTGCGAGCTCCCCGTGCACGGGGCGGCGCGAGCGCCCCGGGGGGCTCTGGGACCCCCGGCCCCATGGCGCAGGCGATGGCCGGGGGTCGGGGCAGGCGGCCTCGCTCTGCCGCTCAGCTCACCCAGCACCCGGCTGGGGGAGAGGGTGCTGGGTCCGGGCAAGCCGCGCTCCAGCTCCTTAGCACACAGCATGTGGCTTCATTTGGTGAGATTCCCTTTGCCACRGGCTGGATCTATCTGCATAAGAGCRGGTCACGCTGGAGGCTCTGGGGGTGCTCAGTGCTGTGCAGGAGCGGCAGGCCTGAGGGCTCTGCACCCGCGCAGGATGAGGGCTCGGCCCATGCCTCCTCCTCGCGAGGCGCCTCGCCGGTCCGTCACTGCCGTGTGCTGGCTGCAGACGTCCTTTGCAGTTTCTATGAGCCATGCCGTCATTCCTGACTGCTCTGAAGGTACTCAAGATTTTACGAGGGAAATCACAGTGGCAGAGCAAACTGTGGGCTTTCTGCACAGGTCATCTCTGAAGGAAAGACAGAGGTTCTTGCTTATATAGGTGACTGCAACTGATAAAGTGCTTGGAAAAGAAGATCTTGAGAAAAGGAAATAAATATTCTTCTGCAAATTCCCAGATTGGGGTGACACAATTGCAGAACAGCATTCCAGGGTACAGGATGTTTCAGGGCTTGGAAAGCACTGATTATTAAGTATTACTAAATAAGAGTTGGAAATTGCACTGTATTTTCCAAATGGCTAATTAAAGATAGATGCATAAATTGGGGCACTAGCGCCGCGGAACTGAGCCACGGCTTGACTGACCCAATGCAAAGACATGGCCTGTTGCTCTCATCAAAATGATCAGTTTGGAAAATTTGGCCAGCAGCCTCGAAAAGGGGAAAAGCTCTRTGGCAAAGATGCTCTGGGTTTTCCTTGCTCCCAGAAGGGGTCTGGCTCCYCTGCTTTGCGGGAAGGGCCGCCGCAGCACTACCTTTGCGTGCAGCTCGTGGTGCCGCGGGCGTGCACGCACCAGCGGCAAAGGCATCCCGGGGAGCTTACCCTCGCGTCGCCCCTGCCCCCGGCGCAGCGCCCGGGCTCTCCCGCGAGTCGCTGCTAGGAACCGCGTCCTTGCTCGCAGCTCCCTGCAGCACCCGGCAGCGTCCCGCCCAGCCTCCATGCCCCGCCGGCAAGCAGCATCTTCACTGCCCGGCCCGTGCAGCCTCGAGAAAGCGTCCTGGGCATCAGCTTCAAGCCCTACAGCCCGGAGCCCAGCCCAGCCCCGGCCCCCTGCGCGGCCTGTGAGAGCACACGTAAGGCGACCGCACCGAGCGCGACCCTGCCCGCGGCGGCCTCCGTCCTCGCAGGGCCGGGCAGCAGGTTGCCGCGGCCTCGGCCGGAGGCYGCTGCTTTCCCCGGGGGGGTGAGGGAGGAGGGGGTGGCTGTGGTGGGGCTGGAGCTGCTGTGGGGCTCCCTGGGGAGCCGGGGACCCCCCGGGGGTGCCGGAGGGGAGCAGGGCGATCTGCAGGCCCCGGGGAGGGCTGTGCCGGGGGGCTCCCGCTGACCCTGCCTCTGCCCCGCTGCCAGAATCCTCCATGTTCAGAGCCCCCTGCATGAGCCAGAGGCGGCTCGCACTCATCTTCTGCATCTCCATCCTGATCGTGCTGCTCGTCGCCCTCATCCTGCTGTGTGAGTCCCYGTCCTGCTCTGGAAACGCTCTGGGGAAACGCACCGGAGGCACGGCGGGCGATGGGGACCGGATTCCTCTTCCCATTTTCTGAGTTTTCCTGACATCTGGTGGACGCTGGGAACAGGCTTTCTGGAGGAACGGGGTGGGCTCCGCGGCTCCACGCGGCTCTGGGTGGGAGGTGCTGGGGGCTGCACCCCGCTTGCCCTCTCCCGGGGATGATTTTGCAGGTGCCGTGCACAGCTGGCCAGCGCCCACCCTTGCTGCTGCCCTTGAGATGGGGTTTGCAGGCAGGAGCTGCCGGCGTGGGCTCGGCAGGACAGCAAAGGCGTTTCCTGGGCGCAGACTGTGCGGGATCGTTCTAACTCCKTGTAAAATCTCGCTGCCCATCTTCCGTTATCAGCTGCTATATCGGGAGCGTGGCGGGGCTGAAGCGTTTTGCAGGCTGAACATGTTGCTCTGCAGGAGCAAGTTAGAAGTTAAATGAGTTAGAAGCAAGCGAGAGAGGCTTGCAGCAGCGGAGCCGCGTGCTGCTGTGCAGGGTCGGGGGGCCGGGGAGGGCTGGCCGGCCCCGCCGCGCTGGCTCCAGCACACGCGGCCAGGCCGGGGCCGGAGGAGCTGCCCGGCAGGCAGGGCCTCACCGCGGTGCCCGCTCGCTTCCAGTCCTGTTCTGGCGGTCGCAGACCGGCATCGTGTACAAGGAGCCCGCCGAGAGCTGCAAGGACAGCCCCGTGCGCTGCGACGGCGTCGCCGACTGCTCCCAGCGGAGCGACGAGCTGGGCTGCGGTAAGGGGCGCGGGGCGGCGCGGGGCCGGGGCAGCCCCCCGCCCTGGCGTGGGGCACCCACTCGCCCGCTGCTCCCTCCCGCAGTGCGGTTCGCCTCCGACCAGTCCCTGCTCCACGTCTACTCCAGCGCCGAGAGCCAGTGGCTGCCGGTGTGCAGCAGCGCCTGGGACGACTCCTTCTCCAGGAAGACTTGCCAGCAGCTGGGATTTCAGAAGTAATTCCCTGCCGAAGCCCTGGCRCGGGGCGCTCTGCGGCTGGTGCGCGGGGGGCATCGCTCTGGCCCTCCTCCCCAGTCGCCTCTGCTCCGTCCCCAGCGCTGGGGCTTTTCCGGGGGAAGCCTGGTTTAAAACAAGCAGCCTCTTCCTAAGGCAAGGTGGCATCSGCTCGGTGCCGAGCGCGGAGGGATCCTCACGTGCTCTTCCCTCCCTGCCCGCAGTGCGTCGCAGACCGAGTACATCCCCCTGCACGTCTCCGGCAAGAGCCTCACCGTGGCGGAGGAGCGGGAGACCATCCAGCAGAGCCTCAACAGGTACCGGGGCAGCGCGGCCCCCGGCGCCGCCCCTGCCCGAGAGCGCAGGGCCGGCCTCGCGCTGACCCTCCGTCTCCCGCTTTTCCTCCGCAGCTCCCAGTGCCCCACGGGGAAGTACGTCTCCCTGCGATGCACAAGTAAGGGGGCAGCCGGCAGCGCCCAGGAACGCGGCCAACCGCGGCCGCGCAGCGCTCGGGAGCCTTCCGCCGCTGCTCTGTGGCAAAGCCCCGGGCAAACAGGGCGTTCGCCAGCCAGGCTCTCTGGGCGGCGCGAATGACCAGGGCTGCGTTCCCGCGGGACGCCGAGCGCTGCCGGTGTCCGCGGGAGGCGGGCGCCTGCGCCGCCGCCCTGAGCCCCCCTCTCCCCTGCAGGCTGCGGGCAGCGCATTTCTGGCCGGATCATCGGCGGGAAAGAGACTTCGGCCAGCAAATGGCCCTGGCAAGTCAGCGTGCAGTACGGGCCGGTGCACATCTGCGGCGGCACCATCATCGACGCGCAGTGGGTGCTCACCGCAGCCCACTGCTTCTTCATGTGAGCCCCGGGGCCCGCGCGGCCCGCGTGCGGCCGTCCCCGCCCGGCCTCGCCGGCTCGCCGCTGCACGTCTCAGCCCCGGTGCCTCCCGTCCGCCCCCAGGAACAGCATGAAGATCCTCGACGACTGGCGCGTGTACGGCGGCATCTCGGACCTGAAGCAGCACTCGGAGGGCGTCCCCGTCTCCCAGGTCATCATCAACTCCAACTACAGCGACGACCACGACGACTACGACATCGCTCTCATGAAGCTCGCCAGGCCGCTGCCGCTCTCCGGTGCGGCCCCGCGCGGGGCGGGGGGCGGGAGCGGGGCCCGCGCTGGGGCAGGTGCCAGGGCAGGGATCGGGGCGCGCTGCTGCCAGCACCGGTGCCGGCTCCGGCTCGCCCGCCCGGGGGTGCCTCACTGCTCCCCCCGCGCCCCGTCCCCCCGCAGCCCAGGTGCGCCCCGCCTGCCTGCCCGCCTACGGCCAGCTCTTCCAGACCGGCAGGTCCTGCTTCATCACCGGCTTTGGGAAGACGAGGGAGAACGAAGGTGAGGGAGCGCCGCTGCGCGCGTGGGGCCGTCGCGGCGGGCGCCCCGCGGCCGCGCAGCCTCACCGCCGCCGGCGCCCTGCAGATAACACCTCGCCGAAGCTGCGGGAGGCCGAGGTGAAGCTCATCGACTACAAGGTGTGCAACAGCGACAAGGTCTACGAGGGCTACCTGACGCCGCGCATGATGTGCGCCGGGTACCTGCAGGGCGGGAAGGACGCCTGCCAGGTGAGCCGGGGCGCCCGCGGGAGCGCCGCCGCCGCCGCCGCCGCCGTCCTCACCGCGCCGCCCCTCCGCGCCAGGGCGACAGCGGGGGGCCGCTGGTCTGCGAGGACGGCGGCCGCTGGTACGTGGCCGGGGTGACGAGCTGGGGCACGGGCTGCGGCCAGAAGAACAAGCCGGGGGTGTACACGCGCGTGACGAAGCTCCTCGGCTGGATCTACAGCAAAATGGAGGTGAGGCAGCCCCGGGGCGGGCTCCCGGTGCCCCGCGGAGGGCCGCGGCACCCCGCCGGGCGCCCGGCATCGCCCCTCGCCGCCTCCCCTCTCCCTCCGCAGAGCGAGAACGACTAAGGCCGGGCGGACGCGGCGCCGCGCTGCCGGGCCGGCGCGTCTCCCCTCCCGCCGCCTCCGCGCTGCCGGGGACCCGCCGCCGCCGCCGGTGCTCCGGGATGCAGCGGCTGCAGGCGGGGAGCTGAGCTGGCCGGTGCCGCCCCGCGAGGCGCCGGCGGAGCCCGGAGCCCGGCCGCCCGCCGGGCAGCCCGCTTCTTCCCCGGGAGCACCGCGCGGCAGCGACGAGTCGCCCGGCGGCAGAGCAGGGCTCGCTCCCGCGTCTGCAGGCGGGAAGGCTGTAGGAAGCACCCCTAGGTGACTAAACTGCCGATTTGTGTCTTTCCCCTCGCGGTGCGAATGGCCGGCCGAGCACCCGCTGCTGGGACCGCGCGGGGCCGTCTCGGCACGCCGCGCGGGGCAGGACGGGGCGCGGAGGCGCAGGGTGCTGCAGGAGGTCCCGCGCCGCGCGGGCGCAGCCCGGCTCCCAGGCTCTGCTCCCAATAAACGCGTCCGAAGTGCTCCGCGCGGACACGGCTCCTGCGGCTCTTTCCCGGGGGCGGAGCGGCACCCGCGCTCCCCTCGGGGCGGGCCTGGGAATGGCGCTAAGCCCGGGAACGGCGTGGCGGTGCAGCTTCCCGGGGCAGCAGGGCGCTGGCGAGAGGAGGGGGAGCACGCGCGGGGCCCCRCTCCCCGGGGGCCGAGCAGTCCGACGTGTGAACGCCGTGAAGCAGCGCAGCGCCCTGTCCTGCAAGGCCTGCGCACCCCGTGCAATACCCGCATCAGAGAAATGGCACTAACGGGCGTTTAGCCCTGGCTTTTCCCCTAGAGCAGGAAAGCAATTGCTTTCGCAGCACGCCGGGACCGTGGCACTGCACGAGTCACCTGCAATTCAAAGAAGAGCAGTTCCTGGGGTGCACGGGCTGTCGCGGATCGTCCCCTCCGCACCGCCCTGCAGGACCCTGCAGCTTCTCAGAAGTTACCGCGGGCCATGGAAAAGGTTATCCGTGGGCAGCGAGCTGCGGTTTGGGTTTGAATTTTGGGATAACAGATCTAGTCTGGCTATACGTGTGCAGAAAGCACCTACCTCCCCCTTGGAGCAGGCCCCAGCGCTCAGGGCGGCGCATGGCAGCGGCTCTCGACTCGCACCGAAACAATAAGTGTTGTTGCTTTTTGGGAAACACTGAGTCAAGCTAACCTCAAGTAGCTTTTAAAAGAAACAACCCGGAAGCCTCCCGGGGCATGCTGTGAGCCTCCTTTGAAGGCACTGTGCGCAGAGGCCGAGGGAAGGGTTTCGTTTTACTTTATAATGTGTTTGCTGCCACTTGAGTTTACGGTGATAACTTGCTCCTTGCAACTAGCTAGCTATAGCTCAGGAGGGAGAGCGACTTTGCCATCACCACTGCCATGCAAAGAAACGCAGCTGCCCTTTCAGGCCTCCATCATAACGTGGCTATGAGCYGCCAGGGGAGGGGGGATCAGGGAGAGACGGCGTCCCACGCACGCAGGGCGAGGGATGTGTGTGCCGAGCTCCATCACGCGCGCAGGGGTGTTTCCAGGCAGACGTGTCCATGGGATGCACATGCTTCCCTGGGCTTGGCAGCGAGCCCCAGGTGAGGCGGTAGATGCAGCTGGGCAGCTTACGCTCCTGGGGGGCCGAGGGGGCAGCAGCAGGGCAGGGTATGGACTCAAGCATCCTGCCAGGCTGCACAGAAGCGCTGAGTCAACCTGGAAGCTTTGCTGGGGCCTGACACAGCTGGGGCTGTTAAAATAACACTGAAAACCATTTCTAAAAATGGAAGTGTGAAAAAGGTCCAGGATTAGACCTGCTGTGACAGCGCTGCGGTGCCGGGGTGCGAGGTGGCACTGCCGGCTCACGAGCGGCGGGCAGGTGCTGCTGCGCCCCGGCACTGCCGCCCTGCTCGCACGTTTGCGTGGGGCTCCAGCGCTTTCCCAGCAAGCCCCGTCCGCCAGGCGCGCCGGCACCCAGGAGACGCAGCACGGCGGAACGAGTGCTCCTTCGTCTTTGCTGAAAAGCTCATAACTGACCGTCCCGCACGCGAAGCAGGGAAGGCAATGGACTTTTTGGCAGCGAAAGCAGTACAGAAGGGATTAAAGGCGGGTCCCCGCAGGCCTCCTCCCCTGTGCGCTGGCCTGATTCAGCGGTGAGCTCGAGGGGGCTGAAGTGACAGACCCTTCTCCGACGGCTCTCCGGGAGCTCGGCGTTTCTGCTCATAGACCTCAGCGTGTGCACCGCGGAGCAGCGCCTCGACCCCTTTTGCGGCTCTCTGAGATGTCAGGCTGGAGAAACAAGTCTTTTAGAAAACAATAAAACGAGAATGGGAACCTAACGAGAGATGATCTTGCTGGAGCAATGTTCCTGGTAACGGAGCTGCTTCAGCCCACAGAGGAATTGCACCGCCGCTGTGGCTTTCACCTCCTTGGAGCTTACTGCTCTCCGAAATAGCCTCTCCAAGCAGACAAATGGTTTCAGCCCCTAATAGGAATTTAGTTCATTTCTCCTAAAACCAACGAGCAGTGGTGTCTCCCCCCAGGCTCGCGCAAGGTACGCTCTGCTTTCCAGCGGCTCAAGTGCTCTGGGCAGACTCGAAGCGATGCGTTCCTTGGGAAGCCGGCTCCGTGGGCGTTTGCACTCTGCTCTCCCAGAGGAAATGCCCGGGAGAAGAAGCGGAGGGGCTAGATCTGGCCCTCAAGCGTTCGTGCACGAAGGCGCCGTGCTCTGCAGCCGCGGAGGMTGCGTGCCGGCCCGGCCCGGAGGAGCCGCCGGCCGCGGCCCCGGGATGCTCGCCCAGCGCCGGCCCACTCCCCAGCTGGCTCCAGATGTCTCCGTGCTTTCAAAATTGTTGGCCGATGTTCCCAGGGAATAGAGGTCACAGGGATGCAGTCTGACCGGCACCGTATGAATTACCACCAATTAGCGGTGTTTTCCCCAAACTCTCCTTTTATAGCTCTTTGTTCTGCTGTGTCAAAACCCATTTGTTTATATAGCTTTGCAGATGATGTTTCTAGACGATGTTTCTCTATAAAAATATTTTTCCCGTAATTCCAGATTTGTTCCCTTCTACAGTGGCTAACATCATCACTTGGCACAGAGTCGCTGAACTTCGCAGGGAAGGAATCGTGGTGCGAGAAGCTTTCACCGGGTTAAAGGCAGCCGCCCGCCCGTGCCCGGCTTTGCCTCTTGTCCCCGCTAGGCTCGCCCGTGCCCCGGCCGGCGAGCCGGAGCTGTGCTGCCTGGCCTGCTCCAGCCCTCAGCAAACCGGGGTTACTTTTTCATACTGCAGCAAATCGCTTTGTTAGGAGGCCCCTGGAACGGGCTTGCTGCTCCCAGCACCGCGGCTAAAATTAGCAGAGGCTGCGCGGCAGACGCGGGCGGCGCTCCGGGCTGGGGTGGTCCGCGCGGGAGCCCCGGGGCCGTGCCGCRTGGACGGGCCCACGGACGGCGGGGGGTGTCCTGTCGCGGCGTGGGGCAACGGTGCGGTGCGAAAGCTGGGCAAATAAAAAAAAAAAAATTTCTGAAGCAAGTTCAGTGGTGCTGAGGCCCCGCCGCATGCTGCTAAATAGAGAAACAGCTGGAGCCAGCACCCGAGCCCCGGCGTCCTGGCCTCCCTCCAGCAGCCCTGCTCTCGCCGTCTCCTGCTTTCTTGACCTATCTCACGGCCGCGAGCCTGGCTGTGGCCCCGCTCCAGCCGCACGTGAAAGAGCCCAGCCATTTGCAGCTTTCCCTGCCTGCCGCAGCCATCCGTGAGCTGGAAAAGTGGCCAGAGCCCGCRAGAAGGACAGTGAGCCTGGAGGGAACGTTCGGCAGAGCGAGCCCCTGCTCTGCGGGCCCGCGGCTAGCCCAGGAAGGAGTCTACGGTGCCAATAGTTTTGAATCCTTGTTGCATCGTGCAGTGCAAGTCAGTAAACAAAAGAGATGAAGGAGAGAGAAAACCTAGACCCCCCACTGCTGGTCCCCTGTGCTCCCCCCGACCCGCCGCATGGAGGCGGTCCCCGGGGCGCGATTACAGCTGATATTTTACTGAGATGTTTTACTGCGTGCAGTGGATAATAACAGGCACGCAATGGCAAGGTCAGAGGAGCCCGAAACTTGATTACGAGCGCTTGRTCCCTGCCTCCTTACTGCAGCATAACTGACAGCCTTATCGTGTTATCCCTTGGCATTAAAAAGACTTGACGTTGTCCAGCTCCTCTGTGCTGCTCTGTAGCTCTCGACTCGCCTGAGTAATTGCCTTGAAATGCCAGTGCTGGTTTATTTTCTTTTTCTGTTTTACTGGAAACTGGGAAATGAATGCACGCTGCCATTATGCCACAATATGCCATTATTGTCTGTGAGGCTGGTTTCTATCCAAGATGCATTTCAGTGGTTCGGGCATGAAACCTCTCAGTGGCGGCAGCGTGGTTTCCATGAAGAAATGGCTCCGTGGGGCAGCAGCAGGAGCCGAGCAGACACGGGCATGCCGGCCTGGTGGGAAAGGAAGCTCCGGCGCTTAGCTTCCACCGCGGGCCCCTCTGAGCACCGCTGCCGTCCATCTGACACCCTGCCACAGCCTGGGAGCAGCTCTGGGCTTGCACAGAGGTCACCGAGCAGTTTTAGCCCTGGCATTTTCCTGGGGGTGTGTGGCCAGGAAGGAAGCAGACCCTGATTCTCTCACTAACAGCACTGCAAATTAGGCTCTAAGAGGGAATTACGGGAAACCTTGATCACAGTCTTTTGTGTTTCTCATCTCTTTCCCGGAGATTTGGCAGCCCAGAGATTTCTCCTCCCTTTGCCTCAGTGCTTTGCACAGATGTCCGGAGTTCAAGACGAGCAGGGCTCTGGCAAGCCCCCGGAGCACCGCCGTCCTGCCGCAGGCACGTGTCGCCACAGATCTCCGCGGCAGGACGTCCCTTCACGGGAGCGGGGCGGGGAGCCAGCTCCTCTCCTCCGGAGCGACAGCGTGCCGCGCCGCCCGACCTGCCCGTCCACCCCGCCTCGCTCGGGCTACAGCGCCGAGCGGGTGGTTCTCTGCAGCGCGGGGGGGCCGGGGCGCGCCCTGCCCCGGCCCCGG
>NW_028186116.1:149066-155635 GCF_003343005.1 Rhea americana
GCCCCGGCGCCCGGCTCCTGGGCGCCCGGCTCCAGGGTAGCCGGGGCGCCCGACAGCGGGGCGCCCGGCCCCTGGGTGCCTGGCCGCGGGATGCGCGGGGTGCCCGGCCCCRGGACGCCCGGCCCCAGCGGTCCGTCCCCGGGGCTGTGGTGAGGCCTGATGGTGCCGGAGCCCAGCTCTGCCAGGGGGGCGGCCCGGGCGCTGCTTGGCCTCCGGCCCTGCAGGCCAGTGCCCTGGGGCATCGCCCCACTCCCGGGGGGCCTGCATCCCCGACAGTGACGGCTGCCATGGCAACGCTGGGTACCATGGTTTCCCCTCTTCCTGCTACTGCCTGGATACGAGCCCCCGTGCTGGGGGGAGAGGATGCTCCCACTGCCCAGCGGTTCCCCTCCGGCGACCACTGCGGCGGCCGCGGCCGGACCTGTGAGCTGCGGGCAGAGCCTGGCAGCGCAGCCCCCCCAGGGCGTCCCCCGGCTGCGGCTTGTGTGGGTTTCGGAGGAAGGGGAGGTGATTGCCCTGGAAACGCTGGCAATACTGTAACTTCTGTTGGTAAATATTTGGGTAACACTGTAGCAGTGTACAAACGAGGAAGCACTTTCTCCTGGAAAGTGGAGGAAAGCGTGTCTCTCGGGGTGTATAATTAATGCTTCTGAAGAAATGGATCTCTGAATCCATGCGGAGGAACTCAAATCTTGCAGGAATTTTTCTGTGGGAGGGGAAGTGACAGGTGGTTTGTGTGGATATGAATAAGCTTTGCAGCCTGAAAGAGCCGCCTCTCAAGAAACGCTGCGTGTGGATTAAGACTTGTTGAGGTGCCCTGTGCCATTTCAGCAAGCCCATGCTGCTCCGAGGTGCGGTTGAGTCAYGTCTCCATACAGGATTTGTAGCCCCACCGAGTGGTTTTGCTCCCAGGTTGCAGTGGGGATAACTCCAGAAAGCTCCTTCCCCTGCACCAGCAGAAGCGCAGTGAGACCAGAGGCAGCTGGAAGTGGAGGGACAGGGAACGCGCAAGAGAAAGGTGCCGTTGTAAAGAGTAGTTAAGATGCTGCGGAGCCAGACCACCTGTTACAACTTTCACTTGGGCTTGCGGGAAAATACCTGCCAGGACCTGCGAGACGTGGGGCGGGCTGCATCTTCCTCCTGCAAAACTTGGGTTACACACTTGTGCTTTATCGTGGCTCATTCCTTCGTGCTTATATGCTCGGGAAAAGCATCGCAGAGAGTCATGATTTTGCCAGGAGTTTCAGTGTGCAGGATAACTCCCCGGTGAAACAAGCTGGAAGCCTCGGACTCCAGCAGCCGCCTGCGTTTGCCGCCGGGGCGGTGCTCCGTTTGCAGGCTGCCGAGGGGCGGCTGACTGCGGTGCCGGCCGYGCAGCCCCCGGCGGGGCGAGGACAAAGCCCTGCTCACGGCGGGCGCGCAGCCGTCCTGCGGGTGGGCGTGCGGGCTGCTCCGCGTGTGCGATCCCAGCCGCRCTGGCGGGAGGCACGGCCGCCGCGGGGGCGCCTCTGTTTGCCTTGCGTTCGGGGGTGCTTGGAGCCGACGTTCAAAGCGAACCGGAGCGGATCACCCTGGAGAAAATGTCTGTTCTTTGATGCTCTGCTGATTGTGGAAGTGTAGTAGTAGCGCAGGAGATACGGAGGCTTGAAATAACGCTGTTATTTCAGGGTTTTCTACCGATTTGGACTTTTCTCATCGCCTGGACCTGCCAGGTAACATTTTCTCTGCTTTTGGCTTGTCTGTCTGGTTCTCGCTGTGTTGATGGCTGGGTGCTGCGCTGGCAGCCCCGGCCGTGCCCGCTCGGCGAGCGCRGTGGGCAGCGCGCAGCGGGAGAGCTGGGTGCGGCAGGAGGGTCCGGCAGGTCGGGCAGGTCCGTTTGCGGTGCTCTGCCTTTTGGGGCCTCAYTGTCTGTTACCCAAATGAGGAGAGACCAGGAGCAGCAGAGTCGGGGCTTCCTGCAGGGTGGTTGTGCTGTTCCTTGCCTTGCCCGAGCCGAGGCGGGGTTGCTGCCTGCCCTCCCCGAGGGCAGCRCTGCCCTGTCCCCGCCTGGGCTGCCGCTGCCGCGGGCTCAGCAGTTACGGTGCTGGGGATTTACCTTGAATAAAGGGCTAGCAGAGCTGGTTTGTGCCTGCCACTTTTTATTTGGGGAAACATGTACCATCATGGTGGACTGAGGACCGTGGGTGAGCCAGATAYGACCGTGCCGATGTGGCTAACGCCCCTCGATGCACTAGGGCACCTCGATGCCTGGGGCTGGGAGAAACCCCGCAGGGGACAAGCGTAGTGCTGTGCTGCAGGAAAGCATGGAGCTTGGGGTGCAGAGCTGTGTCAGGGCTGTGCTCAGCGAGCCGGCGTGATTGCGTGTTCCTGGGCGCGACGACCTGCTCGGGGCTGGCCCGGGTGGCGTCTGGCTGCGAGTCCGGCTCAGCAGGAGCTGGGCTGGAGCCTGCGTCCCCGGGGCTCCTGCAAGCACTGCATTTCCTTTGCATATCCCCTCTCAYTGGGGAAAACACCCCAAACCCACAAGGGACAATCTGATCTTAGTAAAATCTGTTTTGTGCCTTCTTTCTGGTCAGCCTTTGAATCAGCACCAGATTTGGGAAGTGCTGTGCATTTTAGAAYGATGAGGGCTGGAAATCTCTCCTTCTCCCTCATTTAGGAACAAGAGGCACAACAACAGGCACGTTAATAGCCAGATTGATGCTGACGTGAAATGGCAGAAGAGCACGTCTACGCATAGCTGGAAATGTCCATTCACACATGCACACTCTTAAACGCTCCAGGCAACTGAGCAGTGCTGTCACGGTCTTGGGGGCTTTGCACAGAAACTGGAGATTTTAACTAGGTCTGATCTTCAGGAGATGCCCCGAGGATCCTGATGGAAGAGGAGGCTGCCCAGCGTTGCGCTGTGATGGCTGAGACTTGACAGGGCTGATCTATGCGGAACAACGGGAAGGAGAGGGGTGCCTCAAGATTCAAGACCATTACAAATTCACCTGCCTTGCTCTGGCATGATTTTCCGTGCCAYGGAGAGCTAATCAGTGAGCAGCAGACATTGGGTCTGTCTGCCTGAACTGCCTACCCTCCCCCTCTATCACGTGCACACACGTGCACACACACTCACACTCGCCTAATGGCTTGAAGAACTGCAAGGTGGGACTGCCAAGAAAGGGGAGACGGGGGGAGCGCSGTGGCTGTGCCTGGCGTGGAGGCAGGCGTGCTGGCCGCAGGCGGGGGTGCAGCGGGGAGCAGCCGCCGGCCAGCCCCGGCGTGCCTGAGCTGTGCCCGCGTGGGTGCAGGGGGCTCCTGCCCCAGCCGCTCAGACCCCAAGCGAAGCTGGGAGGGTGGCCCTGAGCCCAGGGTGCGGGGTCCCCCCGGCAGGCACTGTTCCTGGCATTCCCGTGGCTCTGTTGCCGCGGTGATGGTAATGGGGATGATAATATTTTATTTTCCTTCTTAAAACTGATGAGTGGGTCAAGGCGAGCGGGAAGGAGAGCRCTGTTTGCTGCTGCCCCGCTTCCTGTGTGTCTCTGCCTCTCTCTGTACCACGGCCGATCTTGCTGTTTTAACAGGAAAAAAACATGTTTTGATTCGGGTCACATGCAGAGTACGTCGCGCTCCCCRTTCGGCGCAGTTCGTACGAGTGCGTTCCGGCTCGGCTGGCGTTTACAAACTCGGTGTCACTAGCGGGGAGAAAATGGAGAAGTTTTTCTTGGGCGTGCAGGGCCCGGGAGGAGGGCGCTGCGGGCACGCRGCTGGGGGCAGGGAGCTCGTCCCTCGCTGTGCAGCTGCTATTTTTCTGCCGTCTTTGTGCAAAGGCGCAGCTGGAAATGCTGCTGAATGGAGGGCAGTGAGCAACAGTTCTTGCCTGGAACAGTTCTGTCAGAAGGCGCAAGCAGGGAAAATGGCAAAGCTTTTGCAATGTTTGCTCTTCTCACTTTATTTCAGCTTTACCAAAAAGTGGGTGGGCCAGCTTAACACAGCCCAGAAAACCTGTAACACTTTGCAAAGCATATGCTTCCTTGGAGGAGAACTGGGCTCGTTTGCACTCCAGCATGTTGCATTTGTTTTCCTAGCAGGGGCACTGCCAATCCTGATGGTTAACTTGTGCAGAGAGAAGTTTCAATGTGCAACAGTGTGCACATTTCAAGACTTGAGTCAGAAAAAACAAAGACCATATGTGTGGTGTGTGCTTGTCCCGAGGAAAAACTAAAGTCTGCTGGCACTAAACCTCAGAAACCAGCAGCCGAGCCGGCGCCGGCAGCTGCAGGGGGGCGAGCTGGTGATTCCCCCTGGGGGCTGCAAGAAGCTGCCGTGGCTGGAGGCTCTGCTGGCTCCCCCGTTGCCCCTGTCCCTGGGGTGCTGCGGAGAGGCCGGGCGGGAGCTTGCTGTGAGCCCAGGCCGCTTCACCGCCCTGCGCGCCCACCTCGGCGCCTTTGCTGTGACACTGCTCCGTCTGCGCCCCGTCTTCTGCCAAAGCTCGCGTGCTGGTGCGGAAGGCCTGTGCGTGCCTGGAAACGCAGCCGTGATCTGTAACGAGACCCGAGAGCTGGCCGGTGCTCCCCCGACCTCGGGCTTTGCCGTGGCAGGTTTGTGCAGCTTTGATGCTTCTGTCTCAGGGCAGCGAGTTGCCCAAATGGGCAATGACACCACCAGTTTCTGGCTGCGATTCGTCTAGCTCTCCGGCTCCCTGCCATGGCATCTTGTCATTTCTGTGTCAGCAGAGAGCCTCCTGGAGCACACGGGAGCACAGAGCCAGCTCGGAGGGCAGGTGGCACCAAGACGGCGAGCAGTGCAACCAGCAAGTGTGCAGAAAAGACATTTGGAGCCATTTGTTGCTTCCCAGGGAGCCTGGAGGGCTGGAAGGCTGCTGCCTGCCGTAGGGGCTGGAGATGCAGGCGCYGGCCTGCTCTCCCCTGCGGCATCTCTGAGCCCGGCCCTGCGAGACGGCGAGCGGGAGCGCTCAGCCCTCCCTCGCCCTCCACCGCGCTGAGAAAGGTGAAGAGCAGGAGCTCAGGTGCGAATGAAAGCGCCCCAAAACAGGAAACGCGTAGAGAGCTCCGGGGCGCCGGAGGAGAGACGCTCTCTCCGGTCCGCCCATCGCGGTTCATCTGCGCGCCGTGCCGGCCGCCCGCTCGCATGGCGAGTGCTGGCCTGCGCCGGGGGGCTCAGCGCAGGGCGCCGCTGAGTGGCACCGAATTCCCCGACTTCGGGGGATGTTATTCAGCTGCCCRCTACAAAAGTAGTCAAACAATGAAGAAAACCCTGATGAATCATCTGTTCGACGAACAAAGGCGTCATTAATGGACGAACAAGATCCGACTGCCACCACTCGTGGAGCAGCGGCGTGTGCTGTGCTGTGCCTACGTGTGCGCACACAACGCTCGTTTCAGGTAACGGCACTGATTTTACCCTGGCGACGCAGGCAGTAAATAAATAAAGGRCAGAGGAAAATGTGCAACTAAAAGTTACTGTATCACCAGCTGTTGGGTTCTTTGTACRTGTTTCTAAAACCTGGTAATTAGGCGGCATTACGTGCCTTGCTGAACGAGGGGGCTGGTCTGGGCGCAGGGAGCCGGCGGCACAGYCCCGCGCCGCACGGCGGCCTGGCAGCGCAGCCCCGCGCTCTGCAATGCCAGCGCCAGCTGCAGCGACGGGAAATTAAACCCTCCGGTGCTCAGATAACATGCATTCACTTCCAAATGACGAGACGTGGAAGGGGAGGGAAGGGCGTGCATTGCCATGAGATGCAACTTGTTCTGATGAATAAAGAGGGCGTTAGGAACGCGTTCCCTGTGCTCAAGGGCCGAGCGCGATGCTGGAGGCTGCTTCTTCCCCAAGCAGCGTTGGAGGCGGGTTCGTGCCCTGTGGGAACAGCAAGCAGCCCCGAGGCTGCAGGATGGGCTCCTCGGAGCAGCCTGTGTCCCCTGTCCTGCTTCTCCAAACACATTTGTACTGCCAAATGCACAGGTAGCAAAAGACGGTGGGACAGGGCTGGAGGGCACGTGCACTTGGCAGCACCTTCCACTCCCTTGGCATCGCCATGGTGCTCCAAGCAAGCCCRGCCTGAGCCCTGCTGCGTGGATGGAGTGGTGACTTCTGCCTTGCAGGAGAGCTTGTTGCGGGGAATAGCTTGCTGCCTAGCAGCGTCGTGTGGCCTCTGAACCAACAGGCGCAGCGTCGGCAGCCTTGCCGCTGTGTGACCCGTACCTTCATCCCCTCGGTTTTTCTCGCGGCGGTTTCCTCTCTGCTCCGCTGCTCCCCGCGCTCGCGCGGAGCCCGCCRAGGGGGCAGCCTTTGCCTTCCGGAAAGCGGCGCCTGTGGACGCGATCCTGCGCGGCGTGCTCTGGGCGACCCTGCCGGAGCAGGGCGGCTGGGCTGCGTGATCTCCGCAGGGCCCTGCCGGTCTCTGCCATTCTGCGGTTCTGCCTGACTCTGACTTCCTGGCCCCCTTCTTACCCGTGCTAACCCTGCGCGGCGGCGGCAGCTCGGTGTCGCTCGGGGCTGGCGATGAGGGCTGCACAGAGCCGCCGATAACCCCCCTCGCCTGCTTCCCGCGGGGCTGCGCT
>NW_028186116.1:155836-158403 GCF_003343005.1 Rhea americana
CCTGCCGCGGGGCCCGGCGCTGGTGCGGTGGAGCAGGGTGCTGCGCTGCGGCGAGCTCTGCGCCGGCGGCCGCAGCGCTGTGCAGGGCTGCACCCGCCGGGCTCGGGGAGCCCCGTGCCAGCTGAACCGGGCCGCAGCGCCTGGGGGTGCGTGGGGAAGCTGGGGTCCCCGTGGGGACCTTCCCCCAGGCCCCACACCCCACCTGGGCCAGCGCTGCCTGGGGCGCTTCTCCTCCTGCTTTGCACCGGTAACTGGGCGCGGGTGCCCCTGCTCCCAGGTTTGTCTCTGAGAAACCAAAGAGCAGTAAATCCGGGCAGCTGGTCGGCGCACTTAGCAACTGCCTGCCTGGCAGCAGCAAAACAGATAAACAAGCGGAGCCCTCCCTGTGCACGGGCGAGTGAGCTGCAGGCGGCCAGAYGGGCGGCACGAAGCTTCCTCTGCCCTCCCGAGCCGGCGGCTCGCTCCCTGGCAGCAGGCGCTGGTGGCACCGCTGCGAAGCCCTCTCCAGCCRCGGAGAGGGGTCTATCCGCAGGCGCCTGTCGGCCGGCCACCACGACGGGGCACCAAAGTGTGTCCGTGCCCGACAGCARGGGAGGAGAGCTGCCGCTGCCAGCCTGCACGCGTGCCCGCTGCAGGAGATGAGAGGACGCTCGTGCCGGCCTTGCAGGGCACGGGGCGAGTTAATGGGTAACGCACACGCTGCCAGGGCCCTCCCTGTGCAGGGCAGTGGTGGCTGGTGCCAGCTGGCCCCGCAGCACGGCAGCACAGTCGTCATCCCGACAGGGGCCTCTGCGGGGTCGCCCCAATGGGCACATCCCCATAGGTACATCCCRACGGGTGCTTCCATGGGTGCATCCCCATAGGTACATCCCGACGGGTGCTTCCGTGGGTGCATCYCMATAGGKWCATCCCGATGGGTGCCTCCATGGGGTTGTCCCGATGGGTGCATCCCGGTGGGTCGGCAGGGCACGTGTTGCCCACAGAGCTGGTGTGCGGTGGTCCTCACCCGGCCGTGCTGCTGCGAGCGGGTCCCTGCGCCTGGTGTGCAAGCGACAGTGGACCCTTGGCACAGCACATCAGTGCTCGGGACTCAGCTGAGCACAGGGCTCAGCTGTGGCACGGGGCTGAGCACCGCTAACGGTCTCTGCTTGCTGCTGCAGGTGAGAGCGGTGAGCCCGGGGGAGCCGCGTGGCCGTGGCCTCGCTGCCCCTGCGCCAGCGGGGCTGGAGGCACCGCTGCAGCCCCGTGAGACAGAGCAGGGCTTGTGCCACCATCTGGCCGGGGCCAGGGCTGGGGCCAGAGGCGCTTGGTACAGGAATGTAATTGCTATGCTAATTGGGATGAATTAAAGCATGCTGTGGGTGAAGGGCACAGTACTGACCTTCACGGCGAGATCACGGCCCTTGTGCAGGCCCCACAGCGCGTGCTGTAACCGCGGGGCCAGCCCGAAGCCTCGCACCRGCGTGCTCAGGCCCCTCCTGGCACCACCTCTGCCCCCACGGAGCCGCCGCGTGGCAGACCCGCCGGGCCCCGCTGCGGSCCCAGGTCTCACCGCCGCAGCCCCGGTGCCTGGTGCCCTGCCCGCCCGTGCTGGGGCCYGGCATGGCTCGGTCAGCCCTGGCCGGGCTCCTTCTCCCGCCCCGGGGTGCCCGTGTCCTCGTCCGGCAGCCCTTGCCGGGCACTGAACCCCGCTTCTCCCCTCTCCGCAGCAGCCATGGAAGCGGTGCTGATCTTCCTGTGCTCCCTGCTGGTGCCGGCRGCTCTGGCGGACGGTACGTGCCGACGCTTCCCGCGCCGAGGAGGAGGAAGGGGCACGGTGAAAGCTCCTGKGGCTGCCGAGGCCGGTGCCCTGCGTGGCCAGAGGGAGCTGGAGCAGGGTGCGGGGCGAGGGCTCGCCGCGTGCGGTGCTGGCACCCGCATCCCCGGCGGGGAGCGGGACCCCCGGGGCGACGGCGGGCAGCGGGCGGCAGGGAGAGCCGGGCGCCGGCGGCGGCAGGGAGCTGCTGGCTGCGGGGCTCTCCCGGGAGAGCCGGGGCACCTGGCCCCGCGCGGTGCCGCCGGCTCCGCTCATGCCTGCTTGTCTCTTCATTTCCAGCGGCCACCGAGGAGAAGGAGAACGATCCCTTCAACTACGGTGAGCATTGCCGTGCGCGCGCGTGCGGCAGCGAGCGAAAGACGCTCCCCGCTTCCCCGCGGCTGTCAGAAACGAGCCGTCGTGCCTTCTGCCCCCAGACTACCAGAGCCTGCGGATCGGCGGGCTGGTGTTCGCCGTGGTCCTGTTCACCGTCGGCATCCTCCTGATACTCAGTGAGTCGGGTGCTGGGCTCCCGCGGGTGGCCGAGGGCGGGCAGGGCCCCGGCTCGCCCCCGCTTTGGCCACGCTCACGCTTCCTCCCTCCCCTTGCAGGCCGGAGGTGCAGGTGCAGTTTTAACCAGAAGCCCAGGTGAGTGTGGGGCACATCTGCCCCGGGGGGTCCCTGCCCCACGGCCGGCTCCCCGCGGGGTCCCTCCTGCGGATGACGCCCTCGGGGGCGCGCGGCAGTGCAGCCGCGGGCGCTGCGGAGCTCG
>NW_028186116.1:158868-164350 GCF_003343005.1 Rhea americana
CCGGGCAGCGCCGCCGGCCGAAGGCAGCGGCCGCCCGCGTTTGGCCTCGCTTTGCGTTGCCTTTCCTCCCGCGGTGACCGGCCCKGCTGCCCCGGGCGCTGCTCCGCACCCCGCCTGACTCGCTGCCCTCCTGCCCCGCAGCCCCGGAGACCCGAGCGTGGACGCCCGGGCTGCCGATGCCGGCGACCTCCCGCCGGCAGACCGAAGCCGCAGCAGCAGGCCCTTCCGGGGAGATGCAAAGATGCCGTGTCCGTGTTCCCCTCCGCACCTCAGCACCGCCTCTGCGTTTACCGACCCGACTAAGCGCCGCGCACCGTCCTCTCTGCCTCCGTGTAACACTAATGGAAGACGACCCTGACCTCCAGGGCTAGCTGCTGCCGCTGATGTGCTCGTGACTGTCTYGCCCTTGTCGYGCTGCGTGTGACGGGCYGGCGCGGTGCCCTCGGGCTCCCCGYGGCCGTGGCCCCGGGGCGCGGGCGCCGCCGCGCAGCCGTTCCCCTTCGGTCCCCTCTCCCCTCTGGGGTGGCCGCGTCCTCTTTACAGGCGCCGGCCAAGGCGCTGTTAAGGGGCCRAGCTGCCATGCAGCCCTCGGGGCGGCAGCAGCCTGCGTGCCAAGTGCTGTGAGCGTGCACGGCGCTGCACRAATTGCACGTGCCCGTGGCTCAGCGCGGGCTGACGTGGGGGCCGTGCCGGCCATGCCCGCTGCAGCTGTGCTTCGGGCACCGCTCCAGGCACCCGCGGGCTGCGCGCCGTGGCCGTGACACGGTGCGCAAGGACGGGAAGGGGGCCGGTGCCAGGCCCAGCTCCGAGCCCCGCCGCCGGGCACGGTTTCAGCAATAATCCTCCTGCAGCCACCCAGTGCCAGCCCGGCCGGGAAGCCCTGTGGCTCGTGTTTGCTCGCCGCAGGACTCAGGCCTCCACGCGCAGCCCCTTCCTCACGCTCTGAGCCCGCCCGCTTGCGTCCCTGGCCGACACCGAGCCGTCGGCGCAGCGCGCTCTTTGCAACGTGCAAAAGCGCTGGTGGCAGAGAAGCCTGCGGGAGCCCCGACACGGCGACGCTGTGAAAGTGGGTGGTGCGGCAGCAACCCCGCTCACCGGCACGGGCCCTCCGCGCCGGTGCCACATGCTGCCCTGTGGCACCGGCCTGCTGCCCGCCCTGCGCGGGGACGAGCGATGCAGCCCACGGCCCGCGAAGCTGCGCAGCGCCTCCGGGGTGGTTTCGAGAGGGGGTTYGGCTCTACCACGCGGCGCCGAGCCCGCTCGGTCCCGCGTGCGGCGGGCGCAGCCGGTCCCTCCTTGCCCCAGCCGTAGCAGAGTGCCCGTCGCCTCCTTCCCCGGTGCCGGTGCCCGTGCCCCCGCCCGTTAGCTGTGTGCCCGTCCCGCCGTCGGTGTTGCAGTGACCGTGGTGTCCATAGTGTGCYGTCCGTGTTAGCGCGAAGCCTGTGGTGTCCAGACATGGCCAAATCTTGACTGCTGTTAAATAAACCCGAGCTGTTGTCTTTCCTTTTYGGTAGGCGGGTGTGGTGCTGCGCTGCGGCACCGGTGGGCTCTGGGGCACGGTCTGCGGGGGGGACCAGCAGCCAACGGCACTTTCTACAGCACCTGGCTGTGCGGTTCGTGGGGGGCCGTGGGTTCCTGTGGGGCCGGGGGTCCCGGGAGGAGGCGGCCGGGGCAGCCGGCCCTGCAGAGGCCGGCGGGCGTCTCTCCGGCCAGCTCGCTCCGGGAGCGGGCGCGGGCATCCCTTGCTCCTGGGCCGGCTCAGCGCYGGGGCCGCCTTCGGCGCAGGCTGCGGCAGCCCCGCGAGCGGCGCGGCAGGGCCGCGGGCGCAGCCCCGGCGGCGAGGCCGCTCTGCAAGCCTCCCTGTGCAGCGCGCTTTCCCGCAGCGACCTTGACGACAGCCCGGCACCACGCGCGTGGGCAGCGGGTCCGTCCCCGCGCCGTCCCCGAGGGACGCGGGCACAGAGCGCCCTTGTTCCTCCGCCTTGCCGCGGGCACCGGCGCGGCGCTGGAGGAGGTGCTGGTCGCCAGCACGCCTTTGCGGCCCCCGGGACGGCGCTGCGCCGCCTGCCGAGCTGCCCCCTCCCGCGCCAAGGCAGGCGGCGGCCCCGCGCCTCCCCGCGTGACCGCGATAAACATTACACCGCGGCCGTTAATGTTTAATGAGGTTTGCCTCCCAATTAATGCGCTCTCCYGGGGGCGCCTGCTCGCAGAGCGACGGACGGCGTGCCGGCACGATGGGCGACGGTAAAGACGCCGCGGGAACGGGGCGGCTGGCCCCACATCGCGGCCCCGGCCGGGGCGAGATCGCCGGTGGGCCGGGAGGCTGCTGGGACGCACCGCGGCGAGAGGCACCAGCCGCCGGTGCTGCTCTGCACGCCTGCGATGCCCGAGAGCAGCCTCTGCCCCTGCCTGCACGCCGTGCCGCRCCRCGCCGYGCCGTGCCGTGCCGTGCGAGCGGTGCCCTTCCCAGGGCATCCGTGAAGGCTGCGCTGCGAGCACGCAGCYGGGGCACATCGCACCCGACTCCTGCAAGCGACGGAGGCGGGTCGCCACGTGCACCTCCGTCCGGAGACAGAGGGACTCCTCTGCATGCTGGAACTGCAGGGGGAACTTTAACTTGCTGGGGCAAAAAAAGCAGGAATTTGGGAATCCTTTACTCGCCCGGCTAGATCTTAGAGAGATCCGAGCGTGCTTCCTTGCGGTCCTCTTTCCTGGTCTCTCCCGCCTCGTCCCCCTGCGCTGGTGCCCACCGTGAGCCCAGCGCCCGGGCCCCAGCTCTCACTAGGTTTTCTCCTCTTTTGCAGAGCAAGCGCTCGAGCAGGACCTGGACAGGTTCACCTACGGTAAGTGCACGTGTCGCACAGCCCCGAGGCCCGGCGGGCCTCGTGCCACGGCTCCCGCGGGCTCGGCTGTCCCGGCTCAGCCCCGCTTGCCCTGCCGAAACCCGCTCGGGTCTCCCTCCCCTGCAGACTATGACACCGTCCGCAACGGGGGGCTGATCTTCGCCGTCGTGGCTTTCGTCATCGGGCTCCTCATCATCCTCAGTAAGTGGCCCGGGCGCTCTCCGCAGCTCACCGCTTCCCTGCTCGCGGCCCCTTCTCCCGGCCGCCCGCCGCGGACCAGGCACAGCCCGGCCCCGCGGTGCCGGCGTGGCCGCCTGGGAAGCTCCCAGCGCAGCGCGGGTTGGGAAGAAGACCATGTAAATATTTAGCGCTTCCCTGCCAGCACCAAGGCCTCCAAGGGAAGGTCACCAATTAAAAATAGCAGAGAAAGCTGTGGCATTTCCAGCGCGAGAAAGCAGCTTCCCCGAGCCCGCGGAGYGCCGCCGCTCCCGGGACGGCCGGCGCAGGGCGCGCAGAGCCCCGCGAAGCGCAGCTCGCTCGCAGCACCTCCTCCGCAGGGCACGGGCAAGCGGCCAGCAGCCCGGGGCAGAGAGCCGCGGGAGCCGCCGCAGCGGCGGGGGCAGCTCCGGGCGCAGGGCAGCAAGGGGAGGGCAACGCGGGGCTGCGGCCCCCACCTCCAGGGGAGCGTCCGCGCCGCTTTGGAGAGCGGCTGCGGTGCAGGGCTCAGCCCCGCGTGCTCCGGCGCGGGTGCTTCGCCGCGGGGGAGGCTGTGGGGGGCAGGCGGCCTCAGGTGCTCCTCTTGTCCCCAGGCCAGCGGTTCCACTGCGGAGGCAAGAGGAAGAGGAGGTGGGTGTCGCGCGGCCCGACGGCAGCCCCTGCTCCTGCCCACGGAAGGGGCCGCGGAGCCGGAGCCCTCTCGCTCGGCCGCGTTGCCTGGCGTAACGCGGCTCTCCTTGTCTTTCGGTCCGCAGGCAAGGGGACGAGGAAGACCTGTAGCTGCAGGTGGGTTGAGGAGGGAGCGCCGGGCTGGCGGCCGCGCTCCTCCGGGTGCGCCCGCGCCGGCAGCGCTGCTCGGAGCCCAGGCAGGTCTCCGTGCTCCGAGGACGGGGCTGCGTGTCTCGGGCAGGCAGGGCGCCTAGAGCCGGGCCGGGCGCCGTGGGACGCACCGGCCCCTCCGCTGCGTAACCCTGGCGTCCGTGYGGTTTCAGAGCTCCTGCGGCAGCGCAGAGGCCGAGCTTCAGCCAAAGCAGCAAAGTCCTTGCCGAGAGCCGCCCCCTGCCCCGCTCCAGTGGATCCATTACCCTGCTCGCCCCGGGCAAGGCCAGCGTGCAGATCGCCCACGTGCTTTCCCCGCTGTTTGATCCAGCGTGCGTTTCTGCGCTAATAAAGTTCCAGCCGAGAGAGGTTAAACTTTGTGCCCGAGGCGCTCGAGTCACCCACTCTCCTGGCGCAGCTCCAGCRACTCCCCTGCCCTACGAACGTCTTCAAACTGAGGCCCGGGAAAGGTTCCCGCCGGCCCCTCTGCAGGTGCCGGCGCGCGGGGCTCCGGCCATGCCGGCTGGCGGAGGCCCCCCGGGCGCCRGCGGCGAAGTGTCCCCGCCGGCGGGMRGGTGGGCTGCGGGCGCAGCGAGCCGGGAGCCCGGCGGGAGCTGTGCAGCGCTGCCCTCTCGCCAGCGCCTGCCCTGCAAGGCACCGCGAGCCGCGACGGGCTTGGATCGCTGCCCCGGCCGCCGTGCGGCTGAGAGCGTGCCCGCGCGGGCCTCACCGGCCTTGAGCGGAGCCGAGAAGCCCCGCGAGCGGCAGAAGCAGCGCGCTCGACGCTCGCTGGAGCTGCCCGCGCGTGGCAGGGACCCGCACGCTGCCCGGGCGGCGAAGTGTCCCCGCCGGCGGGAGGGTGGGCCGCGGACGCCAGGGCTGCCGGCTGCGGGCTGAGCAGGCGCCGCCGCTTTTCAGTGCTCTGGAAGGTCCTGCCGGGCTGCTGGCTCCCGGGGGCCAAGCCGAAACGCGGTTTTTCCGAGCGAAGGGGGCTGGCTGTGCCGAGGACAGGCTCTTACTGCCATCTTGCGCTCGGAGAGCCCTGGCGCGCGGCGCCTCCGCCCCGGCCCCGCCGCCCTCCCCGGGGGCCTCCGAGGGGAAGCGCTTCGCCCTGCAGCAGAAGCAGCATGGAGACTTGCTCCCGACTCAACGCCCGCCTCAGCCTCCCGAGCCCCCAGCGGGTGCGGAGCGCTGCGCGGGCTGCGGCGTGCGTGTGCCGGGCACGGGCTCGCCCGGAGGGCTGCGCCTGGACGCGAGCTCGGGCGCGGGCAGCAAAATGGGATTAGCTGCGGGAAGGTCGTTAGGCAAAATCCGCGCAATTTGTCTGAGCGGAGGTGCTTATTTAACACAGTAAGGAGATTAGTTTGAAATATAATTTCAAACTGACACTGACCCATTAATAAAGACTCATTACCGCTTCGGTTGGGAAGCTCCCATCCGACGGCGCAGCAGAGCCGAGGGGCTGGCCCGGGGCCCGCCGCGGCTCGTGGCCCCCGCTGCGCTCGCCGTCGCCGTCACCCGCGCGGGGGGACCTCTGCCTGGGCAGCGGAGGGGTTGACAGCGTTACTCCCCGCAGCAGAGCCGGCGGCCGCGGCGGGCCCGGC
>NW_028186116.1:164450-169514 GCF_003343005.1 Rhea americana
CGGGGCCGCGGGCACGCGCGCCCGGCCAGCCGGCGCCCTGAACCAGGCAATCTCAGGGGATTTCTCTCACGCTCCCTTGAGCCGTTAATCTGCTCAAAGTGGATCTTTTCTGTGACAAAAAGGGGATTGGGTAAATAATACAGCGGGCGACCGGAGCGTCCTTTTGCTCTGGGAAGACATCCAGCTTGGGACGGCTTCCCCTTGGTGCTGGCTATTCCTGCTTCCGCAGCCTCCGAGCAGACACAGACAGGGCAGCGGGGCTCTGGCTGCACGGGGCTTAGCCAGCTTTTGTGCTTAAGGCATGCCCAGATGTGCCGGGAGCCCGGCAGCTCCTCGCACGCAGCCCGGAGCGCGCCAGCCAGCCAGCACTGCTGCGCCGTCTCTGCAAGGGCCACGGCCACGCTTGGCCCCCGAGGAAGCACGAATGCAAAATGTCTCCTGGCTAGCAAAAATGAGAGCGGCAAATGGTGATTAACGGAGCCAAAGAGGAACTCTCGGCGAGGGGGGGGAGACGGGGCCGGGCTGGCGGGGAGCCAGGCGTTCGCCTCCGTCTCCCTTTTTTCTGCCCCCGAAAAGGCAGCGCATCCGCCAGCAGCGACACGCCTGCCGAAGCAGCAGCGCTGTACCGCCTGCCGCTACCCCCTTGACCGGAGTAAATAATATTCCGGCCCTCCGTTCCGTGTCAGACGTGCCCCAAGGCAGCAGTTCCTGCAAAATAGCTGCTCACACGTGTGAGGGGCGCAGCGGGGCCGGCAGAAGTGCCGTGCGCGGGCTCGCTCCTCAGGCTGCCTCTCTTGGAGGGTGGAAGCTGGGACGCCCAGAAGGGTCCTCGCGGACCCAGTCTGCGGCTTTTGGGCTCAGAGCCCTGCCTTGTCCCTGCCAAAACTTTGCTGGTGACTCCAGGCTCGTGCCGGAGGCAGCGAGGGCAGTGACTGCCGCTTGCCTCCCGCAGACGGGACCTCTGGGCTCCGGGCAAAGGCCAGGGGAAGGGGCTCGGGGGGCCTCAGGGCTGCCGGCAGCACAGCGCCGGACATGATCCAACCCACGGTTATCAGCGCTGCGCTTTAACGCTGCAACACTAGGGGGAAGCAAAAAACCAGCTTCTCTCCCGGAAAGAGTCTGCGGCGGGCCAGGAGCGCAGAGCTGGCAGAGCCGCTGCGGGACCTTGGAGCGCCCGCCCTGGTCCAGCGGGGCTGCTCCCGACCCTCGGCGTGCAAACACAGCGCTGCCCCGGGCGCGGGGACACGTCCTTGCCCCGCACAGGGATATGTCTGCCCGGCCAAGGGCTCTGCCCCYACATGAGCCCCTGCGCTGGGTGCCTCCCACCCCGTGCACCAGGCTGAGGAAACTGAGGCACAGAGCAGGCTGTGAGGTGCCTGGGGCAATGCATTGCTTTGGGGATGTGCTCAGCCTGGAGACCCCAGCCCCATTCCTGGGATGGAGAGGGAGCAGGGGGACAGGGACGTGCAGGGCTGCAGGGGGCCAAGCCCTTTAACGCAGGTGCAGCTCAGCAGTTAGCCCAGGTGAAAGACATAGGGCAATTAGCCCAGGTGAAAGACATAGGGCAATTAGCCCAAGTGATTGCCGGAGAGCAATCAGCCCCGAAGGGTCTTTAGTCCTCTGTCTAGGAGGGGCTGGTTTCTTGCCAGGGGTTTCTGGTAGGTGTGGGCTGTAGGGCAAAGACATGCTGGTGGCAGCAGCAAGGGCTCGCAGCAGGCATCCGGCTGCTGAGAGGTACTGCGAGGCTGACCTCGGTGGCAGCTGGTGAGTAGCTGTGTTGCTTAATGCCTGCATCCTGGGGGATCTGCCTGGGGGGGAAGCAGGCAAGGGTGCAGGGTGGGGTGCCTGGATGGGGGGTGGTGGGCTGCTCCCCACGGTGCCCTGTGCCCATCTGCAGCACCTCTCCCCGGGGAGCAGCCCCTGAGCAGGGTGAAAGCCTCCAGCTGTTTGCTCACAGCAGGGTGAGTTTGTTCATGTATTAGTGGAAGCAGCCCCTTGGATGGGGAAGTACCTGGCAGGCGAGCTCTGGACCTCTGTAATCCCGGGCACTCTGGGACACAGGGGCTGAGGCACTAGGTGTGAGTGCTGTCTGGGGCTGGGACAGGGGTAGCTTGCTGGAATCGTCGCTGGGAAGGAGCGAGGAGGCTGTTTGGGTGGGAGCTGCTGGGTGCCGCTTACATTAGGAGCGAGAAGGGAACGTCTTTCCTGGATCAGAATGGGGGCTTGGGGTGTGCTGTTATCATTGCTTGTGACTTGTGCGGTGCTTGGACCAGGGAGCGAAGCTCGTAGCATGAGCAGAGCCTTTTCACAGTGCTGCTCATCGCTGGCTGTAGCAGGTCGCTTGGGGGCTGTTCATGGGCTGGTTGCTACCAGGGAGTGTGATGTGCATTTCTCCTGGTGGGTGACTTCTGGCCTCCCTTCCTTGGAGCCTCACACATGCTGCTAGAGCTGCCTGATGAATTAATTTGATGAATTTGCTTCTTCCTCATCACAGCTGTATAAAGCACATGATACTGTTCCAGCCTCTGGATTGGGTTGCTGGTCGCAGTTTACCAGCTTCACAGTTTGGGTGCTCATGCAAAGGAGATGTGCAAATGCTTTCTGCGAGTGCCCAAAGACACGGGCTGCAGGAATGCTAATGCAACTACGTGGCGGCTGCCCTGTGGGAGCTAGAGTCCCAGGCGCAGGCTGGCGTGAGCTGGCTCTGGGGCCATGCAGGCTGCTGGCCCTCCGCTCCTTGCGCCTGCAGGGCTGGGGTGGGGTGGCGTGTGTCTCGGGGCAGGCTGACAAATGGTCTTGGCCAAACAGCAGAGGAGTGAAAGGGGCAGCGATGAATGGGGTGGGCAGCTCAAGGGCTGACCGAGGCGCTCTGAGCATGAGCCAGGGCTGGTCATCCGCCCTGCTGGCCTTCAGTTGTTGCCTCCAGCTACTTGCAAATGTGCTAACAGAAGCTGTTTCCTCCTGGAGAAGAAGCTCTGTGTAGTGTGATATAGCTCTGCTGTTGCTGCAGAGTCTGTTTCTCTGGGCTAAAATGAGGAAACTCACTGGAGATGCTGTGCAGCCAAGGGAGCTAAAAATGAACCACTGAGTAGCGCTTACTCCCCCTGCACATGTGCCTCAAACGGAGATTCGCGAGGCCCTGCTGGTGCGGTGCCAGCGAGTGTCCCGCCAGCCTTCCCTCTCGCTCCTGCCAGCCCACGTACCCTTGGTTCATTCAGTGCTGTGTGGAGGAGTGCAGAAGACCGCACCTGAGTCCAACACGCCGTATACTGGGTAGCAAAATGCTGTTGCAGTTCCTGTGGCTGGAAAATTGCTGTCAGCAGGCTTGCCTGTGCTGCCATCCTGCAGCAGCTGCTGAGGAGGGAGTGGGGGCAGATGCCTGGCATGTGTCGGGGCTCCCCAGAGCCTGGGATATGCTCGTTGCCTTGGGTAAGGCTCAGCATAGCAATTTCCTTGCTAGGTATCAGCCAGCATCTGTGTGTGGATGTCGCTGGCGATAGGAATGCACCTTGGTTCCCAAAGGGATGTGTGGGTGCAGGGGGTGTACCAGCTTCTCCCTCGTGGCATCTCGGGACGCTGCTGCTGCTGAAGCCTCCTGCAGCCCTGGGAGCCTGGTGGGTAGCGAGCAAGTCAGCAGTGAGCCACTTTGGGCTCGGGAACACACGTGTGTGTGTGGGTGTTGTGTGCGGGAGAGACACCCACGCACCATGACGGAGCTGCTGAGGCTGGCCGGGAACGTGCTCTGCAGGGGGAGGTGACAGATCTCAGCGGCACAGGGAAGGTGGAACGCAGCCTTGGGGAGGAGGAGGAGGAAAGGCTGTGTTTCCGTCAAGCAGACCTGCACAAGGCAGGCACCAGCCTCTGCTCTGGGCTTTGCTCTTGACCTGTCAGCACTGAGGTCTGGGGGGGTCTCGTGTGGCTCATGAGTAAACTGTGGGGTGTCCCTGCTGTGCTTGGGGGCTCCTTGCCCCCCAGTGAGGGGGAGGGTTTGGGAGCACATGTCCTGGCTTCCYTAGCACGTGTGGGAGCTTGAGCCTGGCCCTGGGGACAAGAGCAGCCTGATACTGCTCCTGTATGAAGATGTCTGTGGCCGTTTTCTGTCTTGCCAAGAGTGAGTGGGCCCRTTCGCTAGGCTGAAATACGCTGTCRTGGGTAGAGAKGGRCAGGGGAGTGTGAGCTCTTGGGCCAGGCCAGCGAGGTGGGTGTGCTGAAGCCTCTGTGTTGCCAGCTTCTGTGTCCCCAAACTGCATATCCCTCCCTTGTGAAATGAGGGTTCCCTGCCCATGTGGTGTGGGTCAAGTCTCGCTGGCACTTTCCAAAACCTCCTGTAAACTGGCGCAGGTGGGAAATGGTGAAGAAGCTGGGTTTTTTGGTTTTGTTTTCTTTAACTGGAGGATATTCAACTAAATACAGTGTTTTCTGAAAAACAAAGCAYGACATTTTCCTATTTGTTTTGCTTAGAATCTGAATGCCTCAATCTCTGCTAATTTCAGCAAACTGGGATTGAAAAGGTAGTTCTGGAGAGCAAAGAAAATCCCCCATAAACACTCCAGCAGAAGAGATTCTGGGCTGCTCTAGCGGCCTGGACGAGTGGGCTTTGGCGGGAGTGAGAACCTAGGCTTGAGCTAAGCTTTGGATAAGTACACCCCGGAGTAAAGCATTAGTTAGCAGTCACTTGCTGTCTGTTGGCCAGAATGATGCTTGTCTAACAGTCTCGTAGGCCCTGTCTCGCCAGCCGTGCGGGAGAGCCCCTGTCACGGGAGCAGCAGGGGCGAGTGCTGTGTCCGCTGGGAAAACCTGGGTGCTGTCCGGCGCCTGCGAAGTTTGCCGGAGAGGGGAGGAGGAGGAGGAGGAGTGCTGGCAGCTGCAAGCGCTGGGGGGCCGAAGCGCGCCCAGCACGCGAGGGCTCGAGGGGCGGCGGTGGGGGGGAGAAGCCTTCCTCACCGAGGTGACCGGCGGAGGACGGCAGGCGCCGGCCGCGGTCCGGCTCGACGCTCGGCTCGCGGAGCGTGGCCGACCCCACGCGCCGCGCAGCGCGATGCCGTGGCCCGGGCGCGCGCCACG
>NW_028186116.1:170145-259389 GCF_003343005.1 Rhea americana
CCGCCGCTCGCCCCGCGCCCCGCCGCGGTGCCGCCGCCTGCGGGCATCCCCAGCGTCGGGCCGCGGTGCGCAGCATCTTTCTGCGCCAGGCAGGAGCCCGAGGGCTGGGGCTCGCAGCGGCACTTCGGAGAGCTTTGTTCCGGTGTCCCCACTTCTCCGGGACTACTTAGAGCGATATTCTAATCCCATAAGACAGGATAAATCCAGCGATGCTTTAAAGATCGCATCCTTCCCTCTAGGAATGCTGTATTTAATGCAACCCAGTGGTTTGATATAAATCAGATTGGGTAAGAAAAAAAAATTATGGAACAAGTGTGTCAAGGAGATGCACGCTTGAAGATTAAAGATTAATTTAAAGTTGGAGATTAAAAGAATGCTATCCAGATCGGTAGAGGTAATACTCTAAACCGAGTCTCTGCTATACATTCAATTTAAAAAGAAAGCCAAGGAGCCGTATGTAACACGAGTAGTTAAACCACAGTGTGTTTGTTACAACAATCAATTGATGTTACATAAAGGAATTGCCCGTTTCCGATTCTGCAGGAATTTTTAATTATGTTTTTATAATAAATTACCGCTTTGCACATTAGCCAGCCTGCAGATGTAGTGCTGAAAGTGCCCACCTTTTGGAAAATTGTGTGCTTGGAGGATATTGAATGACATTTTCCCTAATTATCTTTTTTGGCATTTGACAGCAGCGAGGGGGAATTTTTTGGAAATGAGCGAGAAAAAGAAAGAGGGAGAGAGCTGCCTCCTTATCWGAGACTTCTGTTGGTGTCTCTTAAATTACCCATTTATCTTAATGATAATCCATTGAAAAATATTTACTGAGGTTTAACAGGACATCCTGTCCAGTTGTGTGATAACGATCAATTATTTGATCAATTATTAATTATGAAATAGCTGCTTTATTGTATAGCTGGAGTAAAACTGTATTTGGGAGGTTTAACCAAAATCGCTATTGTTTAGGATCTGCTGAGATGAATGTGCCAGCGTCTGCTTTGCTTACATTTGCATTTTTACTGAGCTAAAAGGGAAAAACAAAACCCAATAACCATCCAGGACACTACAATTTCCCCCTCCCCCCCCATCTGAATAATAATGAGCTGCACTGGGTTTATTGCTTTTGCATGTTTTTAGCCCCAGCTTCTTGGAAAAAGGATCTCTGCCCACAGAGCTATCTCTTCTGAGAAGAGCAAATTAAAAGCCTCCATTAGCACAACTCCTCATGGCCTCATTTTCTCTTTCGTAAGAAATAAAATATATCTTTGGTATGGAATGGTCCTGGTGATGGAAAGTGTTAAAGTGAAACGGTTCCAGAGAGAGGACAGCAATACAATGGAAGTTTCATTATAATAGGATAAAAAGAGTGAATTACTTAATGCATGATAAACCTTTTGGATACTTAATATTTCTGGGCATCGAAGCACAACCTCTTAATATGTTCCTGCTGTAGAACAAGAGCTCAAGTAGAAGCTAAAAGCAAATAAATGTTTGATCCAGGGGACCACTGAAGTTCAGAAATCTCTCAATGGGCTGTAGCTGCTTATTTCTCCCCTGCTTATAAAATAAACAAAGATAGGTGGTTGGCAAGCAGATGAACAGGGAGTTTATCAAAAAGAAGGTCTAGCAGTGCGAGTTAAAGAGCAGCCACACTGAGGAGGAGGGGATGCAAGTGGCGTGCAGTGTGATGAAGACCATACTGTCAAAACTGAGAGCTTTTGAGCTGGGAAAGCATCTCCCTTCATGATTTTGCTGGAGCTCTCTGCCACCTGATTTATATTGGCATTATATTTGCATTATGTTCCTGTTCTGGGTGCAGTGAACTATGCAGCTTGCATTTTTTTTTTTAATCTCTTCCCCATCTCGGCCCCCCAGTGTGGCACAGTGCTCGTTTGTCTCTGAAATGAAACATGGAAGCCTCATTAAATGCACGGAGGAAAAGCCTGCAGTACTACGCTCCTCGCCATGCCTGCCGCTGTTTGTTTAGCCTGCGAATAGCCAACATTTTCCAGCACTAGGAGCCACGATGGCAACTTGCCCAGAGCTGTTACCTGCCCTCAGCATCGGTTTAGGGCTGCTCGTGCCTTTGAATGGGAAAATCGATATGCGCAACCCTTACGTTTCCTGGTGTTTGCGTTCTCCGGAGGAATAGCGTGCCTCGCTAAAGTTTGCGTGCCGGAGACGCCGAGCAGCCCTCCGCAGAGCTGGGCCGGGTGGGAACCGGGGGCTTAGGCGTGCTGGTGCTGCTTCGGGCAGCCCGGTGCGCTTCTGCCACGGTGCTCGCCTTTCTGCCCGGGTGGCACTGAGCTGGAGGACGAGGAGCGCTCTGCCCTCCTTTGAGGCAGCGCAGGCACCAAGGGCGAGGAGAAAACTGGAAGCGTCTCTCTGTGGCAGGAATTCTTGCGACACGGCAGTGTGAGTTTAGAGATGCGCCTTGGACGATATGAAGTCATCTCACACCCAAATAAGCAGGCTGTTAATAAGTGCGACGTCCTAGGAGAGCACGGGGGAGGAAGGTGGTCAAYTGTCGCAGTAAAAAGCATGCTTTGACAGGAGGCTTACGCAGCAGCTAGTTTGGGCCTAGGATGTTTCCTGCACTTGAAATCTAAATTATAGCCAGCTACACAATTTTACATTATTATAATTTTATGAGTTACCCTTTCCTTGCTCATAGACTCTTGAGAAATTTAAAAATAACCCCAGCACGTACAACCTGCACGTTGGCATCATCTGCTAGCAGAGCTTACCAAATATTTAGGAAATGCATTTCCCAACCTTTGCTAGTGTTTGCTGCCCAGCCTAGCAATTAGCTTTTGAAAAGGGTGGTTTAATTTCATTTCTGTAAGAAAGGAGGAGTAAGCAATGATCATAGCTTAAAGGGGAAGAGGACAAGGTGAGCCAGGTTCAGAGCTTCCTTTCACTGGTTTGTTTTAGGGATTTGTTCCCCTCTTTGCTCGTACCTGTCGGCTGCGTGATGGAAGTGGTTCCGGGCGCTTTTTAAAGCAAGCGTGGGGTGTGGTGAGGCGCTGGCCGTGTCTCGGGCACGGGGGCTTGGCTCTGGCGCTGAGCGTCCTTCCGTGACTTGGAGGAAACTTCGCGGGCTGGGAGAGGGCTGAGACTGGTGCTTTCGGCAGGGCGSCGTGGGAGGAGAGCCTTGCGCTGCGTTTCGGGGGCCTCGTGGGTCCGTGGGGAGTGCTGGGTTTTGCAGATGGGGGTGTAGCCTCGGCCTGGGTCGGAAACGGGGCGCTGAGGGACCAGCCTGAGGAAGACCTGAGCACTCCGTTCGGGTGCTGCCTGGCGTCCACGGCGGCCGGGGCGGCGTGGTCGTCCGCGGGCGTGCGGCACCCGAAATGCCGGCGGAGGGAGGGCGATCGCCCCTGCGTGCGGCCTCGTGCGCCGGGTGCCAGCTGAGCGCCCCAGGCCGTCCTCGGCATTTCAGCAGCGCCGTTCCTTTCGGTGCATCACGGAGAAAGCCTGCGCTCGGGCGCTGTCCTGGCCGCCCCGGGCGGCTCCCGGGGTGGGGGGAGACGTGGCGGAGCGTGGCCGGAGCCCCGGGGCCGGGAGAGCGGCTGCAGCGGCGCTCTGCAGCTGGCGGGGCGCGCACCGCTGCTGCTCCGCCGGCAGATGCTCTCCGCGAGCTTGAGGGAGCACGAGCTCCGCGCGTTTCTCACCTCTCGGCCGCTCGTCTCCTCGTCCGTGAGCGGTTCGGATGTCGCTGCTCGCTCTGTCAGCCCCAAGGTCGCTCTCTTCATGAGGAGAGAAGTTATTAAAAGTGCCCTGAGGACGAGGGCTTAAAGGAACCCTGTTGCCAGGAAGGCCGGGGACTGCTCTGGTGGCAGGATTACTGTCGTGCCTTAAGGCAGGGCAGAGGACAGATTAGGGCTTGCACCTACCTGTAATTCCCCCCTGCAATGTGTGCTAAGCTCCAGCACGCTTTCTCCTTGGACAGGGCAGGTGTCCAACACCCTTGATGAGCAYAACGAACGAGTGGTGTGATGGTGGCGAGCCCTCACTGGGTGCAGCACAGCATCTGATGCAGTTCTGCAGGAAAGCTGCTGTGGGCACTGTGACCCGAGGAGATCTTGGGAAAGGTGCTGCCAGTGGGGTGCAGGGGCCCCAGTCTAGTGCCTGCCTCCTCGGAGGTGCTGCAAAGCCTCCCCCTGAAAGACAGCAGCACCCTCAACTGTGGCGAATCATCACCCCTTCGGTGGTCCTCTGCAAAGAGGTACGTGGGCACGCGCTGACCTCTGCCACTCCTTGCTAACATCGGGCCAGGCTAGACTCCTCGTGCCCAGGGGTTGCACATACGTCCTTCAAACACATCTCGCTTAGCCTTTTCCCGTCTCTTTGGTTTGTCAGATCTGATGTGCAAAGGCCTTGCTCAGCTTTGAGAAGCTTGCGGGGTCTTGGTAGGCACAGGGATGGCTGCGGGATCCTGAACAGTAGCTTGCTAGCTCAGATCTGTGYGCATCAAGAGCAGAAAAAGACTTGACAACTGAGAGGGAGAAATGGCTTCCTAATGGCACTGACATGACGTTGCTTGATGTCTCAGGCAAGCCCTAAATCCACCCAATTTAAAAACTGGGGCCAGCTCTTTCCTGTGAGGGCTGGAATGGAGGAAGGACCGAGTTCTGGGCTCCTCTGCGAGGCGGTGGTGTTTCTATGTGTATGCAGGCTGGAGATTTCAGCCTGTGCAGCTTCTCATGCAGATCTCGCACCTAAATCTCAGCTGCCTCTTTCTGGAATATGTGGCTTTGATAGACCCTGGGGTCAATTTATGGCTGCTCTGCCTTAGCCACTCATTTACTCTAATGAGTGCTTTCTGTACAGCACATCTCTTTGCAGTGCTGAGACTGGCTGTGCTTCTAAAGATATCAGAGTTTGGAAAGTCCAGTGAATAAGACTAGTAAATATTCCTAAGGGATGATAGCAAAATGACTTGCTTCTCCCAGCGGAGATAGAGATATTAATATTTCAATACCTCTAGGTTGTAATTTACTACAATTTAAGAAGATTGCRCTCTGATAACTTAAAATACATGCTTCCCAGAGCAGGCAAGACTGTGTCCATCTCCACTCTGGGCTTTGTGTGCAGCTTCTGGCTGCCAGCTGCCTCTTGCCTGGTCTGCGGCGTTTGGTCCTGCCTGCCTGTTTTGCAGCGTTTTCCCCTGCTAGAAACCCTTCCGTTTTGACTACTCAAACCCATCTTTGTTTCATGTGACTTAATGCCCTCGATATTTAGGTTAGGGTCAGCACAGCTGACCAGATGTGAGCAGTAATTTCTGGTTTAAAAATATTGCAGTGCTATTTCTAAATTTTTAATCTCTCAGTGATTTGGAGGCAGTTTTATGAAACATGGAATTAGGATGGTGCTCAATGCTAAATGGTAAAGGAGATTATGTGGATTTAACTCTATGCGTCTGTCACATAACTATTGCCAATCCCATAACTTCCATCTTCTATTAAAAATCTGTTTCCCCCTTTGACCTGAAAAAGCTTTATGGGTAATCTGAATTTCTCTGTTTATGAGGTATTTTTCCACTCTTCATCCCAGCCCCTCACCCTTCTGTCTCTAAACCTTCCTGAGTGATGCCTGAAGATAAGAGATTTGCGTGTCAGGTTGTGGCTGCTCTCTGACCGTTATTGTGGTGGGAGCCTTCTCCAAGGCATGGTCCTGCCGCACAGGACACGGGGGTGGATGAGGCCTGGGGGAGCGTGCGACGTGCGGCACGGGTACCGGGGCTGCGTGGTGCTCCTGAGCCAAAGCCCGCGCGCAGCGGACGTGGCTCCGGCGAAGGGCAGCTCCGCCGGTGCGCCTTGCTTCTTCTCCATCTGGTGCGTCTCCAGCCATCTTGTGCTTCGCTTCGGTGGCAGACATTACCATGAGCAGCACAGGGCTGCTTTCACTCGTTTTGTTTTCCTTCGTTTGATTGTAAATGTACGCTTCGCTCTTTCGAATGTGGGGAACAAACATTGTGCTGCTCTGATAAGGGGAAATGCTGATCCGTGACGACAAACCAGCCTGGAGATGTCATGAAACAGCATCTGCAGGGCCRTGCGGTGGCCCCGTAGCTCTTCAAGCCTGGCATTGCTGCTCRGGAAGCAGGGTGGATGTGGGGCAGTGGGAGGGTTTTACACCTCTGGTAATTCTTCTGGCATTGGTCAGGAATGGAGGAAAACAAATGATTGGCTTTGTCTACTACTGTGCGTAGACACGGAAAAGCAAATGCACTAGAGTGTGGCGAGAGGCAAAGATGCTTTCTTAACCTATGACTGTGTCTCGTGTCTGATGACACTGAAGGCTGGACCTTACTAGTCAACCAGCCCATTGCATCTCCCAGCTTGCTGTGCCCAGCTGGCTGTAGATGTGGGACAGGAGGCTCTCGGTAGCCAAAGGAGGCAATGCTGTTATCGTCAGTGCTAGTTTGGCAGAGAATGTATGGAGAACAAGAAATGAACCCTCTTGCTTTTGATGTGAGAGGTGGTAAAGAGTGTGAGGTGGTATTTTCAGCTGGGAGAAGATCAGTGAGGGGAGAAATTAGTYTGCAGTTGAAGCCGAGGCCTCAGGAGTTGTTCCCAGCTCTGGGAGGTGCTTCGTGCTGGTGTGGAGGGCAGGTGCTTCCCTTCTTGTGTCTTGTCTCAGGGGAGCTTGCGTCAGTCTTGCTGTGTGTAAAACAGATGTGCTTGGGCCCCACTTTGGGAAGGAGTGAGGTGCTTCAGGCTTTCCCTTSCTGGCCTCGTTGAGGAAGGCATGGAGCAAGCTGGTAGCATGATGCTGGGYGGGGGGAGGAAGGCACTTCCCAACACCATGAAGAAGACACAAGTGTTTTCCAGGGGAGGTAGGCGCTGGAGGAAGCTTTGCAGTGGGATGCAAGTTGCTGTGGCCAGTAACACTTAAATAGCCTTTCCTCAAATGAGCAACCACGATGCACGCTCCCTGAAGGGGCGGCTTGGAGCTAAGATAAGAATATTCATACAGATGAGAATATTTTTTTTCCCCCCCCACTCCTGTCCCCTCCTCCCCAAGTTAAAGAAATTGAGGTCAGGGAGTGTCCCCCGTGACTCGTTTTAAACCAACAGCACAGTAGTTATTTGCTTATTGGCTCTGCGGCACCACAAGTGGTGTTCTCAGCCAGAGCTATTAATACACCCCCGCCAAGGGCCGCTTTCTATATCAGTGTCCTTCCGCCCACTTGGAAAAGAGTGCGGCTAAAAAAAGAAAACCGGATCTAAGTGACTGGGGATCATCCTCATTTATAGCAAATTTTGCTTGCTTTGGTTGAGAAGGGAGCTGGCCCTGGAGTGGGAAGAGGAGACTGGAGGAGTTGGGTGAAAAGCTCTTTTCCCATTGATTGAAGGAAAGTGCTGTTTTTGTAGCTGTCGCAGTTGCTCTAGAAGACTTGTCCTGGGCATCCAGGCAGCCGTGATCTCTGGCCTGGAGCGTGGCCTGCGGAGCTGCCTCTCCCCGCCTCTGCTTGGACGGTGCGGGGTGGCCTGGAGCGAGGCAGCAGCCCGTAGCTAGGGCAGGRTGATGCTGGCTTCCCCTGCAGCGTGCCGCAGTAGTTCGGCTGCGGTTGGGACAGCCCTTTGGGACCTGCCAAGGCTCCTGTGTGTGGTGGTGAGACGGGAATTTCTCCGTCTGCTYTCCCTTCCCTCTGACTCCGGGAGCGGAGAGCAGCACGGACCACAGCTTTCCTGTCCCTCTCTGACGGGCTGTGGCTGCAGTGCGGGGGGAGAGGTGGGGTGGTGGGCAGGGACGTCTGCCCTGCTCCATCCAGCTCGGCTTGGTCCAGGCAGTGCCAGCATTGCCCCTGGGCAGTTTGCACTGCAGCCTGGCTGGAGCTGAGCTCGAGAGCTGATGAGGCATCAGGGTGCTGGCCATCTGCTGCTGCTCTGGGCTGTGGGACGTTCGGGTTTGCAGCAGAGAAAGCGTTTGTTGTGTTTGAGCGCAGGCAGCTGCTGTGCGGAGCTGCGCGGAGGAGGCCATTTCTAGCATACGGGTGCCCTTGGGCCTTTGGTGCTGGGGCACAGTTGAACTGTGCTGCGTGCGTGCGTACAGCCCAGGGCACTGSGAGGGTGGTGTTTCATCCATTCCTCCGGTCACCATGCTAGGGGTTTGGGGCTGATTGTGTGGAGCACCCACGTGTAGAGGCATCTTCATGCTGCCCCTTCCTTTGGGCTCCTGACCCTGAGGAAGCCGTTGGGGGCACTTGGGCATGAGGCATCCTGCTGTGGGCACCCTTTCTTGCTTGCATGGCCCCTGTTTGTCCAGTTGGGTGGTTGTGATCGCAGATGCATGCTGCTGGCAAGGGCACTGGCCTGTGAAGGTGGCCTTTATGCTTCCAGTCCATGCACTGATGCTTCCTCTGCTACCTTGCTCTGCTCTGTCAAGTGCAAGGGCCAGGGGCTGAGCTCCTGGGGCAGCCCTGGGAGGCCCTTGTGCAGCTGAGCAATAGTGATGCTTGCAGTAACTCCCTGCTGTTGTGGCCTCTGCTTTCTCCACAGCACATGCTGAAGATGTTGGAACCAGCCTCTACTTTGTGAACGACTCTATCCAGCAGGTTACCTTCTCCAGCACAGTGGGGGTGGTGATCCCCTGCCCAGCAGCAGGGTCACCCAGCGCCGTCCTTCGGTGGTACCTTGCCACAGGCGACGACATCTATGATGTGCCCCACATCCGGCATGTCCATGCCAATGGGACTTTGCAGCTCTACCCCTTCTCGCCATCAGCCTTCAATAGCTTTATCCACGACAACGACTACTTCTGCACCGCAGAGAACTCGGCAGGCAAAATCAGGAGCCCAAATATCCGTGTTAAAGCAGGTAAGAGCCCTCTGTGGGGGTGCTGAGGCTTGGAAGGGGTGCTGGCAGTTCTCTAGTCTTCTCCATAGTCTGCTGGCTAGCCCGTTCAGCACACCCCGTTTGGCTCTGTCCACCTGGCATATCTGGCGTGGGACGGTAATCCTGCTGACTGATAACATTTTGGCATCGGGACAGCAGTACTCTTGTCTGACAGAAGGAGCTGGGGTGTTTTGAATTGAGAAAAGGACCCAGGAGTCCTGCTGCTAACTGCGTGGCCCTGGGCAAGGTGTTTTGCCACCCTTCTGCGCTTCAAAGAGCAGCAAGGATGAATATCTGCTTGTTCGCAAGGGGCTGCTCTGCCAAGCTGCTCTGCTCCTGAGCCTGGTGGGCTCTCGCAGCCTCTGCTGGGAGGTGCTGCTGGGTTAAGTGGTACTGTTGCTGAGCTTGTAAGGAGAGCTGCTGAAGCACAGAACTGGGACTCTGGCCTACTGCATGGGGATCGATTGCTGCGTGGACAGATAGCAAACATAAGGGCAGGGTGTTGGATAAACAGGAGATGGCCTGCCAATACATGTTTGCAAAACTGCATCCTACCCAAGCTGAGAGCTGCAATTCGGGCCCTGTGCTGGCAGGGAGAGCGCTATGGAGTGACAACCAGCGGGGAAGAGACGTGCCACTTCGCTGCCTCCGGCTAGCGCCTGGTGGCCATGGTGCAGCCGCAGCCTTGGGGCAGGGCAGGTCATCCCCTTTCCAGACCATACAGTTGCACCCAACCCTACTTGGGCTGTCCTCATAGCTGTATGAGGACCTGGGTCACGCTTCTGCTTAGTGGAGAGACCCCCTGCACCAGTGTCCTGCAGCCCTTTTAAAATTTGTCTATTCCCATTGCAGCATCCAGCCCAAACACACCAAGACTTATTAAGCAAAAAAAGAAAAGGAATATGGTAAAGAGCTGATTTCAAAAACCATTATAGTAAATTATTGACCAGGCTGAGTAGGGCTAATAGCCCAGGAATGGCTTCATTATGTAACCTATTAAAAGTGGGGCTAGCAGAGGGAACATGACAGCAGTGGCTACAGGGTTTTTTATTTTAATACCTTGTACTGCAGAGTAAATTGGTATTAACCTCCTCCCCAGAGTGAATTATTTACCAGCATTATCAGGTTAGCTATAAACCTCAGCCTAGCAGGGAGGACGGACAGCAGCAGGTAGGGGTGTAATAACTGTGGATGTGCAGCAGGCAGTGTGTGTTGTTTGGGTACAGCAGGACCCTCAGCCAGCTCTTGYGTGGGGCCTCCTTCAGCAGGTTGTGACCCTCTTGGTGCAGAGAGAAGGTCTCTTGATTTGCTCCCTAGGCTCCAGTGGTGAGTGGCGGTGCCCGGGGCAGCAGACTCTGTTTTCCAGGGCTCGTGCAGCAGTGGTGGCTACTGTTGAGGTTGGGAAGTTTGTGCTCTGGATGTGTTCCAGCAGAGAACTTGCTTCCAGTCCTTATCTTCCTGCCAGGTGGTCAGCCTTTACTGCAGTCTTCTCCTGGAGGAACGCAGGTCGTGTAGACTTCTCAGAGATCATGCAGCAAGTCAGTGGCGGAGTCGAGTCCTACAYCTGGACCTCCTCCCCAAACACTGGGTTTAACGCACCATTCCTGTGAGTGGGATTTGAGTGGATGTGCCTRGCGGGGCATCCAACTTTCTCTGCCCTGTTAGCAGGTGCTGTTAGCAGGAGATGTGAGGATGTAGCGGGGGGATCCTTATGCAGGGCTCTTGGAGGATCACTAGGGTGGCTCTGTGGCAGTTTGAACAGCTTTGGCTTTATAGCATTTGGAAACAGCTGTGAAACCTTCCCCCACTTCTTCCACYCTGTTATCTTGTGCCCTGGTCATTCTCTGTGCTTTATGATGGCAAGGAACCAAGTAAAGCCAATTTCAGGTACACAAAGGAAGCAAATAAATAAAAACCCAATTAAAAAAAATAGGAATTGTAAAAAATCTCAAGCTTGGGAGAAACCTGATAATGAGCACATGGCACAGCAGTCTTGTCTAGCCGATGGAAAGTTTTAAGCATGCTAATTGTGATTTTTAAATTAGCTTTGTGATGACTGAGAGATGACTCTAAACTGGCAGCAAGAACCAGTTGAAGCCCCAGCATGTGGCAGCTGACTCAGTTCAGAGTAGCAGTAGCTCTTGTGCTTCAGGTGAAGGATGCCCTGGGTGGCCACAGGAGCAGAGCATGGGTGCTTGCACGCTGGGTCTGCTATAGCCTAGGGGATGGATACAGAGCCTAGACTGTGCAGGAAGCCTGACTTGAATGGTCATCGTGGTCCCCACCGGCCTTTAAAGCCTGTGAATAAACCTCCTGCTCCATATGATTAAGGGGGCTTCTGCTGGCTAATCTGCTTTGGATCTGCAGTCCCTTTCTGCTGTAGGCTGCTCCTGCGTCCTTGCTCTGCCAGCCCTCCTCCCAGCACCTCTGCAGCAGGGACGTTCGGTCCAGTGCAGGCAGACACTACGCCCTCTGGCAGCAGAGCTCAGTGCCCAGCTGGTGTGCTGAATAAATAATCATTGAGTTGAAAGCTTGTCCAAACCCTCTTTCATTGCCTTTGCCACCCTGGGCCTCTGCAGCAGCTGGTGTTCAGTGTTGTGGGGTTTGTGGGGTGCTTTGAGCAGTGAGAAGGTGGTTGAGCTGCTGACAGGTGGCTTATGCAGGAACAGCTAAGGTGGGGCAGCTCTTACAACAGCTCATCATTTATTGCTTTATGGGTGTTTAATGTCTCCTTCACCAGTCTACTGCTGTGCACAGCCTGCTGGAAAGTTTCACTGGGGTCTGCAGAGATGGAGCCTGGGATGTGCTTGCAGCAAAGCAGTGTGCCCCAAAAGCCAGGGAAATCAAGTTGGAAACACCATGACCCTCCTGCTGCTTGCTTGTTTCTATGATGTACAAAATGCACTCTCTGTGGGAGAGTGCAAAAGCAACATCTTCCTTCTGGGGCTATAAAATTGAGATTTTTATCTTGGGATTTATTGAGCTGCTTTTGTTCTGGCCAGGGGGTGTCATTAAATGACCAAGCAAGCACATGTCTCTAATTGCAGTGATGCAGAGGTGCCTGTGTCCTCCAGGACAGAATCCTTGTCAYGGGAAGGAGCTGCATACACTCGTTGTGGTTTTATACTCCAATGTTAGGTGTTTATGGTGTGCCTGTATTGGCWATTGGGGGTGGTGGCATCTTTTTGTTGCTGAAGAGGCTTGGGCAGATCCAGCTTGTCTAGTGAGTGCTGCTGAGGGCTTTGCTCAAGTCATTAGGGCACTGGGAAGTACCTTGACACTGTGGAGTTTCTAATAGGGGTGTATGGTCACAGCTTACAGCTGGTGAGCTCACAGGAGCTTGAGTATTATAGCTACTGAATGCCCTTGGCTGCTGTACTGAACTCCGGGTGTTGCAAACCTTTGCTTTAGCAGCTCTGGTAAATATAAACCCATCAGCTTCACAAGTCTGCCCTTCGTGGCAAGTTCTGGTGAAGCTGGGGGCTGCTGCAAGGCACCCAGCAGCAGGAGCTGGGCCAGGCATCGCCTCYGCTCTCCAAGCCCCAGTGCAGGGCCAGGGTGCCAGTAGGAGAACTGATGCCTTCCCCGCAGAAAGGTGCAGGACTGACGAGCACTGACCTGCAGGGTCTGTGGAGTCAGCAGCAGACCAGGTGCCTGTGGAGGGAGGAGGCACCCAGTCAGCAGGGCAGAGGATATGAACGTCTGCCTTGCAACTTGTTTTCTCTGTCCCTGATTCCTGGCTGATGCTGGGGTGGGCAAGTGCTTTGGATGGAAGCAGCTTGTTGCTAGGTGGGTTTGTTTGTTTGGGAGATGTGGTCTTAAAGCAAAATGAAGGTTTTTTTTTTTTTTTTTCAGCACTGTCATGCCACCAACCATCTGCTTTTCTCTCTAGTTTTCAGGGAACCGTACACCGTTCGGGTGGAGGACCAAAGGTCGATGCGTGGAAATGTGGCTGTTTTCAAGTGCCTCATCCCTTCATCAGTGCAGGAATACGTTAGTGTCGTGTCCTGGGAGAAAGACACCGTTTCTATCATCCCAGGTAAGAGAGGAGCTGCTGTCCCCTTGGCAAATCTGACTTGCTTTGCCAWGCGTGAAACTCGCTGTTGCGGAGGTCTTTTTTGGTTTATCATCCGTGCCTATGCCGCCAAAGCAGAGGTGTTTACTGATGGCCGCCTTTCGCCTTCGTCCGGGGAAACCCACGTGGTGTGAGCAGGCGCGCTGCATTCGGGGCCTCCTCGGAGAGGGGCCAGCACTGCGTGTATCACGGGGCTTGCAGATGTGTTGGTGAGCAGGACAAGCAGTGTGTTGTTTTCTGGTTTCTCCCACGTGCCTGTGACCAGCTCACTTGGATGGGTATGTGACAGCTGGAGTTTGGACAGTTGGAAGATGGTCTGTCCCTGCTCTCAGTCCCTTTTCTTCTGTAGTCAGACCCAATTTTCAGTGTTTTCGGGGTGATACTAATTAAATATTCTAGGCTTTCTTGTGAGCTTTTAGTATTGTTCCAGCTATGTGGGAAGGAACTTGGTGAAAATGGCACCAGGAGCTGCTTCCCTGGGTAGGCACCTGGAAGGCATTTGGCCTCCTACCTTTTCCTAGTGCCAGCATGATCTGCTTGCGTTAGTCTGGCTCTTAGGCCAGCGTGTCCCAGCCGGCACTGAGGTTGCTGCGCTTTGGTTTGCGTGCAAGAGACCTGAGGGAGGGGAGGGTGATGCTGGTCTCTTTGCAGGGGTTTTGCAGCTCTAGGTGTTTCGCTGCTTTGTAGAATTGGGCAAAATAGTGGTGAACTGAGGCCAGTGCTCAGCTGGGCAGGGTGCTGGGCATGCTGTGTGCCCCTGCTGCCCAGGAGGAGGCAGCTAGCTGCACGGGCAACAGAGCCAAGGCCSCTGAGAAAGCACCTGAGCCTTTCAGTGCAAGGGGTGACAGCGGGGAGCCAGGACAACGAGAGCCACCAAGGGCTTTGGGCTCTGCGAGCCAGTGCGCAGCGCTGGGCTCGTGCCTGCCAAAYGCCGGCAGGCAGGGAGGTCTCAGGCACCGCGCAGCGCCGCGTCCGGGCGGCTGCGCTGTGCTGCGAGCCCCGCGGCAGGGCTGCGGGGGGCAAGGCTGCAGGGCACGGCGGCTCGACGGGGGGCACGAGRGGCTGCTGGTGCTCTTCTGCTGGGCGAGCCGGAGCCCCAGAAGCAGTGTTGGGGCGTGCGAGAAGCGGAGCGGGGCTGGGAGAGGCTAGCCAGCATCTGTCCCCGTGTACCGGGGTGACCTTTCGCTTCCCTCCTCGGAGACTGTATTGATGGCAGCGCTGGCTGCCCTGCGCAGCGTGTGTAAGCTGGTAGTAAAGCAATCAATACTGCTTTCCCCGGGGGATCCAGAAAGAATTAAAGGATTTTGCCCAAAGTGAGTGCTCCGTGTGTGATATTTGCTCACAGGTCAGTAAGTCCTGGTGCTGCTCTGGGGCTCGGTGCTGCTGCGCTTGCCGTGGGGATGCGCCGCGGGGGCTCCTGCGCGAGGCGTGGGGCAAGCAGCACGCTGCGGGTGCGAGCCTGGGGCCCCTGCGGCGGCTGTGGGCGCTGACCAAGCAGGAGTGGCGATACGCTTTAATCGGTCTTGAAGGGATGTTTCTTTCTAAGGAGCTTACGGAGCAAAGTGCTTCACCTGGAGGGGGCCGAGGGGTTTTCTCCGAGGACTGTGGTGGCTCAAGCTGCTGGAGGCGGCGCCCGCAGCGGTCTGTGCTGCGTGGTCCTTCCGCGCAGGCTCGCGCTGCGCGAATGCTGGGCCGCTCGTGGCCCGCTGGGTCGCGGTGCGTTCGGGGCGTCTCCGCGGAGCACCGTGCGCAGCCGGGCTCTGAGCCGGTGCTGCCGCGAAGTGACGAGCGGCGGTCGCTTTGAATGATTGACCAGGCAGGCGGGGGAACCCCGTCGCACAGAGGCTGGGCCTTTTTGGCACCGGCACAGATCCTGTTACAGTTTGTAGATCTGGGGCTGCGAGCCAACTTCCTCCTCTCAGTCAGGATTTTAGCTTGTAGTGCCCTTCCTCCCCAGCACTGACCCACTTCTGCCAGTCTCGAGGTGAAGTACGGCRTCAAGCTGCTTGCCTCAGGAGGGTGGTCTGCCCCAGCCGGCGCTGCAGGGTGGTGGTCTCGGCTCGCGCAGGCAGCCGGCTCTGCTCTGCAGCAGCCTCTTGCCCGGGAAGGGAGGTCTCTGTTCTGCAAACTGCTGCCTTAGATTCTGTGAAGTTTTCTGGCGTTTTGAGATGTTTTGAAATATTGCAGTCATATCCCCTGCATTTTAGCAGATGAGAAGTCTCTGCATCTGCTTTGGAGAGAGGCCTGTTTCAAAGCCTGTGTGGCAGGATCTGCACGGAAGCCAGCTGGTGTTTGGAAAAGGCCAGGCTCGTTCTCGGGGGGTGCAGAGTTCCTCGGCAGCCCCTCTCTGCCTGACGAAAGCACGCCTCTGGGAAGCAGTTGCGTCCGTACGGATGAACAAGGTGGATTGCCGTGCTGCGGGCGGGACTGAGATGGTCTGCAGCAGCCCTTCTCTGCTGTGGTGCAGGGCCTCGCCGGTGCCATCTGACCACCTGGGTGCAGGGGAGTCGTTCAGCATTAAAACTAGCTGTGCTGGTCCCTTGGCAGTCTGCTGTGCTGCGTCGACTCTGACAGTGCTGTCTCTAAAGCGGCGATTTCTACYGAACGCTGCGCCGGCCACTTCCAAGGGAGCTCAGAAACCCCATGTACTTTAGCGGCTGCTCCAAAGAGGACTCGTCCTGTGCAGTGTGMCACGTGGAGACCAACTCACGCGCCAAGTGCTCGTTACCGGCACCTTCAGACAGACCCCCTGCGAGCGCTCGGTGCGCGYTCTGCTCTGGGGACGGACGTGCGTCCTAACGCGGCTGTTACCCGAGCCKCCTCCTCGCCTCGGAGGCCGTTTGCGCCGGGGATGCGCTTGGTCCTGCCCTGAGCAGGACGGGAGCAGTGCGGAGTTTGCAGTTGGGCCTAGGCTTCGTTTGAAGAGCGGAGCTGGTTTTTCAGCACCGAGTTTGTGAACTGAGCATCCATGCACTTGCATGATCTTAACCTAGACTTGTTCTCAAGTTTGCTGTTGCAGTATTTTTTAATATGGTGATTTAATTAGAGTGGAACGTTTTTAACATTCTAAAGCAATAATTACCCTAAAGACAGAACATATAAATTGTGTTACAGTGCAGAGTCAACACAAGCAAACATGTTTTGCTGTTGGATTACAAATATAGTATCTGCCTGAAGCTTATTTTTTACTTGCTCTTGTGTTAGAGCTAAAACTGGCTTTGCTGTTGCCAAAAACATGGTTTCTTCTTGACCTCTGGTGAACTTTTGATTCTGTCCGAATACTTGGCAAGGAAGACAAGGAGTGAAGGAGGGGTTCCCTGCTGTTTGGAGTGAATGGCATGAATTTTGAAAAAAGCTGAGATGTGGTACTGAGGCCTAATAGCTCTTTTTCCATCTAAAAATGCTTTGTGACTTGCAAGATCAAGTGGTGTACAGACAGAGTACTGCATAGCTCTGCTCCTGTCATCCTACAAAAAGAARAGGTCTATGGAAGCACTGCAGCTTTCCTCAGAGGTAAATCCCGGCTATATTTGAAGCTGGCTGTATAACCTGGCATTTTGTCCTCACATTAGTGTACCCAATTTTCTGTTCCTTTCCCAAATTTTCCTGTAGTACTTACTGCAGATGGACTGAGTCTACCTACTGAGCCTCAGCTCATCAGGGGATAAAGGGTCTTAATTCTCAGGACTGGTCAAAACCCATCATCCAGACTTCTGTKGAAGAAAACTGGTTTTAATTAATTGAATATTTTCCCCGGAAGTGTTAGCTTTCCTTAAAGCTTTTCTCCTTTTCTCCCCACCAGAACACAAAATGTTTCTGTAGCTTGGAAATGGAGGAAAAAAATCTCCTCTGCAAGGAGGAGCAAGTGTTTCTCTAGGGGCTGCTGTGTTCTCGCGAGCTCCGACCTCGGTCTCAGTAAGTGGGTTGGGTGGCCGTTTCACGGGCTTTCTCGGGTTCTTTTTGTGCTTAATTGGGATTACAGAGCTACAAGCTAACCCCTGGCCCTCCAGCCCAGCCTCCACTGCTTGGCCTTGGAGGCTTGTCTTCTCAGATGCTTGTTGCTCTCCTGGTTGCAGTTGGGGTGATGGACTGTTTGGTTTGGGCTGGCACCGCAGGGCTCWCCCAAGTGGCCCCAGGAGAGCAGCCCTGCCAGGCAGAGGACAGAAACGGGGCTCCGAAGGCAGGTGCTGTGCCCTGTCTCCTAGCTGAAGGTGTCCCTCACCTCCTCATTCAGCGTTTCGGTAAAGCCTGCGGGCAGAGCCCGGTGCATGTGCACGTTGCGCAGTGCTCTTAGTGCTGCTCTTAACAGCCCAGAGGAGCGCTGCTTTCAGTGGGTGCCTCTGCCTGACTCTTTTCCATTTAGTTCCTGACAAGTATGTCCTTTCAGGAGCACCCACTGGGTCTATTTTAGAAGAGATCTTAAAACAATTGCGGAGAAGTGCTTTGTGTCTGCATCGCCCTGCTGCAGTAGGGGGGTTTGGTAGCGCGGTGGGTTATTTGGTTAACTTGGCAACACTGTAACTTACCCTGAAATCAAAGATAAATTCTTTATAGAAGGTTGTCCTGCATATAAATCATCATTAGTGTAGCTCGTTTTTGTTTAATGCGTACCTAACTGTGCTGTAGTCTAAAGATGTGTGTTTAGTTAAGTCAAGGGTTGCAGAGAAATTACAGGGTTTTCAAAAACCCATTTGCTTTGCTGGTGCTCACATCAAAATCAATCTTGCCTTTAGTTCTCAGCCTTGTAGCAAACATGCAGTACTACTCTCAGGATCTGGCATTAATGTAGGCTAGTACTTATTCAGAAGAAACCAGCAGTGCTCACAAAATTGTGGACTGTGTGTAAGATTGCGCTTCACGCCAAGGCTGTGATTTTGAACTGTTGTTGAATGTTAATATTTTGAGGAGGGGGAGGAGGACTGCAGCTCAGCAGTATCTTACTGGTCCTTCTCCTGCAGGGAAAGTGGGAGAAGCTCCTGCCACAAACCAGTTTGAGGACTCAAGATGGTAAACAGCTTTTTTAAAACGCAGTCTCCAGGCTAGATAACGTGAGGARTCTAGGAAGCAAGTCCATGATTTTGATTTGTGCTGGAAGAAGTAGCTGGCATATGTGACTGAAGCTGCTTTGGAGTCACTGTGCTCTAGTTATTGTGACACAAATGGAAATTTCTGGGGCGGGGTGTTGTCTTTTCTACAGGTATTGCAGCGAGCGTACCTGGATTTCAGCAGTCGCAGGATCTGCAGAACTAGGCATGGAGCAGTCGTGCTAACGTGGATCGGATGTGTATTCGCACTATTGGAGTGTGTATCTGGCAACGCTTCTCAGAGCCAGTGGTGATGCAGGGAGCTGACTTGAGAGACTAGAAAGTGAATTTCTGAAAAATTGAGGCCCCTCCCTGTGTTAATGAGCTCCCTGCTATTCCTGAAACATGTCAATTTGACCATTAGCTGGTTTTGCAAACAGTCACTTGTGATGCTGTGAGCAGCATGTGTGTGCATTGATGCCCAAGCTATTCCTCAGCTAGATCAGTGCTGTAAATATAGGTAGGTCTGCCTTGGTGCAAACATGTTTTCTGCCCTGGTTGTGCACAGCTGTGCCACTGGCGTAGGACCTGGGCTGTGAGTGTTTGGCGGGGACTCGAAAGGCAGGTGTCACTTTGGGCGGCGCAGACCTGAGGCGGTCAGGGATGGCTCTGGAAGTTAGCAGAAGTGGTGTCCTCGCAGGCGTAGCCGAAGACAGCGCTGCTTCAGTTGCAGCAAGAGCCAGCAGTCGTCCCCTCCCCGTCTTCCCTGGCTTGTGGCAGCCCGTGACCTATGGAGGCAGCACGGAAAGCACAGTTATTTGGAGGCAATAAACAGTAACAGACTGGCAACCCCGGGTCTGAGCTGCCCTTTGATGCTTCAGTGTTAGGTACTTGATAGACAGGCTGGGTTGGAAAAACCTCCACGTCCAGCACTTCTCAGGAAGGCACAGGCACGTTTTAGGGTGCTGCTTTTCTCAGCACCTCCAATACATTTCCTYTGAGGGCTGCACACTTGGATGCTGTTTAGCAGTAGCTAACTACAAGCCCTTTCTCTGAAAACAAACTTAACGCTTGTCAAAAGGATGGAACTGAAAAAAAAATCCTTAGTTTTGCAGAAACTTTAGTTATTTTTTATGCTTGTTCTTGACAGTACTTTAGCCATTTAGTAATTTAGAAAATGGATAARCTGCTTTGTGGTGGCTCAGATACGGACCTAGTTTGATCTAAGCCCTTTCTGTCCTGCCTCCTGCAGTGGCCAAGTCTGTGTTTGTGTGAGTCTTAAACTCATCTCGGCAACTGTTCAGCAACGAAGGAAGTAAAACTGTAGCAGTGTTCTCATGGTTAAATGTGCTTGTTCACCCCAAAGACTCGAGCTCTTCTCTCCCTCCTTTCTTTGGAAGATTTCTCTCCAAAATATTAGAAGCAAGCATAACTGCATACAAATTCCATTTTAATCCACCTAAAAATGTAATGAGTCTAGAGACGCAGCAGGAGGCTACCGAAAATTAAAAGCGCCACTAGTGTTCACGGGCCTGGTGCTGCCTCCGCGGGTTCCTTTACGCGGTGCCGGGGCTGCAGCGCGGGCGAACGGGTGATGTCGGCCGTGCTGCCCCACRGCGCCGAGGCGCGCGGCGGCCGGGACCCAGATAGCAGAGCACTGTCCTCATATCTACGGGCTCCGCGTGGGGCCCTTGGTCTCGTGCTTCTGGGGAGCACCTGGAAGCCGGCGAGAGCAAACGCTGCAGGGCAAGGTGGACAGCGGCAGCCCTTGTTTGTGCCGTTATCTTCGGGGATGGCTGGGGCGCAGGAGATGAGTTACTGAGAGCATTTACTGGCTGTTAACGTTCTTGCATGGTTGGTTTTGCTTGACTGCAGAAGCCCCGCAGCTCGTTTCCTCCGCGCGGTCTGGCAGCCCGCGGCTGCGAGCGCGCCGGGGCGGTGAGCCGCGCTGCCCGCCTCTCCTGGGCCATCACCCGCAGCGCACGSGGCGGCTCCGGGCTCGGCCCCGCCGCAGCTCCGTGGAGGAAGGAGGTGACTCTGCGGCCGGCTCCTGCCTCCGCCGCTCCCCGGCGCGAGTGGGGAGGGAGCCGGCGGCTGCTCTGCAAGGAGGAGCAGTCGGGCTTTGCATGCCGCCATCCCCACGGCTGCTGTGCGCCGTGCAGCATGCCTGGGGTGCAGGGAGAGTGTCCCCGTGCAAAGGGGCTGCTCGAGGCCAGCTGCGGCCCAGCGTTTGTGCGGCCGGTGCCAACGGTGCAGCGGACCTGGCGCTGCGGGAGCACGTGCTCAGCTGGCGCAGAGCGCCCGCGACCTGGGCGTGCGGGGCAGGAGCGCGGGGCCCTTCGAGGACGGCGCTGCTGGGGCTGACAGCTGACCTGCTCCCGCAATACTGTCAGTCCTTGGAAGGCGTCTTCCACGCTTCGTGGCCAAATGCAATGCTGTCTAGTGGTCAGGTGGAGCAGGAGGCCCAGGACAGCCACCGGCTCCGTCCTCGGTCCGGGAGCCGCCGGACCGTAGGAACCTGTTAGACTTTGCTTGCTAAAGCCTGGGAGACCTGGCCACGCCAGCCTCTGCAGAGTGGAGGTCTCGCCACCCCAGTGCGACCCGGCAGCAGCTAGGCGTGCTCTCGGGATGAGCTGCAAAGACGGCTTGGAGGTGGAAGACGTGGATGGGTGAAAGAATGGCCAGCGAGTGGCCTTTTCAGTTGCGTTTTGTTGCTTCTCCCTGGACCTGGCTGCCTTGCACCATGGAGCAACCTGATGTGATTTAACTGAGCGTCGTCCTACCCTACGCTGTCTAGGGGTGCTGCGAAACCTTTTCCTCTGTCAGTCCGAACCGCTCCAAAGGTGTCCTGCCTTCTCCCCCAGCCCTCGCCACCCTCTCTGGCTGCGACATGTGCCCAGACCTGTTACAGAGGGAAGTAGCTCTAGGCATTATTCTCACCAAGTGGGGTGAGATTCTGTCTGAAATAATTTCATCCTTCCCCAGAGACTTGGCGTGAATTTTATCTAATCGCCATGGCAACAGATAAAAAAAGGTGTGAGCACATCTCCTTTTGCTGTGATAATTCAGATTTATATATTCAGATCAGATTGGAGTTAGAGATTTTAAAAGGAGCAGATGCAGCAGAAGGTGTGACTGCAAATAATGTGGCAAGAACGTTTGATCCTGCCCTTTAAGAGGGGAAAGAGCCTTCCTGCAGTTTTTTTGGAATATAATTATTCCATCAAATCCATTTTAACAAGTACTCATTATAGCCCTGATAATGCAGAGTCACGTTGGAGACGATCTCACACACATGCACACACACCAAAAAGGGACTAAAACAAGTAAATAAAATGCATGTGAAGAGCAAGGAGTGAGAGAGCTCTGTCACTTCCAGGTGCACCCATGGAACAGCAGCCCAAGTCTCATAGGTCAGGCAGGATTTAATTGAGATATAATTGCATTGGCCCAATGGCAGCCACAGCAGAGGACTGTCAGGTGTGCTTCCCCTGCTGCCACATGTTCTTCGTGCCTGTCTGTGCTGCAGCGTCCCTTGCGAAGTCTGTTTGCAGGATGCCACTTTAGAGACACTTGAAACCAGCTCTTTGGACAGACTAAGCTGTCAAGAAACCCCTCAGGGTCCTGTGCGACAAAATGCTCGCAATTAMAGGTCAGGAGAGCTGCAGATTTCTAGAGGTTGCTTTCCTGGGCACAGCTTTGGTTATTTTCCCCTTTCAGCTCGTGTTGTCGCCTGCCAGACCGGTGCGAGAGGCATAGTTTTGCAGAGCAGGCTTGATCAGGTGGTACTACAAACACTGTTGGTAGCGTCTCCCGTGCAGCAGGTCTCAAATGCCCTGTGTTGCAGTGAAGCATTGCTCAAAACCACCTGAGCTTGGGCTGTTCTGAACTGAAGTTATCTGTTGCTTTTGCTGTGCTGTTGTGGCTTGTGCAGGAGAAATGCTTCGGTCCGAGATCAGAGAGAGGAAGTCTTTGGCCACTTTCTCTGAAGGGCAGGGAAGAAAGGACGTGGTTGCCTGAGAAGGAAAGTTGTTGTTGATCTAGCACTTGGCATCCCAGTCGCACGTAACGCACTCGCCCGGCTCCCAGCCCTGCGGGATGATGGAGCACTAGCCAAACGTGGCATGACAAGCTCCAGGATGTGAAATACAGACGAGCATCCTTTCTTGGAGCAGTCATCTCTATGTATACTCGCAAGTGTAAATCTTTTGCCACCCTAGGGGAATAGTGCTGTAGGGAATGGACAAATGGTGCAGAGAGCACAGGATGGATGGCTATGGGTTTGGAGCAGACGTGGGAGGCGTGGAGGCTGTAAATCTCTGCCTGACACCTTACCCCACACCCAGCAAGAGATGCATTTCCTACTTTGTGCTGCTGGCCCTGCATCTGTCTCAACTGCTGTTGGCTTAGGATCGGTGTCCAGCTTCCAGGTGGCAGAGAAGCAAGAGGACTTCGTGYAGGGGAGACTTTGCTGGGACGTGAACCCAGATCCCTGCCATAGTAGGTGGTGCGCAAATTCAGGACACGGGCAATCCCTCACATCGTACAGCTGAATGTCTGCAGATGCTCTGGGAAGTACCCTAAAGCCAAGGATGGCAGGCGTATCTGCTGTTTGCTTCATGGGTTACTTTACAGGGGAATAGCTGAGGAGGATGCCTTTTTGGAGACAACAGCTGTGATAGCCATTGGACRCAAACTTTTAGCAATGCTGCTGGCATGAGAATGAGGTGATTCATGTAAAACTGCATTTAAGTGGAGAGAGCAAGGGGAAGGTGGTGGGATCAGGAAGAAACACAAGGAAGAAGTCTGCTACAGGTAGTCACCAAGATACGTGGCRTGGACTCTGTCGAGTCCCAGCATACCTCTGCACGCTGGTGGAGMTTTTGTTCTGGTCATGCTCTGAATTGCAAATTCTGGTTTTGCAGGAAACGGCAAAGTAGTTGGTGTCACGAGCAGAGCCTTCTCGAGCATCCCTCTGGTGGCGTAGGGGAAAAGGGGCGCTCCTGGGCAGGGCAGGCTGGCAGGTACAGCCCGTGGCTGATTAACCTCTCGTGCTGCCGCCTGTCTTTACCTTCCAAGCAGGCTGGATGTGCCTGCAGAGGCTCGGAGCCCCTTGGACTGTGCACCACGTATCCTTGAGGGAGACTCACGTGTCCTTGAGGGAGACTCCTCTGCCGAGAGAAGGCTGGAGCATCTCGCTAGCAGCAGAGCTGAACTGTGTGATGAAACCAGGTGCTGCACGCACCCTGACTGTACCTTGCTAAACTTTTRCTGCTACTTATTTCCTGCATAAATGGGCTCAGAGCATGCAGAGCCTTGCTAAAAGGACCAGGCTCTGCTCCTGGCTCTGTTCAGGTGTTTGTCAAGTTATAATGCTTCCTTTCGTGCGTTTTTAAGAGTCCTGCTCAAGGAGGGCTGAAATTCTTTAAGGTGTGAATCTCTTGAAGGTACTGCATCACCCCAGGATGATAATGTGACGGCAGCACTGCGGGCAGGGACTGTCTGTGCACACGTGCTGCAGTAACTGTGCCCTTGGGGGGCTCTGGGGAGTACCGGGGGTAAAACAGGCAACTGCTGTCCTGAGCCCAGGCCCTGTCCAAATGCTGCTTTGGCTAAGGGACCCTCCCAAGTCAAACTTGCATCTGGACCCCTCCACAGAGCTTCCTGATAAGGCTGGTACCAGCCTGATGGGCTTGGAAACCATGGAAATAGCTCTTTGAAAATGCCCACGCTGGCTCTGATAAATGTGTTTGGAGGGGAGAGGGTTTGCTTCACCAGCTGTTTGCTGGCATGTTCAGAGCCTTCAGTCTGCCCGATTCCCTCTTTTTGCTTTATACCTCATTTTTAATTGTCATCTAATGGAGTCAAGATGGTGCTGGCTCCTGTCCTGCTACCCTGAGATCTCCGCAGGGAGCTGCGCCTACCAACGCAGCGTGGCAGTAATTGCTACAGCAAAGCCCAGTGATGTGAAAACCGTACAGGTCAAAACTTGGTTTCAAACCGCATGTTTTTTGTGAGCCCTTGGGGCCTTGTGTTGGACTGGGGAGAGGAAGCGCAGGGAGGAGCCCGCGTCGCACTTCGCGGAGCTGCAACCGCTGCTGCTCGGTGCCGCGGTGCGCGCGCTGCCCGCCGGCCGGCCGGCCTGGCTCGGCGCGGAGGGGCCGGGGCGCTCGCCCTCCGAGGGCGCGCGTCCTCCTCCCTCCTCCCCGCACGCGCGCGCAGATGCAGCGACAATCGTGGCCATTATTCCTGCCATGGTGACAGTGGCAGAGATGCCAGCTTCCTCGCACAGGCTCCGCTTTATTTCATCTCCTGTTTTTCAAAGCCTCTTTCATTTTGTATGAGGAGACAGATGTGAAGGGCTGCAGGCTGATAAATTCTGCTGTCATATGAAAAGAGAGGGTGGGTTTTTGTTGTGGTGGCTTGTCTTCCTCGCTCCCCAGCCCCCTTCCAGCAGAGCAGCACCAGCAGCGTGTTTATTGAGAGGATGCTCSCTCTTCCTGGAGCTGCTGCTGTCTAATGGTGGCCTCTTTGGGGTGGGAAGGGCCAGGGCTTCTGGGGAAGCCCGCAGGATGAGGAGCAGGGCTGGACTTCCTAGTGTCCTGCCCGGAGACCTCGTGGACATGGGGATGGGCACCTGGGCAGGGGGAGGTGACGCCCCTCGCTCTTCCGTAGTGCCTGGCACTGGTTCCCCGTGGAAGGCGCAGAAGCGGGGTTTGCTCAGGGAGGAGCCGATCTCAGCCGGCCGAGCACAGCGCAGGAGGGAAGGGGCTGAGCCTGGGCCTGCAGCCCTGTCCTCTCCCCTCCGACCGCTCCTGGTGTCCCCGCAGAGCCAGGCTCTCCGGGTGGCAGCTCGCCCGTCGGTGGGCTTGCCGCCTGCCGTGGTCTGCACCGGCCAGGGCAGCCGCCGGCCCGCGTCAGGCCCAGAGCACATCGCTGGGACGGGGTGAGGAGAGCAGCGCAACCCGCGCGGGGCTGGGGCAGCTCCCACGAGCAGTGCTTTGCACGTCCAGGAGGTGCACGAGCTTGCGCGGCGGTGGAGCAGCTCACGGCATGCAGCATGGCTCAACCCCCCCCACGACAGGAGTCCCCAGACCTCAGCAGCATCTGGCGTGCCCACCTTGCCGCTCCGCGGGGGTCTGGTGGGGTCCTCACGCGGCTTCGCCTCCCCCTCTTCTGCACCGCTGACGATATTTCTGGTTTAAAAATAAATTGCTCTGTCTTTAATTGCGGTTTAAATAACTGCTTCATTTTTATTTAAATGTGGCTCTGGAAGACTTGGAGAACAATTAGGAGAAAATACAGGGCATTGCTCTGGTGCATGTGTTCAAGCATATAATTAATTTTTTTTATTATACTGATGTTTGCCGAATCTGGAAAAAGATCTTATTGTTCCTCTTGATTTAGTCATGCACAAGATCTACAAATACACCAGCCGTTTCAGGACTCCATTTCACAAGCCACGAGGCCCCGCGAGGAGCCGGCGTGCCGAGGGCGGGCTCCCGGTGTCGCTGGCGGTCGCCACGCGTGCTGCGGCACGGGCGCGCRGTTAACCGCAGGCTGTGCGCCGGGCGGTTTGCTGCCGGGCGGCGCGGGAGAGGGTCGTTGGGACGGGCTGCAGGGGCTGGGGTAGCAGCACAGAGCTGAGCCCCCACGCTGCAGCTCTGTGAGATTTGTGCTTTTTGTTGATAGATGGCATTAAAAGGCTAAGAAATGACTGGGGCTGTGGGGTGATATCTTGGAAAGGCTCTAAATGACCCGGGGACCTTGCTCACAAGCGAGCTAGCTGCTCAGCAATATCAATCTCGTTGCGAGTCGATAGGGATTAGGTTCCTAAGTGCCTGACACAGCTAAAGTGCTTCTGAAAATGTTGCTTGTTAGAGGGCTGCAGAGGGAAGCCGTATGTGGTCTGGGTGGCCCTAAGCTTATCACTCAAAGGTGCTTTACTCGGTGACAGAAGCCACTTGTGGTGAACAAGCTGCTGGCCTTTTGGACTCCGTTTACGGAGGAGACGAATTTGGGACTCGTTTGCGTTGCCTTTCCGTTTCTGGATTTTTAGAGGTCGCGTTGTTCTGCACCTCCCAGCGGGCTAGAAACTGGGGTTGTTTTTAACCGAAACCCGAGATTCCCTGGTAGCGGCTCAGTCGCGCGAGCAGGGCATGGCGGGACCCGACAGGAGCGGCGGCGGCAGGGCCCGAGCCCCGCGGCTCTCCGTGCCGCGGCCGATGCGCTGCCCGGGCCCCGCGCCGGGCGCTGTAGTCCGGCCGCTCTCAGGCAGAGGGCTCCCGCACTCTGCCGCTGCCCGGCCGGGAGCGCGGCCCCGCGGCGAGCCCGGGGAGCTGCCGGCCGCGGCCGAAGATGACTCTACGCTATGTTTTCAAGCCAGAAATTCCCTTAAGAGGGAGCAATTCATTTGCTGCTCATCTCCATTTCATCTGAAGGCTGCACCATGCTGGGTTTCAGCCTTGTTATGTTTTCTCCTGAGCAATACCTTTTACTTCTGCGGTGTTTAATATTCCTTTCTGAAGCCTCGGTTGCCTGTTCTGGGTCTTTCCACTGAAAGCAGCTCTGAAATTACGAATTGTCCTGGCCGAGCCGTACCTGCTGTTTGCAAGTCGCAGCCAGCTGATGCGTTTCACGCGCACCCCTCTCCTGCGGCTTGGGTGCTGTCGCTGCTCCCYGGCCCCTCCGCAGCTGCTTTCCCTCCCCGCTGCGCAGACTTTCTCGGCGTGCCATAGCTGCGCTGGGGGGGTGCTGCTTGGGCATGCAGACCAGGCTRGCAGAGCAGGAGATCCTGCACAAGSCAGCCTGGTGCTGGGTTTGCACTAGAGAAAGGCAGATATAAAGGTGTTTGCGTGGTCTGTGCTCATCTAATTGCTGCTGGGGCAGCTGGGACCTCTGCTCTCTGTGCAGTGTCCTGCAGGACAGGGTGCTAACCCAGAGGCAGCTGGCACACCAGACGAGTCCCGAGAGCCGGGGGGAGCTGGCAAACTGAGCCGACTGTGCSAGGCTGGCAATGCTGAAGCTTCTCGTGTGGAGGGGAAGCACAGATCTTCATCCCCTCTGGTCACTGGGGACTTTYGGTGGCAGGTGAAATCAAAGCTTCATGCTAGTTATTGCTTAGCCTCTGCTCAGACCCAGGCTGATTGCTCATAGCTGCTTCTGTCTGCAAACCAGACCTCATTTGCATCTTGGAGGAGCACTGTGCTGCAGGCAATGAAAACTGGTGACACCACTGGAAATTGCTTGTCGGATGTCATTTAACGTCCATTTGACTTGGATCTCTTGCATTTCGTTTGCGTTGTTATACTATGGACTTAATAGTATCATACGCTAAATGGATGCCTGTAATTGTGCTTTGTGTAATGTTGCTACTTCTTAAATGCTTCCTGAGCAGTTAGGAGTGTTGACGTTTGTGTTTTGTTTTCCACATTTGTGCATATCCCCATGTAAAAGCTGCACAAAGATGCAAGCATACGTAAGCTGTTCTTATATTTTCATGGGCTGTATGAAATCACCACCAAATTTCTCACTTGTGCCCTAATGTAGCCCACGGCAGCCTGCGAAGCTTCAAACGCAAAGGCGGGGAAAGCTTCTGCGGAGACTTGGTGCCTGCTGGCTGCCCATTCTGCTACGCGTGCCCAGGAGAGCCTGGGCTGCCCGCAACTCGGACAAGCACTGCAAGTCGCCCGTTGTGCTCCCTGAGGAAGGGCAGACAAGCGGGGAAGTGCTCGCACAGTAGGAAAATTTCATTTAGGAAGAGCAGCTGTAGTGCTGGTGCGAGCTGGCGACCAGCTTAGAGCACGTGCGTGCGGTGTGCTTCAGCGGTGCTTCTGAGGACATGGCGGACGCGAGTGGTGGGCGCCTCTGCGCGTGCTGTCACCGTCTCATGTTGTGAGGTCCYGGGGAACAAGGAGGTGGTCTCCTCATCACGCTCTCCCAGGCCTGGTGTGGCTGCCGTGTGGGAGGCAGAGGCTCTGGGACTGCGATTTCCCTTTGAGCTGGGGGCAGCCTTGCTGGTCCGGGGATCAGCTCTCAGGCAGTGGGTTGCTCAGAAGCTGTTCCAGCTCCTGTTMTCAAAAAGGTACCATTAGCAATGCCCTCAGAGAGCCCCGTGCACTTAGGTGACGCCTTTGCGGCATGTTCCTCGCTGCAAAGAGCTTATGGTTTTGGTGCTGCTCGCCTAAGGCAGGGGGTCGCCCCAGATGTGGCACCTTTGGCGTGGCCCTGTCCTGGTGACATGGTGCCCAGGTCTCCTCCCTGCTTGGCACCCTCTACTGCTGCTGCTCAGCACGAACCTTCTGGCTTGTTTGGGGGAGCTTATTGCTCACTTCTCCAGGTAAAGTCGCTCTGCCTCTTGGCCTGCTTCCCTGCCCTTAGTACTGTTACACAAGCCCTGCTACTGTATAATCGATCAGATGTCCTGGCGTSCCCCATTACTTAAACAAGAGCTGAGGATATTGCATGCGATATATGTCCAACGTGCACGTGAAGGTGTCAAGAGTTAACTTCATAATCATCTCTGATCTTTCTTGGCAGAGCTCTGGCATAACCTGTCGTGTTTCGGGTGATTACGTGTGAGTTATAGTTACCGCCAGCCTGCCTTGCTGGGTAAGATCAATGGCAGGCTTGCAGGCTCCGTTTGGCAGTGGCTCTATCAGGATCCCTCCCTGCCACCCAGCAAAACTGGGAGCAGGTGCTTTGCTTCTCCGATGCTCTGGTTCCAGAGAGCACTGGCTCTAATTTGCAGCTGGATAGCATCTGCTTGGAATTTGGTGTGGGATCTCCTGCTCAGAGGCTAGGGGAGGACCCAAAGGGTGAGCCCCAAAGATGTAAGGTAACTCTTGAAACACGTTTATGTCAGCTTTTCAGTCACCCAAGGTCAAGATGAAATCACAGATTCTGAGGCCTGTAAAGAGCTTGTGAGGGCACTGCATGGGCATCGCTCCCTCCAGTAGCTCCTCGGAGTGGCTCTGGCTTCCCCGTTTTAGCAGGAGTGCAGGAGAAGCCGGGAGGGAGCTGGCGCTGCTGCTTTCACTTGCCCTCCCYGGAGGGGAGCCCGGGGGTGCACCTTGCTGGACCGCAGGGGTGGTCCTGGTGGCCGGGCAGGCAGCCCCGCGGGCTCCCAGTGCCCGTCTCCAGCATCTTGGCGGGAGCATCCTGCGGCGCGTTTCCTGAGAAACGTGAATGGCCGAGTCTCCGCTCTGTTTGTATGGCGATACACATACGCGATCTATAAAACAAAGAAGTTAAAAATGATGAATTGCAGCTAATGCTGCTGTGTGATGCAGATAAGACCTTAATTGTTTGTTTGGGCAGCTTAAGTCAACACCAAAAGCCGGGTGGAAAATGAAGCGATAATGTAAATCTGTTTGCGTGGGTCTCATGAGCTGTGTGACCAAGCGTGAACTTGTATCACAGGCTTGTATGATTTTAATGTTCATGCATGGTTAAAGCAAGTCATTTTGGTATCGCTCTTCCTGTGCCATCTTGGGGCTTGCCTGGGTTTTGGGGGAGTTGCACTTAAGTTTATTCATTTCTGGCAGGGTTTRGCACCTCTGTACTGCCTCAGTCTTGGCAATTTGCTGGTATTACTTAATAATGTTCTTCACCTCTGCCACGTGGACCTGTCCTGTGTGCTCCTCGGCCATTGCTGCTGGAAGCCTTTGTTTTAAGGGAGATCAGAGACACATAATTTATATAGAAAGGAGAGTTGGAAGCCCCCACCTTGCTTCCCTTCGGCCCCGATGAATCTTTCATCTCCTGCTTCGACTGCCYTGTGTCTGGTGCGCTCGTTTTCCCTAAAGTGTCCCTCCCAATAACTGAGCTGAGCGGGGCCGTTATCGGTGCTCTGAAGATCATCTCTGCTGGTTCCCAGCTGAAAGCGAGAGGCAGCGGGCCCGGCAGACGTGTGCTCTGTAATCAGACCACTGAGCTGTTCGCGGGGAGGAGAGATGCACCCGCACGGATAGCAGCGCTGTCCTGGATTGCCGCCCGGAGCGGGCAGGAGGCCCCTCGGGCTCCCTGCGCGCTTGCGTGCAGCACCCGTGTCTCCCCGCGCAGGGGAAGCGCCCCGTGCAGCCTGGAGGACGGGACGGGAGGAGGCAGAGCCCTGCGCTCCTGCTGCCCGCGCGTTGCGAGGGTGACGGTGCCCTCCGGCCCCGGTGCCGTGCTGGGGCCGCACGCGCCTGGGACGGTCGCGTGCCTGGAAACGTGCCCCGTGTTGCATGGGGGCTCGTTTGTGGAAATGCAGGCTTCTGCTGTCTGCTTCCTTTGGCTTTAAAAGGGCTCACGGAAAGCTACCATTTCTCATTTGGAGAGCTGGATACATCCCAGAGGTTCTAGGCAGAGTTCTGAGTTATGAGGCTTTTGCATTTAATTATAATGAAAATTTCAATTCTTTAATCTGTGTTTAAAATCAGGCAAAAACTCTCTTGTTCCAGTACCGATTCCTCTTGTCTAAAGACAACTGACACTTAAAGCGGCTTCTTTCCTAGAGTACCTGCGGGACTCCCAAGTTGTTGCAAACGCTCTCGGCTGCGGCAGCAGCACTTGAGTGGCTTTTGAAGCCAGTAGCCGAACCAGTTTTCACCACCCTCCCTTTGCAAGTGTGCTTTCAGACGGTGCTATTCCCTGGATAGTTGTATTGGTCTGCACTTTTCTCCCTAAAGATACAGATTCAGCAGCTACTGCTTGTTAGCCGCATATCTTGCTTCCTCATTGGTACAAACAAGAACAAAATTGCTTTTGCTGAAATCTCAGAAAACCGAACCAGGCCATGTAGGAGAGCGGTTCCTTTCAACCCAAGCTCTTGCTGCAATGCTGAAGCGCTTCAGTGAAGGAGAGGGAACTGTAGAGGAGATAGACTGAATCCGAGGGTCAAAAAGTGGATCCATGGTGGATCTTTGTAGTCCAAGAATGGCTTTTCCATCCTGCATTACTGACATGTATTTATATTGCAGTGTAAAGGGGAAAAATGCACATATTATCAAATGATGCACTTTTTTTTATCTTCTTTATGGCTTACAATGCTGTGGCTGGTTTTTTAAAACCACTAAAAGCATAAGCATTAAAGCAATTTTCCAGAGTAATATAGCAAGAGGTCTACAAAAGCTCTGCAACATTTGATAATAGTTGCCATCTTCGGCTGAAGATAATGATGTTAACAAATGTAATGGGAGTAATGAGTGGAGATTCAAAAAGCAGCTTTTGTTTAATTTTTTTGTAATGCAAATGAGTTTGGGAATAAAGAAGGAGAGGAGAAAATAATGAAAACTTCATTTGAAATGAGTCTTAATCCTTGCAGCCAACTGTTGGGGGGTGGGAGGGCAGGAGAAGGGGAGGGGAGGTTGGGCTTTGTTTCGGAGCTGCGCAAGGTAGTGCTGTGAAATTAAATGATCCTGGGAGGGAAATTGTTTAGATGGGTAGGAGGAGAGAGTCAAACCAAGTATGAAATAGTGTTCCTTTCTCAGCASTGGTGTGCAGATGGGCTGGGCTTGGAAACAGCTGTGTCCCGGTGAGGAGCGTGAGACTACTTGCCTTTGGTCCTCACTGTTGAAGGATGGATCGGTGTTGGTGCAGAGTCTGGGATCTCCCCGTCCCTAAAGGAGAAGATGGGCTGCTGCAGTTAACAGCCCTGCTCCTTGCAGGCATCGCTTTGTGTCGATTGCCATGTCCTGACGCTCGGGCAAAGYGTGTTGGAGCAAAGCAGGAGGTTCCTTTTTCCTCCTAGGAGGCTGGAAGTACTTTGCTTTGTGTTTCTGCAACACCTTCCTGTTTAAAATGATACAGGCTGAATTCAACCTTGTGACAGCCTAGTGACTCCCTCTCCCTGTCAGAACAAGCAAATTTGCTGTATTTAGATTGACTCCTGGCCAAAGTGATAGGTAGAGGTTGGCAAATAAGCATCCTTGTGATGAGGACTGGCACTTAGGCATGTGCAGAAAATTCAGGTCTGTCAGTTTGTGTCAGCTCGCCTCGCATGGAGCATTTAATCTCATAACCTTTGTCCAAGAAATGCATTAAGAGATCTGCCGCAAGTAGAGCTAAAGAACCGAGCAACGCTGYGAATCTGCCCACGAAGTGATGGGAAGGGGGCAGTGGGAGGAAGCAGAACTGAAGACAGGTATTGCCTGCGGGAGGGCTCTAGCCAGTGGAGCTGCTAACCAAAACGCACTGGAGGGAACTGAGTGACACCTCTGCCTTTTAGACGGGATCACCTTGGGTGGCTTAAACRGTGTCCAAGAATCCCATTCCTCCTTCGGAATGGGCCTTTGGAAGCTCGGGGAGCGACGCRTGGCCCCCAAAGCTCGTATTAGGTTAAGGCGGTGTGGCTGCGCCGAAGCCCGAGCCTGTTACCCGAGCAGTCGGGAACCTGAGCTGGACCGCGCTTTGTCAGCGAGCAGATGGTGGTCACGGTTACTTGAATGTCCTTGGGCACAAAAAGCAATCTCCCCAGCCCTGGGGGATGGGGCACGTCTGTCCCCTTTGGTGCTCAGCCTGCCACAGCTGCCTGCGGTGGCAGGATGGGATCCATTGCTGATTGCCTTGACCCAGGTCTCGGTGAAACCAGAGCTTGATTAGATGGACCTGGGCTGCTCGGAGGCTCCTCTGCCCATGGGGAGAGGGCTGCCTTTGGCCGCGTGCCCGACACCGCAGAGTCTCTCCCTGCRTGTTTGACTTTGTTCCTGTGATAGCTGGGTTTAATTTTATTGCTCGGGTTTCTCCCAAGCTTCTCCCTTCCCCGCGGTACCCGGTCCTGGCCGTACACCAGCAGCCTTTTGCCTCGCTGCAGTGAGCACGGGTCGGAGGCGGCGTAGCGTGCCCTTTACGAGCGCAGACGTGCCAGCGAGCAGGCGTCCTCTCCTCCAAGTAGCTCAAGAGGCGACAGGAGCACCCAATGGCACCGTAGTCACTAACCTCACCGYGATACCGAGTCAGTGTTGCTTGGAAAGGAGAAAAATGCTTTGGGGGTTTTTAACATAACTGCCTGGAATATGTGAGCTTTCACTGGGGCTCTGGGGAAAGCAGAGATGTTCAGCCTGTGCTGGCTGCCTGGATCACAGGGAGGACAAACTGATGTGGCTCCAGGCCGAATGCGACATCTTGAAGGAACAGGCCACGCTATAAAAATGAGATGCCTTCATGTTCTTGTCCCCTTCCTTTTTTGGAAGGGTGAACATGTGAGTTATAGCATCTGGCTTTGCAATTTACAGCTTTTAATTAATCTGAAATTTCAGCATAGATTTTTATGATAAGCAGCAGGGGCATCTCTGCAAGCTGGGAAGGAACCTTAACGATGATCCAAGATGAATCTGCAGGATGAAATATCGGTGCAATAAACAAGGCCATATAAAACAGAGATGCAAAATAAAAAAATGCCCAGGACATCAAAGCAATGATCTATAAATGAGATCTTTTTTGCAGCTTTCCCCTGGCCCAACAAGAAGAGCTGCCCCTACCTGTGAGCGTTTGTCAGCTGCTCATCAGTGATATCTGGGCTAATACAATAGCCATCTTTGTTAACAATTTCTTAGCTCTGCAGTGATGATAGCAAAACTGTTCTTTGCTTTAGCATCTAACAATGATGAAAAGTGAGTAAACAAAACCTTAGCTGTCAGYGTGTGATTGCTCAATCCACCCACAACGGGCTCTTAGGCTAAAGAAAGGAGAGGTCTGCTGAGTGAYGCAGGCTGGGCCAGGGCAGACCTGAAACCTTGGACCATTTTGGTTTCTGTCACAACCAAGCTGCTCGTAATCTGATTTACCCTTCCTTGCTGACCTCTGGATCCCCAGYGGACTGAATGACCCTGCGTGCAAGTGCGCTGCCGGGTCTGTCCGCTTTCCCGGGGCTAAGCGGATTTGGGAGCAAGCCTCATTTCCTAAAGAAGCGGAGCCTGTGACCTGGTCTGGGGGCGTGCAGGTGAATGCATGCTATCTCTAGTACAAGCTGACCCGTTGCAGTTCTCCCTGGGCTAATGGATAACACCAGCCTTCTTGCAAGTGTGTGCAAGCAGCTGCGTGTGCGCTGCAAGCCACGCTGATGGAGCATGGCTAAGCCGTGGCCTGGGCCGGCTGTGGTTAGTGCAGTGCAAGGTCAGCAAGCGCCAGCAAGGTGCTGTCCCTCGCCTGCTGCAGAGGGAGCAAGGGACAGAGCAGAGTGGTCCAAACTGGAAATTTCATTCAGAGAATAGCCTGCTTCCTGGTCKTCCTTGGCAGCGGCTCACTGCAAACACGCCAGGTCTGGAGCGCAGAGGACCCCCACCCTGTTATACGTGTTTTGGGGTTACTGCAGGCTCCTCATTGCAGTGAAACTGCTGATGTAGATCCACTCCCAGAAACGCAGAGGTGGGTCGCAGCTCATGGAGCACACACCAGTGGCTGTCCACTGCTGTAAAACCACACATGCATGCACAGGGCTCAGCTGAGTCTCAGCCTGCAGTAATTGCTGTCGGTTTATGGGGCTAAGCGGGCCTCTGAGAAGGTTGACCGGGCTGGAAATGGCTTAATTTGCCTAGCGGCAGGAGCGAATGCATTAGAAATGTGCTGACATCTACCTTGTTTGTTTACGAGCGCGGACCCTAATTGCTGTGTGGGTGGTGGGCTGCAGAGCGAGCACCCGCCGTGGGCCTGGGGTCACCTGTGCAGGGCTGAGGATGGAGGGCGCAGCTGGGCTCGGTAGCCCGCTTGCTACGTGGCTGCTTGGCTCTGCACAGCCGCTTGTGGGGCTCAGGTGCCCCCACCGGTGCTTGCAGCCACCCTCGYGTCAGCTGCAGAGATTTAATGCAGCCGCTGGTGCATGCAGCTCCAGGTCTAGTCCTCGCAGCTGCCTGGTTTGGAGGACTGTTAGTTGCAAAAGCCGGATGGAGGGGTGGGCAACGCGAACGGCACTGTATTCCCACGGGAGTCCAGCAGGCTCCGTGTGGCTGCCAGGGTCCCGGAAGCTGAGGGGAGGCAGCAAGATGTTGAGGTCATCGAAACGCTTTGGTCAGAAAGCTCAAAATTAGACTGGTGGTGTTCTTTTTTTTCCCCTTCTGCTTTCAAAATGGTATATAATCCTCTGTTTTCCTTCTTCAGCCACCTAAACTCTGCAAAATTGCAATAATGAAGGGTAATGATACAGTGTGGGGAGCAAGCTTCCATTTAAAGTCTTTTAAAGGCGTATAAACAGAAGCAGGAAACACTTATTTACAAATATTTTCTTTTAAAAAAAATGAGGGGGGGGGGAAACAAGCTCTTTTTGTCGCAGTTGGACAACTCCTTTTTGTGAGCTTTTCTGCCTGCTGACAGCCCGCATGAGGGGAAGAAGGCAGCTCAGCGTGCGCGTGCAAGCCCCTTCCTCCGCGYGGGGGGACGAGGCCCCCGATGCGGCCGAGCCGCCCCGGGAGAAGCCCTCCGTGCGGAGGCGTCCCGCTCGCTGCGGCTTGCAGCCTGCCRGGCGCTGGGGGGGCGAGAGCGGGGACCCGTGCGGGACGCGGCCCCGGCTGCGATGCCGCAGCGGTGGCATGCTCCCGCAGCTGCTGCTGGGCCTCGGAGAGGGGCGATTAGCCTTCGTTAACGGCCCCTGGCTGGAGGCAGGGTGAGGGCTGCGATAAAAACTGGCCTCRTGTGCACGGGCGCTGCAGCAGGCGCCCGGGCTGTGGCGGAGGAAAAACGCTTCTAGTAGAGCTAGAATCGCTGGTYTGCACCGCTAGCCAGAAGCAACCTTCTGCTCTGCGGGCGCCCTGGACGTAGCCTTAGCAGGCCTGCTTCTAGACGGCTGTCTGTCCACCCTCCCTCCCTCTGAAGTCCTCTCCGTGCTGGGACGCGGCAGCGGCAGCACGTCGGGAGGCACAGGCTGCCCCAGGGCGTGCAAGGCTCGTTTGCAATGCAAACGACGGGCAAGGCAGGAATTTGCTTTTAACATCAATATTCAGAAATAGTGGGTGTAAATAATTGATCGGGCTTGCGAGTTGGGGCCTGCCTGTCTGTCGGAGCGAAGCAGAGGTGACTGAGAGACGGGCTGGGGCGGGGGAGATTCCTGTCCCTGCTGGGGGATGCCGTTGAAAACGGCGCGCGCGCAGCGGGCTCTCGCCTGCCTCTTCTCAAAGGCTCGGGGCTGCCGGCAGCTCCCGGTGGCATGCCGGGGACCCTGCTCCTGGCCCCGAGCAGGTGCCCGTCCGTCTGTCCGGCGTGCTCTGGGCAGGGCAGCGGTGCTGCTGGGTGGGCACGGGGGCAGCCGGTGCCACCAGGTGCTTTGCGTTGTCCTGCTAGGCTGCGGCAACAACACTGTTGTGATCAATGTTTTAGGTGAAAATTAACCGTGGGCAGCGTTTGCCTGACCTGAAAGCATCTCCTGCAGCAAGAGCTTAACCCCTGTTGCTCCCCTCCTCGGTCAAATCTCCTYCTTCCCCCCGAGTCAACACGAGAGCATGCTTTTCTTTTCCTCTTTTTTCCCTGCATCCGTTTTTCTCCTCCTTTTGGGCGTCCTTTGCGTTGCAGATGAAAGCACGGGTGCTGGCCCGCTCCTGGCAGGCGGAGGCTGCCGCGTTTCCTTTGAAACACTAGCAATTAGGCCAGAATAGCTGCGTCCCTAATGACGACGCACTGCGCAGTGGCGTTAACGCGCTCTGGGCGCCAGGCGCGAGCTCCCGGGGAAGCGCGGCTGCCGCGGGAGTTTTGGTCCGTGCCGATGCCCTGCTGGGGCCGGGGCGCGYGGGCAGAGCCGGGCTCCAGGGCCGCGCGGGGCCAGGCGCTCGTCGCCCTTTGCTCGAGTGCGGCATCGCGGCCGCGCGGGAAAGGAAGCGCATCCGGGGCGAGGTGAGGTCCTGTTGCCCAAATGCACCGACGGTGTTTCCTGGTCCTCTGAAAACACTTGCACAAGGTACTTGCATAGCTTGCAAACTGCCGGTGCGTTTTCCAGCGTGTTTTCCAGTAGGTGCACAAGTGCCTCGGTCTAACTGCTTGCACGGTTAGGTAGGGGCATGGCATTGCGGGGGGCAGAGCGTGACCCTCCGCTTGCCCCGCGCCGAGCGCAGGGCTGGCTCTGGGCTCCCGCGTGCCTCCGGGCYGGGTCTCTGCTCCCAGGCGGGTGCCGCGGGGAGGCTTTCCTGGCCGTGCCTGTGCGGGCTTCCCGTCTCCGTGCCCCCCTCTCCTCTTACCTCGCCTCCTCTGCGCGAGGTTGCTGCGCTGGTTTGGCTGCCGAGCCCTCCCCGCGAGCCCTCCCCACGGCCGCCGCGTGCAGGCGGCCCCGGCGCTGCCGACCTGCCCGTCCCGTCCGACCGTCTCCCACCCGAGACGCGCGCGAGGCCGCGCTGCCCGCTCGCGCGGTCGCAGGGGCCTGGGAGGAGCTGTGGGAGCGCCTCTCGTCTTGGCGGAAAGCGCTTTCATTTTCCAAAGGATAATGCAATTTGCAGCGGCCTCGAACACGCGTTTAAAATGCCGTCCGTGCGGATGTGCTGGCAGAGCGAGCCCCGGGGCGGCAGCCCGCGCGATCAGCTGCCTGCGCCTGACGGTTTTCCTTGCCGTGCCCCGGCGCTGGGGACGGCCCTGCTCCCCRGGGGCTCCCCGGACTGTCCCCGGCGCCGTCCCGGAGGGGTCTTAGACCCAACCTTCCCAAGCTGCGGGGGCCTGGGCCTCCGCTTCGCACCGTGCACCCACGTTTGGCACTTTCCTCTTTGCCCGTTTTTCCCACGCGTCTGTCCCCGGCGGGGATTCAAACCGCGTGCCGGGGGCAGGCGGTGGCCAGAGGCACGCTTGCGCTCTCCGGCCCTCGCGGCAGCCTTTGCGCACGCGAGGCGCCAGGGCTGCCGCTCGTGCCAGCGTGTGCCGAGGAGGTTTCCTCAGCGCGCTGCTCTTGGAAAACGGCTGAAGCCCGAGCCAAACCGCACGTGTGCTTCCGTGCCTCGCGAGGACAGCTTGAAACCCGGCGGGGCTGTACCGGGGGCCGGYGCTTTAGCAGCGCAGCGAGTCCTCCGGGACACGCTGCTCTCGGCAGCCCTCGGAGCGCGTGAAATCACGCGTGGCCTTTCATCGCGGCGAGGSGAGAAGGGAGGCGTGTTGTGAGGCAGGGGTGGGATCGCTCGGGGAAACTTGCCCCGGCGAGACCCCAGCTTGTCCCTGGGAGCTTCTCTTGAGCTCTGTGCACCCATCTGCCGCSGGCAAAGATGTTCAGCTGGATCCTCAAAGACGCCTGGAAGAGGGAACTGCTCCGGTGCGCGGCCCCGCTCCGGTGCTGCGCCTCCGCAGCGGCCGCCGAGGGAGAGGGCGGGAGCGATGGAGGCGCCCGCGGTGCTTGGGATCTGCAAGGAAGCCCAAACCAACCGCAGAGAGGGGTGCGCCGCTTCGACCTGCCGCCGAGGAAGGAACCGACACCGGGAGAGAGGCGCGGGCATGCTGTAGGTAGGAGCTGGGTAATCCCACCGCTGAGCCGGGCGAGTGCTGTAGCTGGAACGTTAGCTTGTCCTGGGCATGTTCAGCTTGTAACGGGGATGAATGTAAAAGCAATGCTGTCAGCAGCCTTATTAAAGGCTTGGGTCTGAGTCAATATGCACGCTTCCCAGGTGGCTTAGTGCTGTAATTCCTAAAGCTTCACAGCTCTTTGCCAGCACTTCTTGCTTTGAGGTCTCCCCGTGTTATTTAAACCCCCAGCTCTTCCTCCCACCCATTTGGTTGTCCTGTTTTGGTCTCGCAAGTGCAGATAGGATGGATAAGGTGCCTGGGTAGAGCACGTGCAACCCAGACAGGCACCATCAGGCGATGCCGTGGGGCTGGCCCAGCCCGTGTCCTCGGTGCCCAGCCCCAGCCCGTGTCCTCGGTGCAGCAAGCATGAGTCACAGGTATGCTTTGCCCTCACAGCCCGGCGCGGGGGCTTGCTGCCCCGCTTCCAGCACTGGCAGTCTTGGAAATCGCCGTGTTTGGCAGTGCTGGGCTTGCTGGATGCCGTCGTGGCATCTGGGGCCCATGGCCCTGGGGAAGTGCCCGCAGTGCCACCACTGTTCGCATCACCCGTCCCTCCTGCTCCACCCTCGGCGTGTAAAATAGGGCTGGGACTCRTGGTCCTGACCCCCTGCCACGCAAAGCCCCGTTTGATTGAAGAGCCTGCATGATTAAGCCATAAACAGATCGTGCAACCCTTGGTCACCGTGCGATTTATGAAGCTGCCAGAGCGCATGTGATTGAAAGTGTAATGCTGAATGCCTGACTCGCATCTGCTGTATCTGCTCTGGTTAGCAAATATTTGCAGGCAGGGAGAGATAATCCCTTTTGATATAGGTATTTACCGATCATACTCAGCTTCTCGCTGATTCCCTGCCTGCCAGGCTGACCGGGGGCCGCACGTTAGCTGTGTGCCTCAGAGGACCCCTACCTCCATGGGAAGAGCCCTGCTTACGGGTTCGGTGCTGGGGCGGCGGGGGGGATCCCACTGCACGCTCAAGGCTCAGTGCAGCCTCCCGTGGGCTGTCTTTTCAGGTTTTTCTTCTGCTCTCCTGTTGTCTTCAATCCCCAAACGCTCTGCGTAGCGCTGCGTGATGCTGCGTGCTGATAGAACCGCCTTGGCCCCTGCGCCAAGCTCTGCTTCGGTGGTGTGCTCCAGCCTGCTCTTCTGCTGCTGCTTGGCAGAGTTRTCTGTGACCCTCTGATGGAAAGCCCAGCGGCTCGGTCCCCGGCACAAGGCTTGGGGGCCAGCAGCGTATGCCAGGGCAGCGGCAGCATGCAAGAGTCGCTCCAGGGTATTTTGCTAGCCAAGTATGGATGATGAAGGGTGATTTTATACATATTTTGAGAGCAAAACAGTTTGCAGGGGGATGGTAAAAGGAAAGCACTGCTCCCTGTGTCGCAGAGGCTCTAGACTTTCCTTGGCTTGRGCCTTGCTGATTGCGCATCCAGCTCTGCCAAGTCTTCTCCGGGCGGGGGGAAGCGGGGCCACGTGCTGCAGGGTCTGCCCAACGCTGCTCCCCACCCCTGCGGTGCCAGAGGGGATGCTCCGGGGGCAAGGCAAGAGCCAAATGGAGGTCCTGAGAGGGACAAAAGCTTCTTGTTGTGGCAATAGCTGCTCCATTAATACCAAAAGGCCTTAATGGTGCGGACAGTCGTGGTACTAGGCACGCTATTCTCTCGAGTAATGGTTGGTTTTTGACTTGGAGATGTTCCGTTAGGCTGATGCTTGCTCGTGCAATGGGTCCGTGTGCCCTTGAGTCCGCTTCGCGGGCAAACGTGGGCGCCCGGCCTCTGCYGATCTTGGGGGCGGCGGGGAAGGCGCGGGAACGCGGCGCTGCTTAGCGGGCAGCTGGGGCGAGGGCGGGCGGTGGCTCTCGGGGGCTGATTGCACACACGCACAGCTGGTGCCAGCGAGCTGAACAATAAAGTAGCCACTCTGGGCTGATTGGGCTAATCTGCGCSGCAGACCAGGGCCTGTTTTCATTAGTTTCACCCAATCAAATTAGGCTGCCAGACGAGAGATCCGATTAAAGGAGGGGAGCGCCCGGAAGCGCTGCCCCTGGCCCGGCTCGCGGGGTGCTGGCCCCGCGGGGAGCTGGCCGCCGGCCCCGCGCATCCCTCTGCCGCGCGTGCCGGAGCGGAGCGGAGCGAGCTCCCTTTCCGCCCGGCCCGGCGGCAAAGCCGCTCTCCCTTCGGGACCCCTCTTTGCACCCATCCCATGCGCACGGCGTCCTCCTCGAGCCCAGCACCGAGCTGGCTTGCAGCCTCCGCTAATTTAATTGCATTTCTCAGCTCTCCCGCCTCGCGTGCGGGATGGACCCAGCTGCAGGCTTTGGCAAAAGGCTTGTGTTTTGTGCGCTCTGAATAGCGGATTACGCTGCTCTTAATCCGGTTGTGTGTTTGGAGCCCTAGAGCTGGGTTTTGACTAAAGATGTGTGCAATGGGATTTGGACCTCCTTGAAATGTAATTACTAGCAGAGGTGATCGATCAGGCTATCGATGAACCGCTATCGATTAGCCTTACGTGCCTCTGAGAGAGCTGGGCTGCGGTCTGCACGTAATCCAGCAGTAATTACTTCATCCTGCCGTGAGATCGGTTTCTGTTAAAGGACACATATGTGTGCGGGGGTGCAACTAGCCGTTTTTGTTAACGAAATCACGGCAGCGCCGCTGGACTCTGCTGRGGAGGCGCCACCTGCTCTTCCTGCTTACTCTGAAGTTATTTATACGCTTATAAAAGTAGCCGGTGGGGGGGAGCACGAGAGGTTGGAAAAAGCGGTTCCCGGGTGGGCTGCAGCGCTCGGCGGCAGCTCTTTGGGGCGGCGGGGGTGCACGCAGGACCCCTCGGTCCCGGCGGCCGCCAGCAGCCTGGCCCTGCTCTCTCGGGGTGAGCATCCTCCGGGGCGGCGCGGTGTGGGCGTGCGGGGCTGGCGTGCGGCTCCTTTTGGACACGAGCTTCTGGCAGCTGCTCCCGGGGGCTGCGAAGCTGTAACTCCGTCGTCGCAGGGCCGGCGGAGCTGCTACGCRGAGCTGACGCTTCTCCTACTCGATTGAAGAAAGAGGCAGTACAGGGGTGGGACGGGGATCCTGGGGAGCGTAATTAATAGCAATTTCTCTGCCCTGCGTATCGATTCGTCGTAGGGCCGAGCGCTCCAGGCTGCTTTCGGCAGCCACGCTCGCGGCGCTACGTTGCCTGCTCGTGCCAACAGCCCGGCGCCCTGGCCGGGGGGCACTCGTGCGCGGCTGCCCCGGCGCGGGGAGGGCGAGCCGCACGCAGCCTTGCTGCGCCGAGCCGGCGCGCGCCCCTCCTGCTCCTGCGGCACGGCCACGGCCGCAGCTCCGTCCGCAGACGGCTTGGAGGTGCCTCCAAAAACTGGCCTGCGGGCGCAGGACCTCGCTGCCGAAACGCATCCTCCGTGAGGGAGGCGGGTGCCTGGCGGCTGCTGCCCCGGTGCCGGCGCAGGAGGCCCCGTTCGGCGGGGAGGCAGGTGGGCAGAGGCAGCAGCGCCGGGCGCCCCGGGCTCCGGCCGCGGAGAGCCCGCGCGGTTCGCGCCCCGGGGCTCGTCGCTGCGGTCGCCCCCTCCGGAGAGCGGCGCGTCCCCGGGGAGCCCGTCCGGCGTGGCGTCGGGGCGCGCCTCCCGCGGAGGGTCCTTGCTGCGGCTCGCCGAAGCGCCGCCGCTCTGCGTAGCGCGGTGCAGGAATAAATGTTTCAGTCGCGCTATAAATAATGGAGCGAGTAAAGATGTTGTGTAAGTGGTGCTCTGGGTTTTGCCAGAAGGTATGTAGTTTGTTGTTGGGGTTTTTTGTTTTGTTGTGTTGTGTTTTCTGAGCTTGTGTTTTACCGTTTCCCCCCTTTTTTTTTCCAGTCCAACACAGAGCGCTTCACGCTGGGGACTTGAGGGAAGGCAGCTCTGCTGCCAGGGAAGGAGAAGATTAAACTGTTGCAGCTAAGTAAATTGATTCCTCTCGGTGCAGCCGCGTGCAGCCGCGGTGCTGGCACGGGGGCAGAGGGGCCCTTTGGCGGCCCAAGGGCCCTCTTAGCGCGGAGCCGAGCGGGGAGCGCTGCTCCCCCGCTGCAGCTCCGGCCGTCCCGGAGGGGCGCGAGCGGGTCCGCGGCGGTCCGGTAGCTGGAGCCGGGGCCGGTTTTGCTCCGTTCGCTGTGCTCGCGAGCGTTTCGGGGCTGTTTCGCACGGCTGTTCTGGCTGGCGCCTGCGCGCGTGGCCTGGCGAAGCAGAGACCTCCCCCTCGTCCCGCTCCGGACGCGAGCGCGGGCAGCGGTTTCGAGCAAGCCGGAGGCGCTCGCGCAGTCGAGCGCTCGGGGGAGCGGGACGCGTGCCCGGCCGTCTGCCTGCGGACGGGGACGCGAAACGCGCCCGCCTGCTTGGAGCTCTGTGTCCTTCCATGGCAACGGCGCCGGGGGAGGCAGAGGGGAGAGCCGGCGTTTGCGCACCTGAGTTTACAGCTCCCGAATCCAAACCGAAGGATGTGTATAAAACAGCGTCTGTTGTGCCCGCGCAGGTGTGTTTGTGTGCTGAGCCGCAGCTCCCGGCTCGCTTCCTGCTGGGAGCGCGAGGAATTTGGGGCAGGACTCGGGTGGCGTGGGAGATGCCGACGATGCCCAACACGACTGGCTTCCCGCCCTGCGTAGGGCCTTTTAGTGCGGCTGGAATATACGCTCTTAAAAGTAATTACCCCCCAGAAAAAAGCATTGTGTAATTGTGGCTGGTAATGTTGTGTTGTTAGAGCCAGAAAAGCCAGCTGCGTGTGAGCACCGGCGTGCGTGTGCGTGTGCTGCGAATGCGAGATGGCGGGGAGGCAGCGCGCGCGGCGGAGGCTGCTGGCGGTGGGGCAGCCCGCGTGGGGCGCGCGCAAGTGCAAGCGAGCTGCAGAGAAACTGCACGTGCTGAGCCTGGCGAGAGCCAGCTACGCCCGCCTGGGATTTTGTTCCTCCTTGTCTGCCAGCAGCAGCAGCTCCTGCTCTTCCTCCTCCTCCTCGTCCTCCTCGCCGGGAGGGCTGCGGCAGGGAGCGGGGCCGCCCGCAGCCCTTCCAGGGCGGCAGGGCTGGTGGTGGGAGCGGAGCAGCCCGGGCGTGAACGGGCGAGCGGATTAGGAGGGGGCTTTGCTTCCCTCGTAGATCGGCRCTTTTAAGCGTTGTGTGTTGTTGTGCGTCCTGCTGCGAATAAGCCAAATGTTCCGACAGCTGGTCAGACCCTGGATTGGGCTGGATTTACGTGTAGGTGTTGTTGCAAACAAGATCTTAATTGATTTATCTGGACGCGTGACTCTTAACTTTGCGGTGGAGCCGAGCGCTTTGCCCGGCCGGAGCGGCGGCCGAGGGGAAGGCACCTGGCCGGCAGCGCAAATGCTTCACGGCCCTCCACAGACCTCGCGGACATGGGTGGACGTGGCTGTAATTTTGCTTGACGGGCGCCACACGGCCACCGTGCACAGGGGCGAGCCGTGTCCTGCCCCGTCCGCGTGTCCTGCCAGCCACAGCTGCTCCCTCTGGGCACCTTTCCCCGTGGGAAACCGTCYGGGAAGTTTCCATCCCCGGGCTGGAGCTCTACTGCTGTGTCTTTATTTTCCTTTGCCAGTGTGGTTCCCGGTTTCTGCTAGGTTGGTAGTTCAGGCAGTAACCTGCACAGAACCGTCTTGGTTTCTTCCCTGTCAAATCCAACAGGGCTTTTCCAGAAGGATGCGCGGGAGCGTTGCGAATAGTAGGAGCGAGTCGCCTTTGGATGCATCGCAAGAGCAGCCCGGCGCGGGCACTGCGCAGCGCTGGCTGCTAGCAGAGCCGAGCCCTGCAGCGGGGCTCGCGCCCGGCCGGTGCCGCCCGGCACTGCCCGCTCCCCTAAACGCAGGGCTAATTCGTTTGCGCCGAGCCTGAGAAGGGCCTGGCTGGCGAGGGGTGCGGGAACGCCTTGTGCCGGCGCCGCGGAGGGCTGCTCCCGCGGGCGATGCCCGCGAAACGCCCGCGCTAGAGCTGCGCCRGCGCAGAGCCGGGCTCTGCTGCAGGGCTTGGCGGAGGGGCGGCGCGCTGCTGCTTGCTCGGGCTGTTCGAAAGCCTCTGCGCAGCGGAGGGAAAGAGTCTGGCAGCATGGGATGCCCCCGCTGCACATCGCTGCCGGGAGCTCGGGGAGCTCTGCGGGGAAACGCGCTTCCCCCTCCGGTTTGGCCGTAGCACCCTTCGCAGCCGTCCCGCGCGGTCCCGGGTGCTCGGCTGCAGCCCCGCGCCGCGCTCGCGCTCCGGTCAGCTCGGCGGCTTCTCCCCTTGCCGCGTGGCTGCCCCGCAGCCGGGCGCAGCCCGCAGCAGGCAGCGAGCTTACCCCGCCTGTCAGATCGCATGCTCGTCGCCGCGCTCGGTGCTCGGAGAGAGGCAGGCTGAGGGGTTCGTCAGCCCGAGACGGCGGCGGCCGAGGCTGCGCTCTGTCCTCCATCACTTCCTGTAGAAAATCACTTCACTTACCCAGATGCGAGTTTACAGACATGCTGCCTTCGGGCTGCCCTCCTCTCTCCCACAGAGCCGGAGTCTCTTACGCAAATCGCTTTTCACGCTTCCTTAATTGAAGCTGTCAGATGGGCTTTACCTTTTTTTTCCTTTTTTTTTTTTTTTTTTTCTAAACAGAGATGCAGACGTATTAATTCCACTATGGATATCCCAGCAGCTATGAGAGATCAATAAAGCGAGGTTGCATCTGTGACGCATATATATTACAGGAGCAGCACCAGCAATATTTCATTAGGAAAGCAGAGCCAAGGACGCGCGCGCAGAGCGCCCATTTAGCCATGTAAACGATGGAGTTATTTTCTGGGGTTAGTGACGCTGGTTTTCCATGTCTTACTGGGGAGACGCTTGCAAGGCAGGCGATGCAGAGGACAGTTGTCGGTCTGGATCTAACCCAGTGTTTTTTAGTATAACGTTGCTGAGAAAAAAAGAGAAGGGTGCRAGGCTGTTCAGGAGAGGCTCGAACGGCCCCCGCGGCCGTCGGACCTGGGGAGGGGAGCTCCTCGGAGCAGGGACTGCRGCGGCGGCGCAAGGAGAGCCGCGCGCGGGCCCGGGGCAAGGCGCCGGCGGGGCTCGGCTTGCAGGGTAGCACCGATCCGGCGGCCCCTTGCCTGCCTTTCACGCTCTTCGCGGAGCCGGCAGCCCCAGGGAGGTGGAAAAGCCCTAGCAGACGGCGTCTGCCGGCTTACGAGCGCAGCCGTGCCTTCTCGCCRGCTTCCGGAGAGCCGGGGCCGCCGGCAGGACTCGGCCGTGGCGCGGGTGGCTTTGGCGTGGCCGGCGTTCGCTTTGGTGCCGGATTTGCCRTGACGGACAGCGCGCGTGGTGCTGGGCTGGGGGCGGCGTGGGGGCTCCTGCGGCCCCCCGCTCGCTCCCCTCCAGAAATCCCCGCAGCGGGGATTTGTGCTGTGATTGTTTTCAAATACTGGTTTGTGTAAAATTTGATTTGAGGAAACATTTTTCTCCCACATGCTGTAGGATTGAGGGCGTGTAATCCCTCCTAAATCGCACGGACGAGGTTTGTATTGCAATGCCAGTATCAGAGCTAACAAAAGGGGATTAGACGGGAAAATTCTGCGTGAAAACCTGCCACTCTTYGAGGGCTTTTAGTACAAAGAAGATAAGATAGGTAGAGCAGAGCCATTTTTAACCCAGTTTTTAATGCACTCGGCGCCTCTCCTTCCAGACCGAGGCAGCGGGGAGAGGGCGTTCGCTCAAGCCCGTGCCCCGTGCCCCGTCGGACCCGCGGGCTGACGCCTGCCCGTGCTGGCGGGAAGCCCCTTTGCAAGCAGCGAGCCCTGCAAGGAGAGGCGCTGCCCCGCCGGCTCCCGCCGCCCCTGCGCCGGGGACAGCTGTCAACCTCGGCGGGCCGCCTGCGCGCGCCGAGGCACGTCGGAGCGGGGGAAGAGGCGCTCCGGGGGAGATGAAAGGATCCCTTCAGCGGAATTCATGTGGAATAAGCTTTCCACAGGAGATATTTCCTCCTAATCCTCCTTAGCGCTCAGCTGATGCCTTGAAGCATCAGGGGTTTATGTGCCTTTTAAAAATTCATTCTCTGCAGCGTAACGGCGGGCACGTGCGTTATCCGCGGAGATAGCCGGTCCTTTCCGAGGCGCTCGGAGCCGGGCAAAGCCGCGGCGCGGTGAGCTCCGCGGAGGAGCAGAGCGACCCCGTTTTGTGCCGGTTCGAAGTGCCGCTCRGCAGCCCCGCGGGGGCCGGGGCACCCGCGGCACGGGCGCTTGCGAGGTGCCCGGAGCAGTGCCCGGGGAGCACGCGGCGGCCGAGGTGCACCGGGCGAGGGACGGACGTCGCCGGGGGCCCCGGCGCTGGCTTGCGGGACGGCAGAGCGCACTTAGCGCYGCCTTAGCCCCCGTCCATCTGCCTCTGCTAATTGCAGCTGGACTTAAAACGTAATATTCCACTTACCAGGTCAGGGGATACATGTTCATTATTGCACTTGATTACCGCTAAAACCTGTCTGATACCCGGATTTACGGTGCGCCTAGAGAGCCGGGCTGTCTTCAGCTCCGCGCAGCCGGGATCTGGCTCGCTCTCGGCYGGAGCGATGTTTCCGTGGGCATTTGGCCAGGAAGAAAAGGTAAACACTTCGTGCTTTTGTAACAGGCGAAAAACGACTCGGGACTCRTCTCCCGCCCCCCGGTTCAGCGTTCCTCTCTCTGCGCTTCTGCGTGGCCCCGGCGTCGCGGGGAGCCCTCCAGCTCGGTCCCGCAGGTGYGCTCGCTCGCAGGCTGCGTTTCGGAGCGACTGCTGCCTTGAGAGGACCCGTCGTCGACCTGCTCCGTGTTGATCGCCCCCGGCGCTTCGGGCCCGTTTGCCGCGCGGCTGCGGCGGCGTTGCCGCATCCCGGCCCCGGCGGGCCTGCAGCTCGGGGGCGGCTGCGTGACGAGCAGCTTGACCGCGCGCTCGAGTGCTGCAGGCAGGGCTGGCCGGGCACGGAGCAGGCAGCTCAGGATTGCAGCAGGAAATAATGAACGGCGCTCTGCTCGGAATATGCAGCGGCCTAAGAAGAATTAGAAAATTAATTATCTTCTGTAATTAGTGTAATGACCTACGCTATTAGAGGTTATTTACAGCGGGAATAAAACTTCCCCCTGTAAATGTCACGCTGCAGCGCCAGGCTCCGAAGGCTGGGGCGAGGGCCCGCGGCGGGCTCAGCGGCAGGGCTGGCTCCCCTCGCCCTCCCCGCCTCGCRGGGACGCTCGGGCTGGCGCCGTGCGAGTGGCACGCCTCTGCGAACAGGCCTCGGGGCCCGGACGGGCGCGCGTCCTGAGCCGGGGGCTTGGTTTGCGTGGCCGGCGCTGCCTGCCTGGTGCCTGGCCCCAGCACCCAGCAAGCCGGCCGGCGCTAGGGGAGGGAGCTGACCTCCGCGGGATCTGCTCCTGCAGGTCTGCGGGAGGGAGGGAGAGGTGAGGCAGGTGCAGGGGAGGCAGGTGTTAGGAGCTGTTTCTCTGGTTCGTTTTCCCCTGCAGCCAGGGGCTTGCTGGTAGCTGCTTGTGAGCTCCTGCTCATCTGCCTCTCGGGTCTTGGAGGCGCCCAGGCCTTCCCTTTGCTTTGAGCATCAGCCCTTTCCTTCCCCGAGGCCCAAGCCAGCTATGAGTGCACAGCTCCGTAGGGAGACATTAGTCTGCTATTGCTTCCCTGCCCCGAAGTCTTCGTGGCTCTGAAATTGTCCTTTTGTGTGACCAGGACACGTGAAATCGCTCTCAGAGCAGCGCGTTTCCAGCGTGCTGCACGGGGAACGGAGTGCAGCGCCCAAGCGCCGGCCAGCGCAGGCACGGGAGCCGTGCCGCAGGCGCTTTCTGCTCCCTCGCCGCGCGTCTGCCAAGCCGTGCGGATGCAGCGAGCCCGGCCGTCGCGGTGCGGGCGCTAGGGAGGGGTGTCCACGCRCAGCTCTGCGGTGCCAGCGCCTGGTCCGACTTGAGCCTCTCGGTGAGCTGTGCAGAGAGCCGGGGCCGCAGCCGGAGGCGAGCGGGGCGGCCGGGGAGGCTTCCCGGGACCGCGGGCGAGGGCGGCCTCGGCCGGAGGCGCAGCGGCRTCTCGCTCGCGGCCGCGCTCTGCCCCAGCGGGCACGTTCGCCTGCGTGCAGATGGGCAGGCGGGCACCAGCCCTGCACTGCGTGCTCCCCCTGCGCTGCATGGCGGCACGTGAGACCCGCTGATATTTGCCTTTTGCAATTGCTTCTGAAATGGGTTTTTGTGCTGAAAATGCCAGAGAGGAGGGAGTGATGACTTCAGTGCAACAAACTTTCTACAGCAGAGATGGAAACTGCCACTGACGTTTCTGCTTGTGGAGGCTGAGGATGGCATCTTGCCACCCAGAGCGAGCATTTGCTAACTCAAACACCCTGAGAAGGAGCAACAGGGATTTTTGGCCCAATTCGTTGCTCAGGTCTACAGGGCAGTGCCTCGGAGCGTGCAGCRCCGAGCCTTTCCCGGTGCCGCGTAGTGTTTGCAGCTGGGAAACGTCCGGGTTTCTCTGGCGTCTGCGCTCAGCCACCCTGGGAGAGGCAGCCCCACAGCCTGGGGGCTTGCGGGGTGCCGTCTGCACCCTGGRAAGGGCAGTACCGGGAAAAAGGTCGCGTTCGGCACGGATAACCTGAGAGTTACTGACGTTTTAGTGTGAGGTATCATGACTCCTGCATTATAAATCAGCAGCGATAAAATGCCTTACCTGTCACTGAGAACCTACATCAATAATTCAGTTTGGCACCTGGTGATTAAAGTGAAATAAGCACTGGCCCCGTTCCCTTGCAGGCTTGCGGCAGCGCTCCGTTTGCATCGGGGTCGGGCTGCCGGGAGCGACCGTGCGCTCTCACCGCCTCCGGAGCGGCAGTGCCCGCCTTGGCTCAGAACTGGGCTAGCTGAGCCCATTTCTTACACCAGAAGCCCTTAAAACACCCAGAACGTGGGGTTTTACTCAAAACGCCAGAAAAGAGGAGAAAAGCAAGGGCTGTCCAGCCGCGCGGTGGCCGGCGGCTCCCTCCCGTTGCAGCGTGCCGGTGCGCGGGTCTGCAGCGAGCAGCGGGGCCGCCGGCCGGGCGCCCGGGGAGGCATCGAGGCTTCGCCCCGCTCTGCCGGCGCGGCCGGGCCGCAGGGAGGGGGCCGCCGCTGAAGCACCTTCGCGGCCGATGCAGCCTTACTGTGCGAACAGAAGGGAGCTGCGCTCTGGAAAGCGACAGCGCGTTCCTTCCAACAGACCCTTAATGTAATTTGATACAATCGAGGGTTTTTATAGCTTAATATTCCTGTGTTTGTAGCGCATCCTGGAATTTAAGTGTCTTAAACGTAATTATTTTTAATTGCTCACACGATTCTGTAAACTCATCCAATTAAAAAAAAGTTATTAACTTTATAAAATATTGCAGGCATCCCACAGTGCAATATATTTGCAGAAAATAACAGCACAAGTGGGCAGAGCTAGTATGTAATGAGGTAAATCAATGATACCTTTTATTTATCCCTTCCTTCTCCTCCTCTTTAAAATGCTTTGGAAATTTAGTTCCTTAACTCAGAACAACARCATTGCGGGCACCCCGGGGCTCGGGTGTTCTGCTGACGCCCCTCAGCCCTGGGCAGGGGCACTGCCGAAAGATGCTTTGGGTTAGGAAGCGGCCTCTGGGGCTTTGGCACGGACCGCGAGCGGGAGCTTTGCTGCGGCCGGCCCCGCGAACTACACAGGACTGTAGGATTTCATGGAGCGGGATGCGAAATGGAGAGAAACCGTGGGGAAAGTGGGCAGACTGTTGTAGTGGCAGGGCCTGGGCATAAATTCCTCTCTTGCAGGCTTGTCCAGAGTTGCTCCCTTTCCGTGGGCTAGGTTGAAGGTTGCAGCCAGCTAGGGATGATCCTTATAATCTTACGGTCTGGTGCCAGAATTTATAGCCGGGATTTATTGTCCTCCGCTTGTTCCGCCCTGCAACGTCAGTCTTGCCCTGCCAGAGTTATTTAGCACGTGCGGAGCAGCGCTGTCCAAGGCGGCCGTTAGCGTGCGTGTCTTCTCCAGCCCGCCGCCGCTGGGGCGGGAGTCCCGGGGCTGATCGGAGTCTCCAGACTCGGCCGGGGCTCGTGCTGCGCCGCGTCCCTGGGCCGGGGTCTCGCCAGGGAGCGGGGTGCGGAGGCCRGGAGGGGAGAGCCGCCGTCCCGCGGCTGGGGGGACGAGAGGCTCGTAGGAGGGAGAGCAGAGGCGGAGAAAGGAGACTCTCTCTCAGGTGAAGACAAAACGGAATTCGGTTTGCGACCGCAATGAGAACTTTCCGTAAAAGCTTCGTTTTGGGGCAGAAGCTTTTCCAACGGGATTGAGTTTGTGCAGAAGCCCTGGTAAGAAGCTGTTAGAGCTGGTCAGATGCCTCCCGCGCAAGCTGCCTGCTCGTGGGGTCCGCGGGCGGCCAGCAGGCTTGGGAAGYGGCAGCAACTAATCGACCCTTCAAACCGCGGGGTTTTGCAGGTAGATTTTGCGTTTGAGGCAGGGGACGGTATAGCGGCGGCGGGCTGGCAGGGAGCGTGCCCGACGCGGCGTTTGTCGCGCTGCGAATCGCCTCCGCGGCCGGGGAGAGGGACGGGCCGAGGCTCTCGCGGCCGGCGCGCCCCCCACCCGGGCGGGGGGTCTTCCGAGGGCGGCTCGAAGGCTGCTCTGCCCCCCGACTGGGGCGAGGCGGCGTTCGGCAGCCGTGTGCGGCGGCGCTCGCCTGCGAGGCGGCGAGGGAGCCGGGTCCCGGCCGGCACCACGCCGTGCCGCGAGCGGAGCGCCGGCGTTCCCGCGGAGGCCCCTTCCCTCCCGGCTGCGGTTCGSCGTCGGGAATCGCTCGCCTCGAGCAGTCGCCGAGGTCAAGTCGTCAGCGGAAAGCAACTGGATGCCGGCCTGAGAGCGCGGTTAAAGTGGCTAACGACACCCGTGTCCTGATAGAGCTGTTAAACCCCTTGCTGCAGGCAGGGCTTAAGCAGAGCTTTAACCGTTCTGCTTAGCGCGCATCTGCCCGTCGGGACTTCTTGTGTTTCCCCTCCCAGCACCAGGCGCTGGATGCGGCCGGTTGAGAGATGTCGGATAGCTGGAGCTGAGCACCGCTCCTGCTTTTCCGAATCCTGTGGATTTCGGCGAGAGCTCGGCAAAGGGAGGGCAGCGGTGCCGCTGCCTATTGCACCAGCCCAGCCCCGGCTAGAAGAGAGACTGGCRATTCCTACTTGTTGCGAGGAAATGGAAAATAGCCGTGGGGAGCGGGGCTTTCGCAGGGCTTTTGCTTCCCATCTGTTCCTCTGACTTTACCACCACCCCGATCTCTGGGCGCTCGGGGGCTTGCAGGAGAGGCGAGGGAGGAGGTGCACGTGTCGGAAAGCGGCTCCGGGCCCCGCTGCCGGGCCGGGCTCTGTGCGAGCGCTGCGACAGGGTGCCCTGCCGGGCTCTTGACAGGGGGTGATTTTACTGGGTGAATTCCGGCTGCACAGAGGGGAGCAGAGCAGCTTCATTTGCCCGCATTGCCTGGAGGCTCTGCACCAACCCTTCGTTTTCCCCTAACAGCCTCTTGTGGTCCTGAACGGAGGAGCCTTCGGAGCAYGGAGCAGACCACTTGCACCTTGCTCCTTAGAGAATTAAGCTCTCGTTCRTGGAAAAGATGCTTTCCCCGCTTGCCTCATGCTCGCTCTTCTCCTTGCTTTCTCTCGTTGTCATTTTAGCCTAGATTAAAGAAACCAGGGTGCAGCGCTGCGCGCGTGCTCTGAGCGGAGCCTCTCCACATGCTCCAGTGATGCCAAGCAGCAGTGACAGGTTCAAGCTTTTCTGCATCACAAATGAGCTGCATGCAAATGGCTAGTCGGGAGCGGAGAACAGTCGTCAGCGTTCGGCACCCCGCCTGCCGCGGACCCCGCTCCCGGCGCGTGCTCGGGAGGGCTCAGGCCTTCAAAGGGTTAAAGCGAGCGCGGAGATAGCGGGGAGCCGCGTTTCCACTCTGCTAGAGCCCAACCTGTTAGTGCAGAGCTGTGTGAAGAATGTCAGGGATTTGTTCCAAGCGTTATCGAGATGCGGCTTTACATCTGTAAATCCTTTTACGCATCGCAGCTCAGCCGCGAGGCTCCCCGACGTGACCGGGCGCCCTCGCTGCCTGCGGAGCCCAGGCGGGCGGCGGATCCGCCGGCGCTGCTGCCGCCCGCCCGCCGCCTTTCGGGGGACGCCCGGGGAGCGCCGCGGCGTTTCGCCTGGCCCTGGCCAAGCGTCACCCGCGAGCGGCTTGTTCTCCTGCTTTGAAGCGTCTCGTACCGGCTCCGGTGCCTTTAACRTTGCCCGTTTCCGCCGTAGGCCAGCACACCGTCTCCGTATCCAGCCTGCGCCGATTGCTTTTAGTTAGGATGGTGTTTCTGAGAAGCCGAGGGTGAGCGCGGGGTTTAGCCAGCCCTCGCGGATCTTCTGCRGCTTTGCCTTAGCGTTATATTGGGAAAGCAACGGGTGTTGCTGCTCGAACCGGACGGAGAAAACCATCGCGGCAGTTCCCAGCGCCGTGGGAAGAACGCGCTGCCGTCGCTCACCGCCCTGGGGGGCGGCGAGGGGGCTACGGGGAAGAGATCTCGGCCGGCGGCAGCTCGGTGGGAYCGTCTCCGGGAGCGGAGCAGGGTCTGCCCGGGCGGCCCAGCGGCGCTCGTCAGAAACACGATGCCGCGGCCTCGGCTGCTCTTCGGTCCTCCCGCCGCGCGCCAGCCTTCGCGTTCGACTGCGTGCGAAGCTCGGGCTCGTCCGGAGCCGCTGCCTGGCTTGGCTTTCCGAGCCGTGCTCGTCGAGCCCGGGCCCGGCGCGTGGGTTACGTGCGCGGCAGAGGTGCCTGGAAGCCAAAAAGCTGTCGCCCAGGGGTTCAGTGAGGTGCYGTTAGATTTTACAAAGCAGCGTGCRTGTTTCAAAAATAGCGAAAGAAGCAATTTCTTCCTCTCTCTCACTTTGCCTTTGCTTTCTAAAATGCCTTGGCCATTGCTTGATTTTTAGCTATGGTTTTTGTTTGTGGGCTCATGATTTTCAAATAAATCTAGGCTTTTGTGCTGAATTTGATTAATGCTCTTAGTGCCTCTAGGACTGTGTTTTACTCGGAAGAGAAAGGGGGCTGGAAAGTGCAAGGACTYGAGGTTTCCTCTGCGGGAACGGGGCCCGAGGCTTTACCGGGAGTTTTGCAGAGGGAGCGCTGCTGCAGTTTGGGGTGGGAGAAGCCAACAGCTGTGGGTGGGGGCGTTTTTCGCTCTCCACCCCGGGCCTGCGTTTTGCCTGGCTGCATAGGGCTCCCCCCAAAGCGCAGCCTCGCGCCGAGCCGGGGGCACCCGCGCGTGCTGGCGCGCTGCAGCTTGCAGCCGGCGCTCGCCTTCCGCCCTGTTTCTGTGGACAGAGATGGTCCTCTCTGTTTTTAGAAGGAGCCCTGCTATTCGCCTCTCCCTTGCTGCGTCATCTAAACTGCATCCTATCCTCGCTGATCTGCATACRCTGCCTTGGGATGAATTTCAGGCTTGACACAGGCATGGGACCAAGGAGCCTGAGAAACRGCAAATTGAAGATGTGTAAGCGATGAAGTGGGAACGATTCTGCAGGACGCAGGCTAGGAAACAGSACGCTTCGCTTTGTGCAACGATGAAGCAGCCTTCGTGTATTTTTTCACGCCGCTGCTTCATTTGTCGCCGTGGCTGAGGTCTTCAGCACATCTATAGCGCTCAGCTTTGGGAAAGGGAGAGGAGCGTGAGGAGGAGCCTTGCGTGAGCGGATGGGGAGAGGGCGGTGATGCCCAGGACGTCTCTGGGAAATCAGCGGCTGTCGCGGGCACTGCTCCTCCGCTCGGAGCAGCGGGGAAGCCTGCGGCGTCCGACGTGGCGTGGAGCCCGTGCTTTCTGCGGGCAAGTGATGGTTCTGCAACTTCCAGTTAGTGTYGTTCAAATGTTAGGCTGGTGTCTTCCTCAGCATTAAAACTCTCAGTGCACTTCATGYTTTCAGACTCCTGGTGCTCGAGGTTAAAGCATGAGAAAAAGTCCGAGGCCTTTGCTTATAGCCGGGTGATATCTCAGGGGAGCAAATGTTCTGGACGAGGAAACGCTTTGGTCCTCTCTCCTCGCGTCCCTGGCGCACGTGGGGGCGGTTGCCCGGCTTCCTCAGAAAGCGCTTAAACTTCTGAGCAGCGAGGACGGCGTTTCCCGTCGCGGGAGCTGCCCGGGGCGTCAGCCCACCTGCGGGAGGAAAGGCTTGCGGGGAGCAGTGCTGCAGGGGAGRAGAGAGGAGAAGCTGAACTCCCATTTCCTTTGGGAATTGCCAAAGGGCTGCTGTGCCCCGCGGCGCGGCACTGCCGGTGCTCCCGGCCTCGTGCTGGCTGCCGGAGCGCGTGGGGGCTCCCGCGGGAGCCCGCGCCGGCCCCGGCGACGCCAGGCGTTGCCCCAGCCTCCTCCCTTCCCGCGATGGCACAGGCGGCCCTGAGACCTCGGTGCCGCTCGCCCTGCAGAAGCAGAGAGGAATCCAGCTCCCAGGCAGCGAATTCGGAGGTGCTAGCTACTCGTTTTTCATCRCTGTGATAAAAAATCTAATGCAATCATCAAAAAATAAAGCCGCGTTTTCATGTCTTTGCCATTAGGGATGCCTCTTGCTGCTGCTCTCTTCTGCCTCCTACCCCAAATTATGGAAGTCTTGGCAGTGCTTAAACCTTGTGGAAATTTACTTCTGGATGCCAGCAAAGGGGGGTTGGGGGTCTGAGACATCTCTCAGGCTATAAAATTCCAGAAGTATTGTGTTCCCTTAATAAAAACATTTTTTATTTGGAAGCATAAATGTTATTTTTCCAAAGGCATCATCCTGAATGGGGCTATTCATTCTTGTCCTTTAGCTTAAGAGATTACAGCTCTTGGGAGACGTTCTCCTGGTTTAGCAGCCATAACCTTACATTTATTGCGCGTGTGGCCACAGCAGCCCCCTCACGTAATTTTGTTTAGGACTGTGAAATTTGCCTTCAAAACTGAAATTGAATCCTGTTCTCTGCTTTCAGCAGCATGATGGGTTTCTGTGCCTCTCTCTTTCCCAAGGATGTTTGCAGTTATTGATGCTGAGTGCGGCTATTTATCACAGACAATACAGAACAAAGAAGAATTTATTAATAAGTCTCCTGTTCCCGTATGCTTTCCTGGGGAACCTGAAGCATGCTATTTTCTTCCTGCCCCATTTATATCTACACGGTTTTGCTCCTGTCCAGTCAGATTAAATGCTTGCTGAGGAAAAGGGGTTGCTCGGTGGCGTATGCACTGGTTAGATTTACCGCACGGAGAAGAGCTACACGGGTTATTGGCCAGCGGCAAACAGGGAAACGGCGCAGAGGCCCGGGAGGGGAACGCCTGGCAGCGCGTCCCACGCCGGGCGGCAGCGTGGCCCCTGCGCCGCGGCCCCTTGCTCTCCGGCCCCGCCGGTGCCCCTGCGCCGTCCGGAGGATTTCCCGGGACGGGCTGTGCGTGCCGGCGCTGCAGCCCCGGAGCCGCCTCCCGAGGCGAGGGGGAGGCGCGCGGCTGTTCGGTGCAAACGTTTTGAGCGCAGAACTCATCGCGGTCTTCTGTCGCGGCGACCTGAGGTGTTTTTCTSCTTTCTTAACGTACCTGGAATACGGAATTAGGAGCGACTAAATGATTGTTTCCCATCGTGTCGGGCCGCGTTACGAAAGCCGAGCGAGGGTGCCGGCCCTGCGTCGCGCTCGAGGCGGCTCGTCCGAGCCTTGGCGCTGCCGGAGCTGCCGGCCCCGGCCCCGGCGTTTGCCGGGCACCTTTGGGAGGGCGGGAGAGGATGCGCGGCTCCCCGAGAGCTGCGGGCGCCGCTGCAATTTGCTCGCGTGTTTACCCATCTGCCTGTTTAACTGTCCGAGCGAGCTCCTTTCGCCTGGCAGTCTTGGCTCGTTAAAGGAAGCACGGGGCTTTTACTGCGACTGCACGGCGGCGGCTAGTKTTTTCACTGAACATATAATTTGCCATGTACGAAACCCATTTTTCAGAATTAATTTACGTACTGCAAACAGTTTGTATTAATGAAAATGCGTTTTTCACGTGGGTTTGCTGGAAAAGCTGGCTGCAGCTCAAGAGCTCCCTTTATCCATCCAGCACGGGTAGGAGATGGAATTTGTTTAAAAATTAAATAAATAACACACCCACCCCCCGTTTTTAATACAGTACGGCCCAGCCATAATCTCTGAAGCAGACTGCAAAGGCCGCAGAAAGCTCCATCTGTGGCATTTTAATATGCAGCATTGTCTCCCTTTTTAATAAACCTTTTTTGCCAGGCTCGTGTTTGGGTAACAGAGATGCGAGATGCTGTCATCTTCCCAGGTCACATTTTGAGGCTTGAAATTAGCACGAGTGGAGATGGATCCAGCTACGGCGCCCTTCCCGTATTAGCACGCATATTTTAGAATAATTGATGCTGAATTCATTTTGCAGCCTTGTTTCTCCTCAGCTTTCCCCCACCCCCTCCTCCATACATGCATGCAAAAAATGCTGCTTCCCGTCCAGATGGCAGCCGGGAGCGCTCGCCGCCGTGGCGGGGCCGGAGCACGTGCTTTGCCGGGCTCCTCGAGGGCAGCCGGGCTGGCGGCGCGGGGCAGCCCCACGGGGAGGGGGCGAGGAGCCCTCGCTTGCGGCAGCCCGCAGCGCGTCCCCCGGGCTGCTGCCCACTCCGGGCTGCTTCTCTCCCGCGTCGGGGGCGAGACGCGGCCGCTGGCGGTGGTGGCGGTGGCGGCGGCAGCTGCACTGCGTGACTTTCCGCAGGAACGCGCTCGGCAAAGCGCTGGGACTGCAGGCTTCAAAACAYCRGGGAGGAAAGGGGGATCCAGGCTTSTACCAGTCCTTCGGGATAAGAAATTCTGGGCAATGTTTTAGCTGCGGTCCGCTTCGAAAATTGTTCCCGTATTGGGAGTGCCTGCGATTATCACTTGCTGCAAAAAATAACGGCTTTTCTGYATCGATATCTGAAAATTAATGCAGGGCTGCTATATTTCTTTAGGACTATTGGGGAAAACGCTTACAGAAATGTAAACGTGTTCTAAGTAGAAAATGGTTTGCGCTGACGCTAATTGGGCTGTTCTTGGCGTTTCCGAGGCGGTTTTGACCAGTGCGACTTCCAGCCTCAGCGAAGGTGCGGAYGTGGGCTGGCCCCGGGATGGGGTGCGCTCGTCCGTGTGGACTCAGCGCCGGGTTACGGACCCTACGGCTGTGTTTGAACCTGGGGAGAGCGGCTGAGYATCCCTGCTGCCGCGCGTGCGGCTMGCCCCGCGAGTTAAGCCTGTGCAGCAAGCGACGAGTGTGCAAAGGGCATGAGCGTGCAAGGGGTGAGGCTGCTCGTTTGCCTGAGCCCGCCTAGGCTTGCAGCAACTGACGTTTTCCCCCGTGGGGACGCAAAAGTAAATATTGACCTTCTGCTAAGACGCAGGKAATCCCTGCTTTTCTGCACCCCGCGAGGGTGGGGAGGGAGCCGAGCAGGCGCGAGCCCCTGCCCGGAGGCAGGCCCCTGCTCCGCGCCGCCGGCCGCGGGCTTCGGGAGTCCCTGGAGCTTGCATCTGGGAATTGCAGTGAGCGGGCTGGGGAGCCGGCAGGTCGCTGCCGAGCTGCGCTCGCGCCCGGTGTTTATCTCATTGCAAAACCCCTGTCGGCAGAGGCACGCTAGGCACGAACGTAATTACAGCTCCGCGGGCAGCGGCGGGTTGGTGATTTATCGCCGGCTTTCGCTTCCGTCCGCCGCTCACCGCGACGGTGCTGCGCCGCGTGCAGGGGGTCGTGCTCCAGCCGGACCAGATCCCCTGGGGCCGACGTGCCCAGGCGCACGGCAACGGCACGGGGGCTTCGCYGGCTCCGGTGCCGGCTCCGGCGGCTCGGCGACGAGCCCCGAGCAGCCGCCGGCAGCAGGAGCGGCGCCAGGGCAGCGCTCGGGTCCCGAGCTCTTCCCGCAGGCGACGCGGCTCAGGAGCGGGCCGCTCAGCTCCCCGGCGCCTATCCGAACGGCGGAAACGGTCGGAGGTCTCAGCGCGAGGCTCCTGCTGCCGGCTCTTTTCTCCGCGGTGCCGGACCTCGGCCAGGCTCCTCGGCCGGCCCTCGCGGGAGGGGGGCGAGCCAAGAAACCTCCCTTCCCGCTTCCCCTGGCCGCCTGCTTGCACTCCCTGGGGCACGCGTAGGGGCCTTAATTACTGCTGCCTGCTGCAAACGCCGCGGTAATTAGCGGCACTGCGGAGAGCGAGCGCCAGCCGAGCGGGTTTTAACGYGCCGTTTCCCACGCGGGGCTGTGCTCTGCCCTAACTTCCACGCTCCGCACGTGCCGCGGGGATGGTCTGCGTTGGGGAGCGTGGGTCTCCCAGGCGTGCGTAGCACGGGCACTCGCTGGGTACGGGCTGCTCGCTTGGGCGCGCTTGCCCAGGACAGCGCGCCCGCGTAGGACGCGCCTGTCCGAGCCTCGGTGCGCAAAGCGGAGGGCTGCCGCAGCCGCTCAGCAAATTTCCCAGTGTGGTTTTGAATGAACTGCTGATTATTTTTCTGCTCATTATTCACCTGACGGAGGAGCAGGCTGAGTAATTAGTGAATGCACGTGAACCTTGCAGCGTTTTTATGAATAAAATGTTTGTGAATTGGCCGGGTGTTGGCCCTGCTGGTTTAGCCCCTGCTCTCACTATAGCGCGTCAACTAGGAGCATCGCTGTCCCGCACCGTTCAGCCCTTCCCTGGCAGAGCTGAGCCAAGCRGTGAACGTGGCTTTTTGCAACAAAATGATGCTCATCCTCCCTGATACCATCACAGCTCCCTGCTCTGTTCTTGGTGCCAAATGCAGTCACGTTGCGTTCCTCGCTGCTGCTGGACCAGGTGCCTCCCTGCACGGTTATGTAGTGACACCGGGCTCGCTCCGCTCCGCCCAGCGCAAAGACTCCCCGCRCGGCCCTTCGCAGGGAGCGTCGGAGGCCCGTCGGTCCGGGCGGCAGCAGCTGCTGGGGAAGGGCGGCCAGCGAGGCTGCGCGGCGGGACCGAGGCGTTCGCGTGCCACCGGCTCTGCGGGGCTTGGCGGGGCCGGGGGCCGGCGTGGCACCGGCGAGGGTCCGGAGACCCGGCAGCGCGAGGGACCAGTGGGCAGGCGGAGGCCGGTGGCAGAGGTGCCGCCCATGCCGGGGGCGACAGCACCCGCTYGTCCATCGAGTGCGATGCCGCAGGTCGCGTTTTCTGAGTGAGCAGCAAATTAGCAGGTCCCGGCTCGCAGGAGCGATGATGCCCTCGAACGGCGAGGAGCGCAGTGCAGCGGGGACTCCAGCAGCTGCCCCAGTGTTTTGGTGCTTGTTGCTGGGAAATTGCGTCTTGTTTCAAGGTTAGATTTTGGCTAATTTGGGCTTCCAGGCGTAGGATACTGTTGTGTCTCTGYTGGGAAGGTGCTGGCTCTCTCTCCCCGGGTCCGCAGGCTTGTGCGCAGCTACCGAGATGAACTCGAGAGATTGCGCTCTTGGAGCCYTCCGATATCTGACTAATTCTTCCAGCCCTGACTCATTTCCATGCTCCTGTTTTGAACGAGCCGTCGTATTTCCCCATCAGCTCGGAAGCATAAACTGTTACTCAGCAAATSCCACGGTGCTGCAGCTACGGGGACTCGCTGAAGCCGGCAGGAGGTTGCTTCAGCAGAAAGTAGCTGTACGCGCGGCGGGCAGCGAACTCCCGCAATTTGCTGCTGCAGAAGGTTGCGGGAGCAGGTAGCGGCGCCGCCTGGGGAAGGGGTTGATCAGATAAAYCCGCGAACGGCGAATCCATAAGGAGCTGCTGCGGAGCCGGGGCAGGGGTGTCCCCGGTTACGGCTCGGGCGCCGTTCGCTCTGTCGGCGCKGCCCTTAGGGACGAAGGCTCCTCGCGAGGAAGCCTGGCCGAGGGGCCCCTGAGGCTGCAAGGCAGCAGCAGCCAGCCAGACCCATCTCCGTGTCCRCCTCGCTCCCGGAGGAGCTGGGGTGTTAAGCAAAGCCACCCTCGTGGTGGTTTTCCCGGCGCCGCTAACTGGGTCAGCRCACGTGCGCCGTGCCTTAATCATTATTGATAAGCTGCGGCTGACGGCGTGCCGTGCAGGAGCTCGGCTCCTCCTCCGGCTGCACGGCTGCCGCCGGGGCCCCCGCTGCGGAGGAGACGCTCTTCGGGGTTTAATCTGCGGCCAGTTTAATCCTGGGGCTGGGCTTTGCTCCTGCCGGCTGGCGCGCCGAGGGCCGTGCCCTGCGCCGGCGGGGGGACGCGCGCCTCTGCGCCCCGTGCCCCTCGCTAGCCGCGCTTCGCGCACGGAGCTGCAGCGCGAGGTTTGCGCGAGCCGCCGCGGTCGGAGCTGGGAAGCGGGGCCCGGAGGAGACGATCCTGTTCACACGCGCCTTTTATTTCTGCTGCGTCTAATCGAGGAAAGATTGCCTTAGCAAGCCGCAGAAATCATTACATATGCTGCTAGTGGCCTGGTTAATTAAGATATACAGTTCTCTGGGTAGGARAAGACGACCTATATTTACTGTATGTAGGCAGACATCTGTCAGCGAGAAACGCTAGCTATCCCAGTGCAGGTTTGTCCTGCTTCTTGCAGGCTCGGAACTGCAACTGCTTGTAAGCTCTGATGCAGACCAAGTTAATTTTAAGATGACTGTTACTATTCTAAACATAAGGAAGGGCATATTTAGACTCTCAGTGCTCAAGAAGGCAAAACCCCCTGCATGTTTTTAGTAATTTTTCCCTAACAGTTTGCACAAAACAACAACAACAAATCCTATTTGGTTTCTGCAAAAGAATATGTTCAAGGGTGATYGTAAAATAGATTATTTTTAAATCTGCAGATGGTTTCCACATATTCCTCCTCAGCTCACTGCAGCTTTCCACCTCAGTAAACCGGTTTGCAATTCAGCCGAGGGCTGTGGAGCAAGCGTTCTGCCGTCTTGGTCCTCTTGCTCCCGCTCTTTAGCCCCCCTGTCCGTTTCTGTCCCCGATCTCTTTCGTTTCCYCTTGGTTCTCCCCTTTTGGCGGGTGGTCGCTGTGCAAAGCCGCCGCCGCTTAGGGCTGCTCCTTTTGCAGCTCGCCTTCCGTGCGTCCCAGGCTCCCCTTTGCCGCAGCGCCGCTTCTCGCCGCAAAACTTCCCCCGCGAGGGCAGGGAGGGTTTCCCGGCCCCGCTCCCCGCACGCGCCGGCAACGCCGCTGCTCCAGAGTTTCCTGCCGCTTGGCCGAGGGGCGCGGGGCCCTGAGCAACCTGATTGCAGAAAAACTGGGCTGCCGGTCCTGTGCTTGCGGTTATCCCCCCGCTCCCTGGGAAAGAAATACAGCTTTCGCCTCCCCCCCCCCCTTTTTGTCTTTGTTCTTTCGTAGTTCGGCATTATAATTATTGAGATTTCACTGCAGGGCAAAACGATCATTTGACAATGTAAGTGGGGAAAATAATTCTCGTGTTATCCAGCAGCCTTACTCTTACCATAATTAGGGTAAAACTCCTGCAGATTTCACGGGGGGAGGAATTTCCTCCTATGCAGGTATTTGTCTCCTCAAGATTTCTCAAGATGCGATTGCAAATGTTGGAATTTTTTCCCTCCTGTATTTTTAATAACCTGAGGTTGTTGACGGACTGCAAAGGACTGAAGGAGCTGTCATTTTTCCGATTGTTTTCATTAGGCGTTTTCCATTTCTGTCATCCTCTGCGCTAGCCTTGGACTTTTATGAGCAAATACCTTGGTTCGAGCTATTCAAAACTRTTGGTACAATTACGACTGCAGCAGCAGCAGCACAACCCAATTGAAAAATGATGGGAAATTTGATGGAAAGCTGCAAATTAGTCCATCTTAAGCCTTGAAGGTGGCAGGGAAATTGCAGCTTTTTGTGAGCCGGGGCACCGCRGCGCGGGGTGGGACGGAGGCCGTGGGAGCCCCCGGTTAGCGGGGTCCCCGCGCCGGGACGTGTTTACGGCGGGGTTAGCGCTAGCGCTGGGGGTCTTTGCAGTATTTCCCTCCTTGGTTTATTTGCGCCGGAGCCGCGGGAGCAGGCGCCGGTGCACAGAGGGGGCAGCGCAGCGGCGCAGGAGCGGGCGCGGGGCTGGGTGCGCGCCGCGCTGCAGCGGCGGGGGAGCCTGTTGTCCCCTGTTGCCCCGGGGCTGATGAAAACGAGCTGACAGAACAAGGCAGCATTAGCCTAATTATGGCCACGAACGTTAGCTCGGCGGTGGATTTTCCTTTCTTAGTGACTTCCTGTTTTCCTCTTTGAGATGCAAATTTTTGCACAGTCCTCGATCCAGATTCTCGTCTCATTAGCATGAAATCTGACTAGTTCCGCATTTTTTTAAATAGCGGGTTCAGGGGGAAAAAGGGGAAAAAGAGAAAAGCAGCAGCACCCCGAGCTGCAGCCAAGCCCCTGCGAGCCGCCGGGGCAGAATTTGGAGGGAGGGCTCCGGGGGGAACCGGCCTGCGGGAAGAGCCCGGCGAGGCGTCGAGCGGCCCGGCGCCGCCGCAGCCTCCCCGCGCCCAGCCACCGAGCGCGCCGCTGCCTTGAAGCCTCCCGTTTTGCTTCCTCCTGGAAAACGAGGCTCACCATAATAGAAGGTTAAAAAAATTACACTAGAAAAACCATTCTGAAATGGATTTTTCTTTCTTTCTCTCTTTTTTTTTTAATGCCTGCTGTAATCTGTACCCGCTGCAGCTTTGAGCTGGGAGGAGGCTTGTAATATATCTGAAGCGGACGGCACTATTTTGTGGTAGATGTCATTCGAGTAATATTTAACTGTCCTTGGAAAAGAAAATACAATTTTCGTTGCAGGCGGGCGCGCTGGCAGCGTGTGCTGGGGCTGGGGAGCCGCCGGCCGCCTCCCCTCCCCTCCTCTCCCCTCCCCTGGGCGGCACGTAATGAGTTTGATAAGAAATTGTCTCGTTAACAGGATTAGCCATGGAAATCTCTAGTCCCCTCCTATCCTTTTTGCAACGCTCTTCATCCTGCTCTGTAATTTCCTGCTGGCACCCGGCGCCTGGGGGCCGCCCCGGAGAGGCGCTGGCCCGTGCCAGGCGAGCGCACTGCTTTTAGCAAAAACGGCGTCCTTTTCCGAGTACCGCGCGTTCGGATCAAGCCGTCCCGAAGCGCTCGCTCGGCTTCCCGGGAAGMGAGTCGTTACAGCCGTCCTCCTTCCCCGAGACGCTCCGGTCGGTGACTCTCGGACGTACGAAACCCGGAGAGGCAAACTCTGCCCTCCGCGGGGCCGCGTAAACCCGGCCGGCGAGCACGTCGGCTTCCTCTGCTTCGCGCAGAGCTGCTGCTGCCTTGCGGGTGTTTGCGGGGGCGTCCGATCGCCGCGGCCCCTCCGGCGCTCCCGGCGCTGCAGGCTGCTGGTCGGGACCAGACTCGGAGCTTGGAAACGCCCCCGCGTTTGCTGGTTTTATTTGCCCCTTTTCCGCCGCTGGACTGGGGTTCTGCAGGGGACTCTGCACCCCGTTCGGGTTCGTTTGCAGGCGGACTGCCCCTTGGCCCCTGGGGCCGCGGCTGCCGCCCGCGAGCCCCCGAGCGCGGTGCCCCGGGCATGCAGCCCGGCCAGCGCTGCATCCGGCCTCCGAACCTCGCCTCCTCCTCTCTTCTCTCGCGCTCGCTCTCTTTTTGTTTCGTCTCTTGCTCTCAGAAAAGCCATTTAGATGCAATTCCGTTCTTAAAACCTCTCCCTCGTGCATGGCTAATGAGCGTCAGGCGGGCGCGCTGACAGCGGGCCCGAGCGGGAGCCAAGCTCGCGGAGTGTCGACAAGTCATTTGGAAGAAACCCTGGGAGCGCGCCCAGTTTTATTACAGCGTAATTAGAAATAAAATCTTGTTGCAAGAGGAGAATGAGAGACGGGTGTTAATCCTGTAACGGGAGGAGACGGAGCCGTGCTCCTGAAGGCGATTAGGGAGGGAAGGCGGGAAGGCTGTCGTGACTCCCCGGCTCCCAGCCCTCCTTTTCCAGCGCTCCCTCCCACCGCCCGGGCAGCCGGCAGCCCGCGCCGCTGGCTCGCTCCCGGGAAAGGCTGGTGCCGCGGGCCGCGCCGGCGAAGGGCTCGTGCCGGGGCTGCGCCGGCCTCTCCCCCGGCCGGGGCGGCAGCAGCTCCTGCAGCTTCCTCGAGACGGCGTTTCTAGGGCACGCTACTCCCTCTCAAGCGCAGCCCGTTCCTCGCGGATCGGGGGGGAGGCGAGAGGAGCCCCTCGGTACCAGGCGTGACCCGCTTACCTGGCTGCCGCCGCTCGCCGCGCAGGTGCCCGTGCGACTTGGAGGTGGAGGCGATCTGCCGGGCGCGCGGCTGCTCGGCGTCGCACGGCTGCTCGGCGTCGCACGGCTGCGCCGGACGCGCGCGTGGCCTCCGAAAGGCCTGGGGAGCCTGTGGCTGCCCCCGGGATCCGGCGTGCAGGGAAACGCGTAAATAAATCTGTCAGATGCTCTGCGGCTCTTGCTAAATTTGCATGGGCCTCGCGTTGCGGTTCCTGTTTAACGTCTCCGGGCTGGGTGCAGGGGGCTCTGCTCTGGGAGCCTGGCCCGGGCGCTTGGGTGTCTCCTGTGGCGCGAAGCTTGGGGCAGCCGGGGATTAAAGCGCCCTGGCGCCGCACGGGCGCCCTGACCCGCGGAGGCTCCCGTGTTCGGCGAGTGGCTTGTGCGCAGCCGTCGCGAGGAAGCGTCCGTACGGCGAAAATCGCCGGCTTTGTTCTTCGGGGCTTCCCTCGCTGTGCCTTTCCCCCGGGGAAGCGTTTGTCACTTCAGACGCGGCCAGAAATAGCACCGAGCGCKTATTGAATTTGTCCAGGATGCCTTGGGATGCATGTGCTCAAAGTACGGCTAATTCATAAACGCTGGCACCTATCGATTCCCTAGCAGTTAAAATAGACTGCGTAACGAAATATTGGCCCCGGAGTACCAAGGGGAAGTTATCTCATTAGTCTTATGAACTACAAAACGTGCTCTCTCCTGAAGCGCTGACCCCATTGTTTTTATAAATCTGTATTGGATAGAGCAGTATCCGGTAACCTGTATCGACTGTAATTTTTCTCCTGAAATTGGAAGGCCCTTGGGACCGCCGCCCGCACTCGTGGCCGCTCCGGCGGCGGAGAGGGCTTGCGGCAGCGGGGCGCGGGTGCGCGCGCGGGGGGAGGCTCTGCGCCCGCCGGCCGTGCGGGAGAGCTCCCTCGCCCTCCTGCCTTTCCGCCGGCCTGGCGCTCCCTACGCCGAGCGCTCCCTGCCACGCTTTCCGCTCGCTGCCGGGCGAGCGCCGGGAGCGCGGCCGGGCCGGCGGCTGCTGCTTTCGGAGCGGCGCTTCCAACGGCGGCAGCTCGAGTCTGGCTCGAAGAGTTATCAGAGCCGCGTCGCTCCGGTCTGGCCGCGTACTTAATCCTCGGCTTCCCGTAAAGCTTTTCCACCTCCTGGCAGGCGGAAAGATCTGATTTTATTCCGCGACCTTCGACGTTAATCTCACCAGCAGACTCGGCGATAAGTCACTTTGGTGAGGTCTCCGTCAGAGCCGCTCGCATCAATTATTGCCCCGCGTTTTCCCTTGAACCAGAGTAATGCTCCTCGACAAAGTTATTTGTCCCTTTCTTCAAAACGAAATGAAGCTGTGCTGTCAGGCTGCGAAGCCCTTACGTTCAGCGTAACGGCGTCTCCAAAACCGCGGCTCGCGAGGCGGAGGATGCCCCGTGTTGCCGCAGGACGCTGATGCTGAGACCCGGCGCTTTCAGCGCAAAAGCCCGTGTGCCCTGGCGTTAGCGGAGGGTCTCCGTGCCCCGCGGCCGAGCGAAGGGCAGCGGGTCCGGGCATGGCTTTGCCCGCGCCGGTGGCCGCGCGCTGGCCTCCCCAGGCGTCTCCGCGCCGTCCAAGCTGCTCTCCGCGCTCCTCGCCGCCCGGCGCAGACGCGGTGCCGCTGGTTCCTGCTGCTGGACAAGCGGGGTTCGGGGGGGCCGTCGGGGGCCGAGATGCAGCACTGAGGCTCTGCGCGTTCGCGGCCGGTGCTGCTTTAAAGCCTGGGCCTGCAGCTCTGCAGGAGCTGCTGCGCGGCGGCTGCCGCTGCCCCTCTGTCCCCCCCCCCCCGTGCTCAGGTGCCAGCTCGAGCCCTTACTTGTTTTCACCTGCTTCTGAGCACGTTAAGCTAATTATTGGCTCAGTGCAATGGATTTGCTTTTAATTGCAGCGTTGCTCCGCGGCGCGCAGGGCTGTGGCTGCGTGGCCGAGCCGCACGTCACCCGCCCTCCCCACGCTCAGCACCCGTGGCTCTGCCAGCGAGCACCCAGCACGCGCCTCRTGCCTCCGGAGGACCCGCGCGCTGGGCAGGAGGTGGCACGTGGCCCCTGGGAGCGGGGGCACAGGTAGAGGCAGGCATGGAGCGGGCTGCGGGCAGCCTCCCGCGGCCAGATCCCCACCAATGCAGCATCAGGGCCACCTTGCTCACCCTTCTCCTCCCTTTCCTGTTCGTCTCTCCAGAAAATAGGTTTTTTATTACTTCTTACGGAGGTTTGTACATATCGGACGTGCAGAAGGAAGATGCCTTGTCCACCTACCGGTGTATCACTAAGCACAAGTACAGCGGAGAGACGCGCCAGAGCAACGGAGCCAGGCTCTTGGTGTCAGGTGAGCGCGCGCCTGCCGCGGTGCCGGGGCCCGGCACCCCCAGCGGGGTGCGTGCCGTGCAACGTGGGGCGGTGCGACAGCCCCCTGCACGGGCAGCGCGGTGCGGCGCGACGAGCACGCGAGCGATGCTGCAGCACCGGCCGTGCCGGGTGCCTCGGGGCGCTCCCGGCTTCGCGGGCTGCCCAAATCACTCCGCTCGGGAGGGAGTTTGCCTGGCTTGCACCACCTCTTYGCCATACAGCTTTCCCGGGCCAGTGCGTGGGGGTTTGGGCACCCGCGTTAACCCCTYGATGGCCACACGCGGGGCCAGGGCTGTGCCTTGCTGTGCCGCGGGGCCTCCGTTGCCCGTCAGCTTGCAGCAGCAGGACGGCCTTGCTCCCGCGGCGCTGGGTGCCCGCTCCCATGCCCCCGGGGTGTTGGGGCTGGCTTGCTCCCTCCCTGGTCGCTGCCGTTACGTGCACTATACGGCATCGTGCTTCTGCCCGGGAGCAACGGGAGAGGCTTCTTTCCCCTGGGATTTAATTTCACGCCTGAGCCTCTTTTCCCAGCTGCCTGACGGGCCCCTTCGCTTGTGAGTTTGGACACGTGCCGCAGAACGTGTGTGTTTTGCCCCGCTTGGCGGTCACCCCGAGGCACTCTGCTGACACGGGGTTGCTTCACCCCGGCGTGCCGCCGTGCCGGCTCCGCTGCCGTCGCGCCCGGGGGACCGCCCGCCCGGCAGTGCCAAGCCGAGCCGCCGCGTGAGCTTGGTCCCTCCCGATCGCAGACCCGGCGGAGTCCATCCCYACGGTGCTAGACGGCTTCCAGTCGCGGGAGGTGCGGGCGGGCCGGCCCGTGGAGCTGCCCTGCATCGCCTCGGGCTACCCCAACCCCGCCACGCGCTGGCTCAAGGACGGGCGCCCGCTGCCCGCCGACGGCCGCTGGACCAAGCGCGTCACGGGGCTGACCATCAGCGACCTGCGCGTGGAGGACAGCGGCACCTACATCTGCGAGGTCACCAACACCTTCGGGTCCGCCGAGGTCACGGGGACCCTCACAGTCATAGGTAAGAGCTGGCRGGGTGCCGCGACGGAGCCGCGGGCTCCCGGAGGCAGCTGCCGAGCACCTCTGCGGCGCACCAGCATTGGGAGCGGGTGCCCGCGGCCGGTGAGCCCCACCTCGGCTCTGACCGTGGCGTGAAGCCCTGGAAGTTGCCAGACCAAGCGTATCCCGTGCAACGCGTGGCGTGCTGCCCGCCGTGCCACCCGCAGCGTTTAAAAGATGTTGGTAATGCTGCAGTAAAACATGTTCGGGCATCCCCCGATTTATGGCTTTGATCGGGGAAAAGAAAGGGGTCTCTGGGACGCCTGGAGCAGCACCGCGGGATGGGGATCATGCTGTTCGTTTTGCGTTAGGCGCCTCGGTGCTTGGTTTTGGTGCTTTGCGTAGAAGTAGCTCCAGGCAAACAGTAAAGGCCAAATATTTATTGCCTGCTTTGCTGCTGGAGGCTCCTCCYGTCCCCGGGCTCCTCGCGGTACCTGAGCCCGTGGGCTGGCACGTGCCGTGGCCGCCGTGCCCAGAGCAGCGCCGGGTGCYGGAGCCATCCTGGCTCGGCGTACGGCTCCAGCGGGGACCTGCCGCCCCGCGGAGTCCTCCTGCGGCCGCCCCGTGCCCTCGCCTGCCAGCCTCGGCAGCTCGCCRTGCCGCTCCTCAGCCGGCACTCGCTTTGCTCTCGCCCTTTCTCGCGCAGACCCTCTGCGTGTGACCCTCACGCCAAAGAAGCTCAAAACGGGCATCGGCAGCACCGTCATCCTCTCCTGCGCCCTCAGCGGCTCCCCGGAGTACCTCATCCGCTGGTACCGCAACACGGACCTCGTGGTGGCGGACGACTACATCTCCATCCGCGGGATCAGCAACGAGACCCTGCTCATCACGGCGGCGCAGAAGAGCCACTCGGGCGCCTACCAGTGCTTTGCCACCCGCAAGTCCCAGACGGCGCAGGACTTCTCCATCATCGCGCTGGAGGGTGAGCTGCCTTCCTCGGCGCGGGGGCTTTCCTCGCGCAGACCCTCTGCTCGGTTGGGGCCAGCGGGGAGGGGCTGAAGCAAGGGTCCAGCCCCGAATCACACCCCCGTCCCCCTGCCCTGGGCCGAGGCACCTTCTCCTCCCACTCCATGAGCAGTCGTGGCGGCTGGTGCTTGGGCAAGGAATGGGCACCGCTGAGCCAAGGCTCCTGTGCGCCGGCATCTGCTGCAGCCCCCGTCCCAGCACCTCGCTGCCGCGGGGGGCCGTGGTGGAGAGCAGGTTTCTGGCGTGCTGGCGCACCGGTGCGCGACGAGGGCTCGCGCGCGGCTGCGCCCGGGACTCGCGGGCGAGGAGCTCGGCGAGGGTCCGAAACCCTCCCTCGAAGCGGCGCCCGTGGCTGCTGCGCCCTAACCCCGCTCCCGCTGGGTGCCCCCCAGATGGGACCCCCCGCATCGTCTCCTCCTTCAGCGAGAAGGTGGTCAACCCCGGGGAGCAGTTCTCCCTGATGTGCGCCGCCAAGGGCGCTCCGCCGCCGACCGTCACCTGGGCCCTGGACGATGAGCCCATCCAGAGGGACAACGGGCACCGCACCAACCAGTACACCATGTCGGACGGCACCACGGTGAGCCACATGAACGTGACGAGCCCGCAGATCAAGGACGGCGGCGTGTACCGGTGCACCGCGCGGAACTCGGTGGGCAGCGCCGAATACCAAGCGCGAATAAACGTAAGAGGTGCCTGTCTACTTTTAAATATCAGAATAGGACTTTTACGGGGCTGTTGGTTTTGTTCTGTTCCCCRGTAGAGCGTTTCTCCTCCTCCTCCCCTCCAACCCCCCACCGCTGCCTTTTCCCCGTTGTGCCGCTCTCCTGCCCCTGGGCTGCAGCCCCCCGCGCCGTGCCCRCCACGGCCCGGAGCAGCAAGCTTCCCCGCGGGTTGCAGCGGGGCRCTGAGCTGCCCGCAGTTGCTCCCGGGAGCCTCAGAGAGCCAAAACGCGGCTTTCCGGAGGCGGAAGGGCAGCGCTGATGCCCTCGAGGCCGGCTCTCGCCCTGCCTCGGAGCGCCTGCGGGACCGGCAGCCCTGTGCGCAGCCGCTGCGCTGCCCTGCAGCGGCGAAACGCCGCTTGCTTCGACTTGCGGAGCCGGGAAGCGCCCCAGCTGCCCCCTGCTCCCCGGCCTGCCCCCACTTCCTCGCGCTCTCCCCTCTCCGTTGCCTGCAGGCCTGGGGACGTGCGTTACAAATGGTGATGAGCCAGTACGTGAAATCGTGGAAAATGAGCTTTGATTTGTCATGCCTGTACTTTCTTTGTCTGCTAAGAGCCATGGCCACGTTAATCAGGGCGCTATTACGGCGAGAGCGCGGCGTTCTGCGCGTTACGGGGAATTCTGCCGGCAGAAATCTAAGGCATGGGCTCCAGCATTAGTCCTTGCCCCTTAGTACCCCCCAATTAAAGCTTCCAGTTTTATAGGCAGGAGCTAGACGCGGTCAAGGTAGCGTGAATTTATCTACTGAGAAAGAGACCTGAAGGGCTGTGTTTGTTGACATCTCAGGTTTGCAATGGATCTAGTGGCTTTTTGGCTGAGATCCCAGGAGAGTCCGTGTTTTGCTGCCATATACTGCTAAATTTGGAGCAAGTTCATCTCCCTGGYACGGAAGCAGTAGCAACTTTGTCAACGAGGATGTTTTGTTGTCCTTTCCCACYCCCCTTGCTTATCAGTAGATCAGATTCAAGCTCCCCCCACACACACTGGAATCGAGCAAATCCCTCTAACGGGCCCAAGAAATGTTACGGAGCATGAACTTAATTTTTTTTCCTGCTCCTTTCGAAGTGTTTCCCAYGCTGGGCTGTGAGCGCCCCGGCACGACAGCTCTCCGCTGCTGCTGGGCTGCCCCGGCTCGCCTGCCCGAGCAGCCGCGGGCCGCCTTTGCCAGCCCCGGTGACAGAAACGGCCCTTTTAGGGACGCTCACGGTCTGGGCAAGCGCTGCAGTGTCACGGGGTCTCTTGTGCCGGACGAGACTTAGGCGAGCCCTTGAGAGCCGTTTTCCACTCGAAGCCTTTTGGCAGTGCGGCGTGYGCTGAGCTGCGGGACTGTCCGAGCCCTTAGGCCAGCCAGAACCCGGGGGAAATCCCGCGATGCTGCAATATCCCAGCAGCATTCAGGATGCCAGCGGGCGCTTCCCGATGGCTGCTATTTTAGCRGAGGTAAAATACGTTTGCAGCGAGCACGGTCCCCCCAGATTACCTCCTCATCGCCCGCGGCCACGACCGCTGCTGGCCGAGGGCAGCCTGGCTGTGGTTCCCACTGCGGAGGCCCCCGGAGAGCGTCTGATGCCTCTCTGAGCAGCAGTGGTGGCCTTTGCGGGCTGAGCTTTCCCAGCATTTAAGCTGCACCTGCAAAGTTTGGGAGGAATTTGCTGCAGTTTGGCAGTGACCGAGGACTGTCACCCCCCCCCCCGCCCCGTTTCGTACCTCCGCTCCTGTAGACGCGTGAGAAGCTCTAGGGGAGGGTGAGCCCCAGGGAGCAGCTTTCCCCACGCACACCCAGAAAGGAGCCGCTGCCCGCTCGTCACCCCAGAAAAAGGCTGGATCCTAAGCATTCCTGTTACCGCGTTTTCCTGCGAAGCTCGCGCTGAAATYGCAACAGATCTGTACGCAAACAAACCGCCCTTCGGAGTTAACCTAGCCTGCCTCTTCCTTCCTCCCAAATATGTAGGTCCGCCGAGCATCCGAGCGATGAAGAACATAACAGCAGTCGCGGGTAGGGACACTTTCATCAACTGCAGGGTGATTGGGTACCCGTACTACTCCATCAAGTGGTACAAGGACTCTTTGCTGCTGCCCGACAACCACCGCCAAGTGGTCTTTGAGAACGGGACTCTTAAGCTGATGGATGTCCAGAAAGGCATGGACGAAGGAGAGTACGTCTGCAGCGTGCTGATCCAGCCCCAGCTCTCCATCAGCCAGAGCGTCCACGTCACGGTGAAAGGTAAGCGGGGGCCGCGGCAGGCCCTGGGAGGGGCCCTTCCCGCCCGGGAAGCCTCCTGCTTTTGGCAGGAGCTGTTGCCCGCTCCGAGCTCCAGGCGCCCGTAAGTGGAAGGAGCGAGCCCCGCTGTGCCGCCGGGCGCGCGCCCTCCTCGGGGCCGCTCTGCTGGGAGCCGCTCGCGTCGGGGCAGCGTTGGGCACGGCCGGCGCTGCGGCAGGGACCCCCGGCCCAGGGGTCGTGCCGGGAGGCTCGCGCAGCCCTGGCGAGGGAGTTCAGCTTCTGCTGAATTAGCTACCTGGACGTGGCTGCGCGTTTGCTGCTGCCCTGAGCCATACCCTATCCATTTCCTGCTACAAGCAACGGAGCAAGGATTTACAGTGTAAACATAACGTATTAAAACATCTAACCTTTGCTCGGATCACCTTCGCTGATGTTTTTCTGTGTGTGTTAGCTTTTAAAAAAATAATACYCTCGGTCTTCCAAGCGCACAGAACATCCTAAAAGCTTCTGCAGGCCATCAATAATTCAGCKCCGTTGAGGGAGCTATCAGTCCTAATGAATCGAGGCGACGCGCTCCGTCCCAGCGACTCGCCGAGATTGTGGCAGGAGCGCGCCGCGCGCGCCCGCCGAGCTGTCGGGTCGCCTCTGCCTGTCGCCCGCTCGGTGCTTGCAGTAAAGCGTTCAGACAAGCGCAGCCGCGCCGGGGACGGAGCTGGCCAACTGTCTTCGGCTCCGTCCCACTGAGCAGGGTATTTACAGGCTGGATTTTGTCCTGATCCCCCCCCTGCCCCGCCACCCTCCCCTCATGTCCACCGTTTTCTCACTAGGAGCCGGGTTAGCAAGGGAGTGCATCAGGCTCGGTTAGCTAACGCTCTTCTCCGCAGCCTCGCAAGCGGAGGCTGCAGAGAGCCGGCGTAAGGGCAGCGCARGGAGGACGCGTCTTCCCGCCGGGTCCGGTGTGGGGCACGGCTGCCCATTGCTCTGCTCCCCTCACCCCAAAAGCCTCGTGCTGCCCGGGTGAGCTGGCAGCGCTAGCGTCGGCGGCCGGCCGACGGCGGGAGCTGGATGATCCCCGCGCCGCTGCAGGACGTAGCCTCGGCGCGCGAGCTGCGCTTGGACCGCTCCAAGCCGTCCCCTGCGGCCGGGCACCACCACCCCGCGGAGCCCCCGGTGCCGGGGCTGTCTGCTTCCCTACRGCGTCGGCGTGCCCCTCGTCCAGGAGTTAGGGCTTCTCGGAAAGGAAACCTTGCTGCTTTCTGTTTGAGGGGAAAAAAGGAAAGCAACGGCTGGGAGACGTTCTGAGGCGCTCGGAAGAAGCCAGAGCGGGTGTAAACGCCGGCCTCCTCCTGGGGCGGCCGAGCCGGACGCGGCCCCGGGAGCAGCCCTGCGGGTGCGCGCGCGCGAAGCCGCCTCCGCTCGTTCGCTCCTCCTCGGCCGCTAGAAGGTGCCGGCAGAGACGGCGGGATGTCGAGGTGTGGCCGAAGATCCGTATATCCCGGGGAGCTACGGCTACGCCAAGCCGCCCGAGCCTGGATTTACGGCCGGTGACGCTGAGGAAGTCGGGCTGATTGAAACATCGTGCAGGCTGCGTGAGCGGCCGCTCTGACGTGTTTATTCCGCCCGCAGCGCGGCTGCTCGGGATTTACGCCCGCACCTGCTTAGCGGCTTATTTATTTGTTTCGGCCATCAGATAAAAGGTCYGTGGAAAAGAATTGAAAGTGCCTTGGAATGCAATCGGAGCGAGCTCCGAGGAGCGGAGTAAATAAATACAAGTGTGCAGAGAGCGAGCCGGGCATGGCACGGGGCACCGTAAAGCTTTTATTGCCCCAAGCGCCTGGCGACCACGTTAAGTGCCACGAGTTATGCAGGCCTTTCCGAACAAGCGGCAGTAAAAGCTTTACGGCCGCCCTCGCAGCAGCGCCTCGCCCGCTCCTGCTCTTCAGCTCGATCTTTCTACCGGCGGCCCGGCCCGTTCTGCGGTGCCCTGCGGCACGGCGCCGACCCGCTGCCCTATGCGGTGCGCCGGGCTGCCCAGCTGGCTCGTGCCGCAGCTGCCGCGGTGCGTTTGAGAGCCTGGGAAGGACGGAGAATTTGCGGATGGAGATGCGCTGGGATAGAACAGAGCTGGGACGGGGAAAGCTCTTCTCTCCCGGGGAGGCTGATGCCTTTGCCCTGGCGCTGGGGAAGGGGCCTACGGGCTCTGTTTGGGGAGCCGTGCATCCGGGAGCTCTTCCCCCCTCTGCAGCAGACTGCAGCGCGTTCCCAATTAATTATTCATTAATTATGGAAACGAGCACCGCTGGCTCGGTGGCTCCGGCGCCTCAAGCCGCATCCCCGCAGCCGGCCGAGGACAGCGCGGCGCTGCCCGGCCCCGGCCGAGCGGCTGCCCGGGGCCGCCGGCGAGGCTCCGGGTGCGGGTGGCAGCCCCGTCCCGGCCGCCCTGCCCTGCCCTGCCCACGCACGGAGACCTTGGTGGGTGCAGGGCTGGAGGAGGGAGACGGCGCGCGGGAACCCAGGGGCGTGCGGCGCGCTGTGCCGAGCAGCCCTCTGCTAGGGGCTCCCGTGTCCGTGCAGGAGGGCATCTTATTTCTGCCGAGGGGACTATTGGCAGCCTGCTAATTTAATTATGGAGACTGCAGAAAGAGGATCTCATCTACCAGGTGCTGAGCCTTGTTAAGCTAATTGTCTCCCTCTCTCCGCTTTCTTCCCCCTCCCACTTTGCCAGAGATGCTGCGGTTGCCTAATTAAGTTATCAGAAAGGTGATGGCTGGTTTTGAACCCAGTGCCTTTAAGAAAAGCATCAATCTAATAATTGCTTTTCTGTGAGCGGAGAAATGCTGAGGWGGGATTTCAGGTGGCGCGCGCAGAGGGGCTCAGCCCCGGCTTTCCCCCAGGGCCGGGCCGGCGTTTCCCCGTCGAGCTCTTGSTCTAGCGTGACGTCTCCCCGCCGTTGTCTGTCCGCTCGGGGCATCCTCCCCGCTCCGCTGGACGTCCTGGTGCTGAAATAGAGGCCGCATCGGTCCCCGGGCGGAGGAGGTCCTCTGGGCGACGGGGCCGCAGGCTCCCGAGCCGTCCGCGTGGCCGACGGGCACAGCCGGCCGCTGCAGCACGCTCTGCCTCTCCCCTTGACAGTCCCTCCTCTGATCCAGCCCTTCGAGTTCCCACCAGCCTCCATCGGGCAGCTCCTCTACATCCCCTGCGTGGTCTCCTCCGGGGACATGCCCATCCACATCACCTGGCGGAAGGACGGGCACGTCATCCTCTCCGGCTCCGGGGTCACCATCGAGAGCAAGGAGTTCATGAGCTCCCTGCAGATCTCCAGCGTCTCCCTCAAGCACAACGGCAACTACACGTGCATCGCCAGCAACGCCGCCGCCACGGTCAGCCGCGAGCGGCAGCTCATCGTGCGAGGTGGGCGGACCGGGACGGAGGCGTAACGCGGCGGGAACGGCGGCGGGCAGAGAGGCCGAGCGCGGGTGACGCTCGGCTCCGGCCGGGGGCTTGCCGCCTCAGGTGCGACGCGCCGACGGGGCTGGCGTGGCGGTGACCGTCGTTTCTCTTGCGCTATCCAGTGCCGCCTCGTTTTGTGGTTCAACCCAACAACCAGGACGGCATCTACGGTAAAGCTGGGGTGCTGAACTGCTCCGTTGACGGGTACCCCCCTCCGAAAGTCATGTGGAAGCACGCGAAAGGTATGCACGGGGCAGGGCAGGGCGCGGGGGGCCTGCTCGCGGGACGGCCGTGCGCCCGGGGTCYGCCTCGGCCGGGCCCTCGCAGCTCCGCGCCTTTGCGTCTCCCCGCAGGAAGCGGGAACCCGCAGCAGTACCACCCCATACCCCTCACGGGCCGCATCCAGATCCTCCCCAACAGCTCCCTGCTCATCCGCCACGTGCTGGAGGAGGACATCGGCTACTACCTCTGCCAGGCCAGCAACGGCGTGGGCACGGACATCAGCAAGTCCATGTTTCTCACCGTGAAGAGTAAGTAGCGCGGCGGCCGGGGGCTGCAGGCTCGTGCCGTGAGCCGGCGCCCGGCAGTGCCCGCGCCGGCGGCGGGGACCGACTCCGCTCCCCGGGGACCCGCTTCCCGCACGCTGTTTAAAGCGCTTTGTCCGTCGTAAAACCAGGCGATCAACCTACGTCCTACCGGAGGAAAGGACCGGGCAGGGACGGGCGCGGGCCCGGGCTCCGGCAGCCCTTTGCTGCCTCCGCTCCCCAGCGCAGCGCTGAGCTTTCTGGTGTCAGCCCGCGTTTCGCTCGGGGTCCCCCCTTCCTTTCCCCTCCCCGCCAAGCGGCTAATTCGCCTGCTTGCTCGCTCGCTCCTCTGCCCGCTTGCGGGGAGGGCTGCGGGGGAGCCTCGGCCCCTCCCTGGGAGCTGCTTAATTTATCCCGCTGACTGATGAATTGAAAAGAGCGACTTCAAACAACCCACTTCAATGAGGCGCAGGTACAAAGTCGAGGCGATTAATCCCGAGCGAGCGTGCAGGAGTCTCGGAGCCTGAACTGTTGCCTTGTCCCCGCTCGCCGGTATAATTGCATCCCAGGACAGGTTGCTTGCTGACTTGAATAGCACATAACCTTATTATGCATGTGCTTTTGCGTTTCCTGGAGACCTCGGCAGCCTTTGAAAAGGTTTGAATGACTAGGTAGACGAAGCGCCRCAGCCAATTAAGCGTTATATGGGGCTCTTTGTTTTGTCTCGATTTTTGATTTTTGTTTGTTTAGCGAAATGTCAGGCCAATTAAAGCGAGATCTGTGCAGGCTTTTGCTGCAAGTCGGGCCGCTGTGGACAGAGTTAAATGAAAGTTAATCGGAGTCCAAGGAGAGGGCGCTCGCGGCAGCGGGGGCCAGGGCAGCAGCCCTGCAAACGTGCTCCGCAGCTGCACGTCGGCTTCCCCGATGCCGCGGTGACGGGCTCTCCAGGAGCAATCGAGGCGGGCAGGTAATAAGCCAGGCCGGTGTGCGCAGCCCCGGCTGCGGGCCCGCTGGTGCCGCCAGGAGTCAGCTGCTGCTTTTGCCGGGTCCGCCGAGCGTCCGTGCTTGCCTGCGCCCCGGGGACGCCCCGTTGCCTCGCGTCCTCGCTGCGCCCTGCCGTGCTTTGGGGAGAAACCTGCGAGCGCCGGGCCGAGGGTCCCCGGGGGCCGGCTCGCCGGGCCGCGCGCAGGTGGGGAGCTCGGGCGCGCGTGACAAATGCAATTTAGCACGTGGAGAGCGGGGGCGGTGGCCCGGGGGGCTCGCCGCGGGCTGCGCCGGAGCCGCCGCGGCGCAGGCAGGGGAGCGCAGCACCGGCACAGGGGTACCCCGAGGAGCGGGGATGCCCGCGGCCGGGAGCTCACCGTGGTGCTCTGTGAGCGCCACTGATTGCTTCCACGCAATTGGAATTAATCTCGTGCTTCAGGTGAAACTCGGCTAATCAGTGCAGAAAGGAAGCCGGAAYGGGTGCAATCAAATTAATGTCGCAGAGGCAGCGCTAAGCAGCGGAGGGGGCAGGCGGGCGCCTTCGCCGCGTTCCCCTTCGGCCATCGCCCGGACGGCACGGCCGGGCACGGYGCGGCGCGCTGGCAGGCGGCAGCTCCCTTGGGAGCAGCCCCGGGATCGGCCACGGAGCCCGGGCTGAGCGAGAGCCGCCCCGCCGGCGCCCGCACCGGCGAGGAAAGGTTTCCGTAGCTGTTAATTGAATTACATTGCTACAGAAAGCCGAGGAGTCRTAGCTCATTAGAGCCTCTCGTGTGCCATTATAACAGCGTGCGTTGCCTTTGCGGATTGTCGTTACCGTATATTACGGCGGTGCTCGGTGGTGCTGTTTGTTTATGCATTGCATTTTTTCCTGCTTCCCCGGCTGCCCCTGCAAGGGGGCCGCCCGGCTCGGGGCCGAGTGCCACCGCCGGAGGAGCGGCGGGCACGCAGCACGGTGCCCGGAGGGCTCACGGTGCCCAGGCAGCAGCACGGCAGCGCGGGGCTCGCCGGGCACGGAGCCCCGGCCGGGGCAGGCGCCGGCCTCGGGGGCGGCCCGCGCAGCGCGGGGCCTTCCCTCCTCCTCGGTYGCACGTGTGGGCGACTGCTAAAAAAAATCCTTCTCCAGCACCCGCAGCGCGAAGGCTGCCATGCTGATGTGGAACCACGCTCTATATTCTGCCCAGGTTTATGCGAGTGAATTATGCAAATCTGTGATGGAAAACATTCTTCCTCTCATCCTCGGGAGTGTAAAACCTTAGTCAATAATTCATACTCGCACGTCGCAGACTGGAGGCTTTCTCTTCATTATAGCGTGCGCTCGGTTATTTGTCTTTCACGTTTTATTGTCTATCCTGGTGTAATGCTATGCATTATAAAATTTATCTGCTTCATTATTTTATGATCCCAAGCCRTCTAATGCAGCAAAAGGAGCCGGCTCGGGCTGCACGATGCAGCAGGTGCTGAGCCCCTCTCCCCCTGCCCGCAGTCCCGGCCATGATCACGTCCCACCCCAACACCACCATCGCCATCAAGGGCCAGATGAAGGAGCTCAACTGCACCGCCCGGGGCGAGCGGCCCATCATTATCCGCTGGGAGAAGGGAGACACCGTCATCGACCCCGACCGCAACATGCGCTACGCCATCGCCACCAAGGACAACRGCGACGAGGTCATCTCCACCCTCAAGGTGAGAGGCGGCAGGGGCGGAAGCAGCCGCGGCTCGGGCTGGAGCAAACGGCTGTGGGGCGCTCCGGAGCCCGGCGCGGCGCGGAGGTGGGAAGCGCCCGGGGGCCTCGAGTCCTGCGGGGCAGCCGGGAAGGGGTTAGCTGGCAGGAGGCAGAGCTGCAGCAGAGGAGCCCGCAGCCCGCGCGGGGAGCCGCGGCGCTTGGGGCAGCCCGCGGGTGCGGGCGCCGTGCCCGCCGAGGGCTGCGCTGCCGCGGGAGCAGAGGGCACGGTGCTCGCGGGTCAGGGCGGCTGCTGCCCGGCTTTGCAGCAGGAAAGTTTCCGCTAGCGTAGCAGCAACTGACCCTGAAGCGGCTTCTTTTCTCTCCTTGAAACATTCCTAGCTGAAGCCAGCAGACCGCGGGGACTCCGTCTTCTTTTCCTGCCACGCCATCAACTCGTACGGCGAGGACCGAGGCTTGATCCAGCTCACGGTGCAAGGTAGGGCTYGCCGGGCTGGGGCGCCCGGCTGGCCGGTGCCCCGGGGAGGCTGCCGGGGTCTCGCGGGGAGCCGGCGGCAGTCCAGTCCCTCGCACRCCCGCTCCCCCCTGCAGAGCCCCCCGACCCGCCGGAGCTGGAGATCCGCGAGGTGAAAGCCCGGAGCATGAATCTGCGGTGGACCCAGCGGTTCGACGGCAACAGCATCATCACCGGCTTCGATATCGAGTACAAGAACAAATCCGGTGGGTGACGGCTGACTGCCGGCTCTGGCCCTCTCCAGCAGCACCCCCACCACCCCAGGCGACGGTGCTGGCCCCCTTCACCGTCGGCCGGGGGAAGGTGCTGGGGCTCTGCGTCGCGGCGGCTCGCRAGGTCGCTCCGGCTCCACGCGTCGGTCCTGAGCCTCCTCTTTCGCGCCGCTGCTTTGAGCAGATTCCTGGGACTTTAAGCAGTCTACACGCAACATCTCCCCGACCATCAACCAGGCCAACATCGTGGACCTGCACCCGGCCTCGGTCTACAGCATCCGCATGTACTCCTTCAACAAGATCGGGCGCAGCGAGCCCAGCAAGGAGCTCACCGTCAGCACGGAGGAAGCAGGTGGGGCGCGGGGCGGCCGAGCGCGGGGTCCCGGGCCCGGCAGCGAGCTGGTAGTCTCCCCCCGGCTCCATCGCCCGCCTTGTTTCGCCCGGCTCCGGCCGTCCTTTCCGACGGGAGGGTCCTTCCCTGGCTCTCCCCAACGCCGTCTTTCGGGTGTGTTTGACCGCAGCTCCCGACGGGCCCCCCGTGGACGTCACCCTGCAGCCGATGACCTCCCAGAGCATCCAGGTGACCTGGAAGGTCCGTACCTTAATTAATACAGGGTCCATATTAATCGTGTTGTATAACGAGCTCATTATCTCACGGGTTCTCCATGGGGGCCCTGGGGAAAGAGAGAATAAACATGCAAACGCCAAGGCGCTTGGCTGCAAAGCGTTCCAGCAAACGTCAATGACGCTTCGAGGCGGAGTTCTGTTTCAGAAGGTGCGCRATGAAATATGGAATTGATTATAAAGTTAGGACTTTGGAACGAACCATAGGCCAATAAATCTAGGGTCTCGGCTGCTCCCCCTCCCCTCCCGTGCTGAAAAACAGATTAACAAAAAATAAGATGCACTTGAAAGATAGGTCACTTGGTTTTGAGAGTATTTCAGTGAGATGGATCGCTCTGGCCTCGTAACATAAATTTGCAATCAGCCTTATTGATTTCTTAATGCTTCAGAGAAATATTGTTAAGATTGATTGAAACCCAGCCCCGTGCGTTTTTAAGGCTGTCAAGCTAGGCTCGGACCGAGCGGCCCAGGGCTCGCGGGCAGCTCCCGAGGCCGCTCTGACGCTGCCGCCTGCTTGGTCCCCCCTTGCCCAGGCCCCGAAGAAGGAGCTGCAGAACGGGGTGATCCGCGGCTACCAGATCGGCTACCGGGAGAACAGCCCCGGCAGCAACGGGCAGTACAGCATCGTGGAGATGAAGGCCACCGGTGACAGCGAGGTCTACACGCTGGACAACCTGAAGAAGTTCGCCCAGTACGGGGTGGTGGTGCAGGCGTTCAACCGTGCGGGCACGGGGCCGTCCTCCAGCGAGATCAACGCCACCACGCTGGAGGACGGTAAGGCTCGAGGGCTGCCGGCGGGGACCCGCGCAGGCAGGGCTCCCGCGGGAGCAGGAACGGGCTCGGCTCCCGCGTCCCGCTGCTCCGCCGTGCTGGGGAGGTTCCCACCGGGGAGAGCTCGCTGCTGGCCTCAGAGTCGCTTTACAAGCAAYAACAACAACAAAGTTTTGTGCCGCGTTTGCTCAGCAGTTTTTCATACTTAATTAAGGCTCTCGTTAGCCTGTCAAACCACGATCGTTTCCTGGCTGTATTAGCACTCCTCCTGGGGTATTCAAGGGCCCCTGTTTTAGCAATAGTGTCTTTTCCATAATTATATTACCTTCATTTTGTTCAAACGGACTATCTGTATTAGTTTATTATACTCAGTCCCTAATTACACGGTGCTTGTATTTTTACACCTAAGTAATATGAAACAATAATCATTTTCAAAGAGCATCGTTACGGTGATGTATTATCATTTAAATGCTCGTAAAAATTAGAGTTGCCTCTTCTGGGGCAGCGGGATCCAATTGCCAGGCGTGCAGGCAGCTCTCCTGCCCTCCGCTCATGGGGAGGGCAGCACGGCGCGCGCCCTGACGGCCCCCGGGAGCAGGGCGGCCGGGCACCCCGCTGACGGGGCCCCGGCCGCCCGSCCGCTCGCTCCTCCGCAGTTCCCAGCCAGCCGCCCGAGAACGTGCGGGCCATCTCCATCACGTCGGACGTGGCCGTCATCTCCTGGTCGGAGCCGCCGCGCAGCACCCTCAACGGCGTGCTCAAGGGCTACCGCGTCATCTTCTGGTCCCTCTACATGGACGGAGGTGGGTGCTCCCGGCGCGGGGGCCGGCGGCGGGCCGGCGGCGGGCTGACAGCCGCCTCCGCCCGCCCGCAGAGTGGGGAGAGATGCAGAACATCACAACCACGCGGGAGCGAGTGGAGCTGCGGGGCATGGAGAAGTTCACCAACTACAGCGTCCAGGTGCTGGCGTACACCCAGGCCGGCGACGGCGTCCGCAGCAGCGTGCTCTACATCCAGACCAAGGAGGACGGTAAGCGGCGGCGGCACCACCAAGGTCCCCGTTGTCCTGCACGGGGCTCCGAGGGGCGGCCCTGCCCGCGGGGGGCGGCCGTGCCCGCCGCCGGCACTCCTTTTATTTCCCACCTTTTATTTCCCATCCTTTTTTGTTTTCATAAGTGCAAATACTCAAACGCTGGTGCCGCCTGGTTGCCCTGCTTTAGTGCTATTAAGTCCGTTCCAGAGCATTTCCCAGCCTCCGCTGTCCTTGGGCTGGGAACGGGGATGGGCCAGAGGTGCCAGATGTTGGTGCGAGGATGTGCCAGTGGGGCACGTTAGGGAATTAGGAGGGAGGCATTAAAAGCCAGTCCGGGTGCCTCAATTGGCACGGAGCGGCGATTCACCCCAGGGCGAGGTGGGGCAGCAGCCCCGTCCGCCCCGGGGCACCGAAGCGCAGCTCCTCCCCGTCCTGCACCTCGTCCTGCTCGGCGGCGGTGCAAGCCCTGGGGGCTCGGCAGCGCTCTGCCCTCCTCAGTTCCAGGTCCCCCGGCCGGCATCAAGGCCGTCCCGTCTTCAGCCAGCAGTGTGGTGGTGTCCTGGCTGCCGCCGGCGAAGCCCAACGGCATCATCCGGAAGTACACCATCTTCTGCTCCAGCCCCGGCTCCGGGCAGCCGGTAAGGGGGACGCCGAGGTCCGGGGGGGCCGTGCCGTGCGCGCTGCAGGTCCTCGCGCTTTGGCCGCAGAGCTGGTTGGGCAAAGCCACGTGCAAGCGGCTTGCACGAGGCCGGAGTCCCAGCAGCTATTTGCTACCTACGGCACGCCTTCCGGAGGAGGGGTAGTGCGGGACGTCCTCCTTACCGGCAGCAGGCCCGAAGTAAGATAGAAATTTGAGCTGGTGCTGTCCCTCCTCCGCGAGGGAGGGCTGCCTGGGAGGTCTGCAGAGCAGCGCTTAGCGAAAGCTCCTTCTCAAACTCATTTTGCTATCAGAGCCTCTGGTTTCCAGGGCAACATAATCTTTTCATCAAAGCAACTGGTAAAACCGCTGGGATCTGATATTGTTTTCTTGGCATCTTGTCAAAACTGTCATTTGGCTAAAAAAAAAAAAAAGAAAAATTAAGCACGCTATGCCGCGTTCACGTAGGGCCTGCCCACGGGGCGCGTCCCCGCGTGCGGGCGCGCGGCAGCCGGGCAGCGGCGCGGGCAGGGCTGACAGGCGCCGGGCTCCCTCCCCGCGCAGGCCCCCAGCGAGTACGAGACGAGCCCCGAGCAGCTCTTCTACCGCATCGCCCACCTGGCCCGCGGGCAGCAGTACCTGCTCTGGGTGGCCGCCGTCACCTCCGCCGGCCGCGGCAACATCAGCGAGAAGGTCACCATCGAGCCGGCGGGGAAAGGTACGGCGGGGGCTGCGCTCGGGGCAAGGGCACGCGCCGGGGGCTCTGCGCGCCTGGCCCCTCTGCCCTGCTCACCCCTTCCTCCTCCTCCTCCTCCTCCTCCTGCCGCCCGCGAAGCCCCCGCCAAGATCATCTCCTTCGGCGGCACCGTCACCACGCCGTGGATGAAGGACGTGAGGCTGCCGTGCAACTCCGTCGGGGAGCCGGCGCCCGCCGTCAAGTGGACGAAGGACAGGTGAGGGGCGCGCGCGGCGGGCCGGGGGCCGGGGGCCGCCCCGCCGGCAGCTGACGCGCCCCCCACCCCGGTCCTGCGCTCTCCCCGCGGCAGCGAGGACACCGCCATCCCCGTGACGGCAGACGGGCACCGCCTGATCCAGGCCAACGGCACGCTGGCGCTGCGCTCCGTCAAGGCCGAGGACTCGGGCTACTACACCTGCACCGCCACCAACACCTGGGGCTTCGACACCATCATCATCAACCTGCTGGTGCAAGGTGAGCGCCGCGGAGCGGCAGCGCCCGCCCGCCCGCCCGCCGGGGCTCACGGCTCCGCGCCCTCCCGCAGTGCCGCCGGACCAGCCCCGGCTCACGGTGTCCAAGACCTCGGCCTCGTCCATCACGCTGGCCTGGATTCCCGGGGACAACGGCGGCAGCTCCATCCGAGGTGAGGCCGCCTCCTCGGCCCCCGGGGTCCCCCTCCCGGGAAGGCTTCGGGAGCAGCCCCGGCTCCTGGAGGGCGCCGCGACCCCCCGGCTTTCCGCAGCCTCTTTCTGCTCTGATTCATCTAATGAATCAGACGTGGGAACAGCTGCGCTCGGAGCGGGGAGCGGCGAGCGGGGAAGGAGACCTCGCTTACAATTAATTAAAAGCATGCAAGTAATTACAAGCAAATCTCCCCAGCCAGCAGCCTTTCACTCCAACGGACTCTGTTGGTAAATTTGGTTATAATTGGATTAGAAATATTAAAAACACACGGCAGGTACAAAATAAATAAGGAAGCAGCGGTGGGCCGAGCGGGGCTGCCGCGTGCGCCTCGACCCGCGAAGCCGCTTCGAGGCACGGCCGGTCCCGCTTTCCCCTTCCAGCCTGGCGCCTGAGAAAGGAAGGGGCCTCCTGGACGCCCCTGGTCGCACGTGCGCGGCCGGGGGCTCCTGTCCCGGGTGGGAAATCGGGGCTCCTTCCCCGCGGCGGGGGGCCCTCGGCCAGCTGCCGCGACCGCGCCGCTCTGCCGCCGCAGGCTTCGTGCTGCAGTACTCGGTGGACAACAGCGAGGAGTGGAAGGACGTGTTCATCAGCTCCTCGGAGCGCTCCTTCAAGCTGGACAGCCTCAAGTGCGGCACGTGGTACAAGGTGAAGCTGGCAGCCAAGAACAGCGTGGGGGCCGGCCGCATCAGCGAGATCATCGAGGCCAAGACCCACGGCAGAGGTGAGCTCGCGGCGCCCGCTCCGAGGCCGGGGACGCTGCGCGCGCCGGCGGCTCGGGGAGCCCCGGGGCGCGCTGCCCTGCCGGCCCTGGCAGCGGCTCCTCCGCCGCAGAGCCCTCCTTCAGCAAGGACCAGCACCTCTTCACGCACATCAACTCGACGCACGCGAGGCTGAACCTGCAGGGCTGGAGCAGCGGGGGCTGCCCCATCACCGCCATCGTCCTGGAGTACCGGCCCAAGGGCAACTGGGTATGGCAGAGCCTCCGCACCAACACCTCCGGCGAGGTCTTCCTGACGGAGCTGCGCGAGGCCACCTGGTACGAGCTCCGCATGAAGGCCTGCAACAGCGCCGGCTGCGGCAACGAGACGGCGCAGTTCGCCACGCTGGACTACGACGGCAGTGAGTGCGGGCGCCGGGGCGCGGGGGCGGGCGCGGGGCGGGCGCCGGGGGCTCACCGCCCCGGCCGCCGGCCCCAGGCACCATCCCGCCCATCAAGTCCGCCCAGGGGGAGGGCGACGACGTGAAGAAGCTCTTCACCATCGCCTGCCCCGTCATCCTGGCCACCCTCGGCGTGGCCCTGCTCTTCATCATCCGCAAGAAGAGGAAGGAGAAGCGGCTGAAGAGGCTGCGAGGTGAGGCGCCGGCGCCGGGCCTCGGGGCCGCCCCCGCGCCCCGCGCCCCGCGCTCAAACCGCCCCCCTCCTCCCTCTCTCGTTTGCGCAGATGCCAAGAGCTTGGCGGAGATGCTGATCAGGTGGGTCGCAGCGGTGGGGACGCCGGGGCAGGGTCCGTCCCCGCTCCCGCGGGAGCGCGCGGCACCGGCTCGGCTTAGCCGCCGGGCCGGGCTCCGCGGGGCCGCCTGGCAGCGGGGGGCTCGGCCGGCAAGCACGGGCTCTGTGTCCCCTCTCGCCTCGCAGCAAGAATAACCGCAGCTTCGACACGCCGGTGAAGGGGCCCCCGCAGGGCCCCCGACTGCACATCGACATCCCTCGCGTGCAGCTCCTCATCGAGGACAAGGAGGGCATCAAGCAGCTGGGTGAGCGCGCCGAGGGGCGCGGGACGTGGGCCCTGGGGTCCCCAGCGTGTCCCCTTCCCCGCACGGYGGGGGGGCAGAGGGGCACCCCGGGCCCGGCCGGGGACGCGCGGCCCCTGCGTCAGCGCTGGTGCYGGTCAGCCCTGCGCTCCTTGCTGGGCAGGGCTTGCAGCGCGGGCTGGAGGGGCTCTGAAGTTGGCGCTTYGGGGTTATTTTCGCAGCGCGTCCCCCCCCCGTGAACAGGCAGGCAAATCCGCAGCCCTGGTTTGGGGAGGAGGGGGGGTGACCCTGCGGTGGGGAAGCCGAGGCATGGGGACCCCCTTTGGCAAGCTGAGTGAGGGCTAGYGGGTACCTCCAGCAAAGCCCTGGGCGGAGGAGAGGTCTCAGCGCGCACCTTTCTCCCCAGGCGACGACAAAGCGACGATCCCSGTGACGGACACGGAGTTCAGCCAGGCCGTGAACCCCCAGAGCTTCTGCACGGGCGTCTCGCTGCACCACCCCGCCCTGATCCAGAACACGGGGCCCCTCATCGACATGTCGGACATTCGCCCCGGCACCAGTAAGTCGCYGCGGTCGCACGAAGCCCGTTTCGCGCAGAGCCCCCGGCGCCGAGCGCGGTTAAAAGCAGCTGTGGGGCACAGCTCGGCGGGGCGGGAGGAGCAGTGCTGCAGGGCGACGCGTCGCCTCCGGGACCAAAGACGTTTGACTTTGTCTTGGCCCCTCCGTGCCGCAGACCCGGTGTCGAGGAAGAGCGTGAAGTCTGCGCACAGCACCCGCAACAGGTACTCCAGCCAGTGGACCCTCACCAAGTGCCAGGCATCCACCCCYGCGCGGACCCTCACCTCTGACTGGAGGACCGTGGGCTCCCAGCACGGGATCACGGTCACGGAGAGCGACAGCTACAGCGCCAGCCTCTCTCAGGACACGGGTAAGCCCGCACCGCGCGGGAGGGCGGGTTACGGCCGAGGCGGCAGGGCTGCGGCCGGCCCCAGCYGCCGTGCTCGGGTCCTGCCTTTGCTGTGCCGCTTGTCGCTGCCTGGGATCTCCCCAGCGTTAGGCACACGAGTTTCGTGTGGGCCACCAGGAAAACACGCAGGGATGCAGAATTAGACCGCGCTATCTGTTTAATGCATTAACAGGCTCATCAAAATRCAACAACACCTTCTTGGGGTTGTGTTAACATTGGTAATCCAATTTTTGTAAGAGATGGTTGGTAATACAGTAAAGCTAACAGATACAAGCAAGTGTCTGTYCCCGGTGCAAATTCTCATCCTTCCCATGCGCCTTTATGGTGAGCTGGTGGCRGTGCTGAGGTTTCTTCTTCTTTGCTCTTGGTCCCACTCAGGATTATTTGGTATGCTTCAACCCCGTACTTACTAAGTGGGTAAGTAATTAGGTGCTTTCCTGTTCTGGTGCTCCATGGGTTGGTTAGTTATGTTACAATTATTYGCATTGGTTATCTCTTCTCTGCGTATTGTATGATTCCTTTTGGGGAGCATAAACCCCCTGTTGTACAAGCCTAAGCAAAAACTGACCTTGAGCAAGTAGTAATATGACTAAAACAAGCCCAAAGCCCCAGGAGCTGACCTTTGGGAGATTTTGCTGTTACAGCACACAAGAACAAACAGCAGCCACCTGATCTGGAATAAGCTGCAGGTGCAGCAAAGGGTTTTTGCATCATCTTTGTAATTACAGCTGAAATCAAGTTAAAATGAGTTCAAGACCAGGCAAGGCCTGAGGCCTGCTACAGCTAAGGACTGCTTTTAAAGCTTAAGGCCTATTGCTACTGTTGGCAACGCTGATTTACCTGGGCCRTAGGCTTTTATCATCTCTGCAAAGCGTGCTAAATGCAGGGGTCTTGCTGTGAACTCCTGTGTGTCCCAGGGGGGTCTTGTGAGGTCCAAGCAGGAGGTCTGTGCCCAGCCTTGGGGCAGAGCACTGTGCGCATGCCAGCTGAGGCAGCCTAGACATTCTCACCACTAGAATGAGGTGAAAAGCAGCATTTTCATGTCAGGGAAAATGCTGAGGTTTGGACCTGTCCTTCTTCCACAGACAAAGGACGCAACAGCATGGTGTCGACAGAAAGCGCGTCGTCCACCTACGAGGAGCTGGCCCGAGCCTATGAACACGCCAAGCTGGAGGAGCAGCTTCAGCACGCCAAGTTCGAGATCACCGAGTGCTTCATCTCCGACAGCTCCTCGGACCAGATGACCACCGGAACGAACGAGAACGCCGACAGCATGACGTCCATGAGCACCCCCTCCGAGCCCGGCATCTGCCGCTTCACAGCCTCCCCGCCCAAGCCCCAGGACAGCGACCGAGGCAAGAACGTGGCAGTGCCCATCCCGCACAGAGCCAACAAGAGTAAGTGTGGCTGCAAGGCCTGGCACGGGGGGCGTCCAGCCCCGCAGCTGGGAGGGGAAGGCAAGGTCTAACCCCCACCCTAGCTGGGATAGCAAGGGGGAGGCAGCACGCCAAGCACCCCTTACTTTTCCTCCGTCCTACAGATGGAGAGAAATTTGTTTCCCAAGGGGAATCCGTGTTGCTGGGCACAGTGGGAGCGGAGACTCCTCTGTTCCTCCTGTGGACAGCAGTGGTTTAAGGGTAGCCACCACCGTAACGCTGTGTTAACCAAAAGCCTTCAGGCACCCCCATGCTCGGTGCTTGCTTGAACCTCTCGCTGCCTTTCAGCCTGGTTAGAAAAGTTTGATAGCCTTAAGGACGATAAGGTGGGAGTGCGCAGAGCACGCAGGCTGGTGCCACCCAGGGCTCTGCCGTGGAGATGCTGAGTTAGCGACAGCATCCGGCAAGATCAGCACCGTTGCAGGGCCTTGGAAAGCACCTGTCTGGCTGTGGGGGTCTCTGCCCCCGGGGCACCAGGCTGCTCTTGCTTCCAGCTCTCCCTCCCCGCTCTGTCCCGGAAGGCGCATCTGTCACCAAGCGCCAAGTGGAGAACCGGGCCGGCCGTGCACGGTACCTTTACTGCAGACGAGGACACCAAGCCGCTGCCGCTGCCAAGGAGCAGTATTTCAGGCTCTGATCGGTCTCAGACAGCTGCCACCGCTAAAAACACATAGGGATGCCCCCGGAGGGGCTGTAACGAAGCCAGGAAATAACTCTTCTCGTGGTTCGTGATCTCCTTGCAGATAGTCTCCGTTACGAGGCAGGCAGAGTGGCCGCGTWCGCCGGATACTGGGTATTTCCCTTCCCTAGCGTCAGGGCTCGTTCATCTTCAGAGACGAGCATCAAAGAGCAGGGAGCGCGCCTCGCTCGACCTGCCAGGGAGGCAGCAAAGGCAGAGCGAGGTCCCGGGGCTGCAAGCGCAGCTCCCTTCGGTCTGTAGGGAGGAGGGCAGCGAAGAACAGCGGTAAAACACGCGCCGGTTCTGCCCGCCAGCACGGGGTCCTGCCCGTGCCTCCGGCAACCGGCGTCGCCGACACCTCACCTGGCTCTGCTTTCCCCCACAGGCGACTACTGCAACCTCCCGCTGTACGTGAAATCGGAAGCCTTCTTCCGCAAGCCGGACATGCACGACCCGTGCCCGGTGGTGCCGCCCCGGGAAGCCTCCATGCGGAACCTCGCCAGGGCCTACCACACGCAGGCGAGGCACATGACGCTAGAGCCCGGCAGCAAGCCCGTGGGGCTGCCTCCCCCAGCCTCCTCCGCAACGACGTTACCTCAAAGGACTCTCACGATGCCAGGCTCAAGCAGCGCCG